>NC_063048.1:25551619-26151619 GCF_018812025.1 Megalobrama amblycephala
CCAGAACACTAATACCCAGAGCTCTGATATGCGATACACATTAGCCCATTAAAGCACCTTTTAAGCGCTGGTATTTGCAGTTCGCCATGTCTGAAAAGGATCGAGACCGGTCTTACTCTTATCTACGGTTACAATTAAGACACCCTCCGTCATTCTCCAGGTCTGCTGGGATCATGTTTACTTTCAAATACATGCCCAGCATATAACTGATATACTTTGAGCAGTTATAGAGACAGTACAGCGCAAAAAATGGTTGTCATTCCTGCACACACATTTATTTTTTTTTTGTTCAATGTAAGATAAGCTTGAGTAAACATGAGCACAAAATACTGCTGTCTCAGAGGGTTATATGTGTACATCATGCACCTGCATGAACCACGCTGCGTTCCTGCCGCTGATTACGTCTATATAAAGCTGCATTAAAAAGCCTGAATTAAAAACAAAGTTAGTGCTAAATGAAAAAAAAATTATAAAAAATAAATGATTGAAATGGTGGTGGCCTTATTAAATATTCCTATTGAAAGTGTCCCTGCTCTGCCAGGCTGTGGCCTTGGCCTCTCAGGCCCTGTTCTGAATGGAGAGCTGCCATCACGTCAGCATGGCCTGTTTAACCACATCACTCTCATCATGCCAAAGCTGCTCAGCACCACACTGCAGGCCGGGTGTTTTATTTACCAAAAGATTTCAAGCGTCTGGCCTGAACAGGTAATGTGTTGATTGAGTTTGTCATTGCCATGCAGTATTATTATGTTGACGCACCAATACGAAATATATAGAAAATAATATGTCACATCATCTTGGATTAAAATGACAAGCCATTTTTGCATCACAACTGGCACCAAAGAGAATTACATACTAAAATACTGATTGTTTTCAAACACTCCATATAGTAATTCTGTTTGGTGCAAGCACAGGCACAGAAATGACACACTTTCATCCATTTCTGCCAATTGTAAGTGAAAATGGATAAGCCTTAAATATGTCTCAAAGGTCATAAAACTATATTTTGCAATATTTCACCAAAATAGTCCAATATTTGATACAATTAATATTTTGCTTTTAGCCTTTGCATATTTGTGGTAAAAAGTGCAGGCCATATCCAAACATTGTTTGATTGGCTTGTGCACTTCATTTGTGTGCAACAGCTTTCTGTGATTAAAAAAGAAAAAGAAAAAAATGACTAAAATAAATTAAAATTAAATTTGTTTTTCAATTAAAATTCACACTTGTATGCATTAAAACATGGTGCTTCAAGACACGCCATGCCAGGTTAACACTCTGTCAGTGATGTGAAACATAGTTTCTAGGGCTGCCCTCAACTAAAGATTTTTCTGGTCGACTAGTAGTCATTCATTTTAAGTGATAGTCGACTAATCGCACATTTATTAATAAACCACATAAATCATGATAAAGAGCCTTTAATGCCTACATAGCCTAATTAGCGCTCAAGTGCACACATAAAGCTTGCCAGAGCGCACAGGTAGAAGCAATGATTATGAATGCGTTGGGGAAAAACAGCAAGAAAATTGCTTTAACATTTTACTAATTAATTGATAAACTAGTGTTTTCTGTATTTTCAGCTGCAATGATGAAGTCGACGATGCTGACTCATCATCTTTGTAGTAGTGGACATGCCTATACGGATTACATGACCTGAGAATATTTGTATTCCATTTGAATTGGTTAATTTAAAAGTAGACATTTAGTTTTTTCTATAGATATATTTTTCATGTCTGTGAGGCAAGTTCACATGGAGTTTTTATTATTTTACAAAAGCACAACATTTAGTTTTTTATTGTGAGTGCACACAAATAAAAGACTCTTCACAGATTCAAAAGATGTATTACTCTTATCTGAATGACGGAGTATTTTAAGTGCAAGTGATCGCACCGGCGCCTCCATTTTAGCTGTCATGCAGTAAGCGCGCTACTATTTAGCTTTCACACTTCGCACAAACACTTGAATAGCCCACATTTTTTTAGGTTAACGTTAAAGCAAGTGGCCATGTAAAGTTGCTACTACTTACATGTTTGAGAAGATAAGCCCTATTTGAGGTCGATGAATGATAGGCAAGCGTTTGGATGTCTAGCTGTTAATGATCTGTCCGTCACAGACTGTGTAACTTTGCGACCTCGCAACTGATAAAATTTGTTGTCGAATTTTTGCAGCCCTAATAGTTTCTTTCTTATTTCCTGACTAACCGCAATGTATGTGACTGAAATTAATGTAAGCATAATTAACAGAAAACTGTTTTTCAATGTACATTTTGGTCTGTTCATCACACAAAACATTTTGGACTACTGTACTTTTATCTTTCTTCTTGTGTGCTCTACAAAAGAAACAGTCATACAGAGGTTTGGAAGAACATGAGGGTGAGTAAATGACAGAATGTTCATGTTTAGATAAACTAACCCTCTAATTTAAACCCATTTGCAACTTCTCCTTCCAAATACGTTACGTAACCCTCACATCAAAGATAGCATTCAATCACACATGGAACACCCGTGACTCTTCCTGTCATTACAAAGCATGTGACTGTCCAACTTTCCATTCCTGCCATCTCCTCTCAGTTCTGGTTCAGCTCAAGACAGTGACCCCCCTCAGCTCATACAGAGCCTGTGCCTCTGCCCGCAGCTGTTCCTCAAAGCTGCAGGGATTTAGAGAAGATCTCCCTCTCCGTTAACACGTGGATCTGCCCTTTGGAGAAAAGGCGACCACATTTGCTGGCCTTTGCGAGGTGGCCTGCAGGGCGTCCTTCTCCATTAGGGGTAGGTCACAGGGATTCACACAGAGAGAGGGAAAGTAAGGACAGGTGTACATACACTGACCAGGGATTAATAGCTAATTATAAGCAAGGCTAATGCCATTAAATGTGCTTTACATTTACAGCATACTGCAGTTCTATGAGGTGAATTCACTAAGAATGGACTGCGCCTGTTGATAGCACCATTTATTTCGACATACTTTTTATGCTATTTTGAAGGCCAGTTCATTAAAGGAAATACGCAAATGTAAGATAACAGTGCTTATGAGCGCTGAGTTGAAGAGGAGTTTTAGAGCAGTGATTCTCAAAAAAAAAAAAAAAAACTAAAAATATAGTTGTTAAACATGAAAAATAAAACATTTATTGTTTTAATGTGTCCCCTTAACAATTGTTGTTTTTACTGAAGAAAAAAATGCAACATCTTGAATAATAAAATTAATAAAAGTTAATTATTTTATACCACCAAAGTTGTACCAAGTCTAACTTTTTTGAGCTGTATGTACACATTATAACCCTCATCATCAAAGTGAAAATAACATTTTAAAACATTCTGGAGGATTATTAAAAATTAATTAGTGAAATACCTGGTTTGGTAAAGTGATCAGTATACGATTATAAACTTGCTTAGGTGCAACCAATCAACTTCCAGATCAAACACCAAGCTAACTGCCCCACCTGACATCAATTGTAGTGGTTTCGATTACTTCAGAATAAAACCAGCTTCTTTAAGATTCCACTGTTAGTATTTCATGGTAGTACTGCAAAGAATTCACCATGGTTGGGAAAGTGCTTCCAAAAGGCTTCCGGGATAAAGTTGTAGCAAGGCACAAGTAAGGAGAAGGCTACAAAAACATTTTGAAGGCTTTAGCTATCCCTCCGAGTACTGTTCAGAGCATCATTAAGAAGTGGAAAGCGTATGGCACGACCAACACATTGCCTAGATCAGAGCGTCCATCCAAATTTGAAGGACTTACAAGGCTTTATGGCTGGGACTGGTCGGTCTGTACATGTGACAACTATCTCACAAACTTTACATAAAGCTGGCCTGTATGGCAGGGTGGCAAGAAAGAAACCTTTCTTGAAAAAGTGCCACACTCCTGTCACAAACCTGCAAGACTCTGATACCATCTGGCAAAAGGTGCTATGGTCTGATGAGACCTAAATTGACCTTTTTGGACTGAATTCCAAGCGCTATGCTTGGCGGGAAAAAAAAAAAAACACAGCACACCACTCAAAAAACACCATGAAGCTGTGAAGCTTGGTGGTGGCAGCATTATGTTGTGGAGGTGTTTCTTTTTAGCGGGGACTGAGCGATTGGTCAGGATTGAAGGGAAAATGGATACTGCCAAGTACATCAAAATTGTGTAAAACCTGCGTCCCTCTGCTAGACAGCTGAAGATGGGCAGGTCATTCACCTTCCAACACAACAATGATCTTAAACAACCGGCAAAAGAACAACGCAATGGCTTAAGGATAGGAAGGTGAATGTCCTTGAGTGGCCAAGTCAAAGCCCTGAATGAAATCTGATAGAAATCTGTGGATGGACTTAAAGAGAGAAGTCCTTTGCTGCTCACCATGGAATTTGACTAAACTTGAGCAATTCTGCGAGGTAGAATGGGCAAATATTCCCCAATCTAGGTGTGCAAAGCTAGTACAGACATATCCAAAAAGAATAAAGGCTGTAATTAAAGCAAAGGGTGGCTCTATGAAGTATTAAATCAGGGGACTGATGATTTTTCCAACCCTGTTATTCTAGTTTTTTTCAATTTTGTTTTTTAATTAATTTTCAGAATTGTTGCCTTTTCCTTTCTTTCAACCCATTCAACTACTTGAGATATTATACTTAGTCAGTTACACTCTTATTTCTCAAAGCCAATGTAAATGACTCCTGCCTTAGAGTCACTGCTGATTTAGCTGAGTTTCACTATTATCACAGCACATCTCATTAAGTGTCATGAGCTAATGGCAATATGAATTTCACCACAAATAATAATTTAAATTATTAACTTTTCCTTTACTCACCCTCATGTCAACTATGTTTCACACAGAAAGCTATTGTATGGCTTCAGAGGACATGGAATATAGCTCACAAGCTGTATTTTGAAGCTTGACAGCCTCAACATCCTTATTCAATTTCATTAAATTAAACAAATTTGCCAAGATATTTGTCCACATGTTCCACAGAAGAAAGTAATACAGATTTGAATAACATGAGTGCGAGTAAATGATGACATAATTTTAATTTGTCTTTAACCGGACAGAAGTTAAATTAGATAGCAGTGAATAAATATCAATTAAGTCTGAAAGACTGTTTAGTTGATTTGGTTTATTTTGTATTCTATTATAGTCAACATAAAAAAAAAATTAAGTATCACTACTAATGCTAATTCTATGCAAAAATCACTAGTAGAAAGCAATAAAAACACACATATGCTCTCTCTCTCATAAAAGTCCCTCCTGTATGGAAGTGGTAATTGACTTCTCAGAGAGAGCTAGTGGGCGGATTCAATCCAGACTATAGCCACATCTTCATACTGCTTCACCAGAACCAGGCTGCATGGGAGAGAATTCTTAATGAGGGCCCCCAACGCCCTGCGGGAGCCCGATCTCTGTGTCTCTCTCTCACTCTCTCACACACACACACAATCTCACTCCATACACAGGTCCTGTTTCTACACCGACCTGCACTAAACACTCCAACAAAAGGGCTTGGAAGTGCTATTGCTCTTGAGCGCTGGGACCCCCCACACACTGAACCACCGGCTCTTTTGGTGGGATTCTACGGCACGCACACACTTTGTCAAAAACACAGAAATATATATAAATAAATCAAACACCTGGAGAGCAGGGCAGCACAAAGCTTGAAAACAGAGAGATGACTGAGGCTAGACAAAGGGGAAGAGAGAGAAACACATCAGGGATTGCGTGGGTCTGTATTTGTTAAGTTTTTTTCCCCCCTCTTTAAAGCGTTGCTCATTTTAATAAAGGAGATCCCCCAGTCTCTCTAAGTGCCGCAGATAAAAGAAATCATTTAGTGGCTTAAAAGACTATTAATGTGAAGAGCCACACTTGTCTCTTTCTCTCTCCAGTCCTCTGAGGAAATGTCACTGAGCCTGTTGCATCACAATAGAATGGAGGGAAAAATCTTGCATGATGGAATCTGAGACGTGTCATTTCTTTGCTCACATATTTACACTGTAATCTGAGGGGCCTAGACAGATGTCACAATAAACAGTAAATATTACCTTACATGTATGCAATCACATGGTAGTTTGTTGGAGAGTCTAAGAAATGCCATGTTCCAGATGAAGTTTAAGAGGCTGGAATCCTCAAGAAATAATCCACTTCTGACTTCTCCTTAAGTGTTCTATAGAAATCTTGGAACATGGAATTCTTCCATCTCCAATATCACTTTAGTCACCGCCATTTTGGAAATTATGTCAAATTGATGGTTCCCACTGAAGTCTGGGTTGATTACTTTTCCCAGACTTTACCAGTTGGAAAGTAGAAAGTAAAAGAATTCCAAATTTAGAATTTAATATTACTGTTTTCTATTTCATATATTGGTAAATGTAAATTATTCTTGTGATAGAAAAGCTGAATTTTCAGCAGGCATTACTCCAGTCTTTGCAGTGTCTCAGGAAATCATTCTAATATGCTGATTTTGAAAATAGTTGTTGATGAATAGAAAGTTCAGTACTTATAATACAAATCATTTGTAACATTATACTTTACTCTCACTTTTGATCGATTTAACGCATCCTTGCTAGTGTTGTCAAAAGTACCGGTACTTCGGTACCAAGTCGGTACTGAAATTTTGAAAATGTGACGATACCAGCATTTCTGTAGTACCGAGAATCCGGGTATATTCGGTACCCACTGATAGGGCTGTGCTAGTATTTACTTGAATATGACACGAGTGAAGCACAAAGCTTTGTTTACAGAAGAAATAATAGGTTAGCAATTAAATGTGACATCGCAGCCATGGAAACATTTTGGTTAATGCCGAATAAGAGAGGTGCGTGAGTCCCATACATTTAAGCTTCGTATTCTGTTTTGCGAATCGCGATCTGGTCACCTGATTAGCAGAGAATTTAACAATATTCCATTAGTTATTCCACTGAACATGGAATCTGTTTCTTTTCCCAAATCTTCACTCACGCAGGGGATTATAACGTTTCTTTCGTTCGCATTTAGGCCTATTATAGGCTATTCGCATTATTTACTGTGGTAAAGTAGAAAAAACACCGTAGGACAGAAAAATTTTTTCTTGCACGTCAGTTTCTATTTAACAGAGTTTGTGTTTGTTATTAGACTTTATAAGGCGCGTCAAGTTTATTTGTATAGCGCGTTTCACACACCAGTGATTTTTACTTTCGTTTTCTCTGGCAGCGCTAAATCAAACATAGCCTGAAAGTCTTGCCCCCTGCGGAGGATAAAACACGCTCTTCAGACCTTTTACAACAAGTGTCAGTTGTTTGTAACATCAGGAGATAACGAAGATATTATTAAAGAGAAATGGTCTCTTTCCTGCTCGTGTCCCACATCCCTCTCAAAGCGCAAAGCGGCTATATCAAAGTAATAACGGGACTTTGGCTATATATGACGTGTCTTTGTGTGGAAATAAAAAACGAATGCTTTTTGAAATAATATTTAACTTTCTTATTATTTAGGTTACCATTATTTACCGATATTTATTTCATAGTTTTACAGGCTGTAGTGTGTTGTTTCTCTTACGGAATAGCTAAAATAAACACGCACGTCTGTTACCCTTGTTGAAAAAACGAGCATATGCTGGTAAAGTAGGTTTTGAAGCTGGTATGCTGGTATGCGGGTAGGACTAGTATGGACCAGCAGGACCAGTTTAGGACCAGCATTTGACCAGCATACAGCTTCAAAACCTACCTTACCAGCATATGCTGGTTTTTTCAACAGTACACAATGGATGTTTGAGCATTTAATTATTTATTTTTTTTTTTTATATTTCAAAATTTATTTAATTGAGGTAGCCTATATATACACACACAAACACACACACTCCAAATCATATTTAATGTTTTTAAAATAGGCTATATAAAATAGTAAAATAGTTCCAATAGATTTTACTGTGGTACCGAGAACCGTAAAATTTTCATGGTATCGGTACCGACTACTGGAATTTTGGTACCGTGACAACACTAATCCTTGCTAAATAAAAGTATTAAAGGGGTGGTTCAGTGGTTTTTTTCTAGGCTTGATTGTGTTTTTGGGGCACAGTTTAACATGTCTTAATGCTTAGTTTTTTTGAAAACGCTGTATTTTTCATATATTTTACCTTTATTCTACACCTCTGTTTCCAATGTCATTCGAACGGCTCGTTTGACTTCCTGCTTCTATGAAGCCACTCCCTCCGAAATACGCAATGTGCTCAGATTGGTTAGCTGGCCCAGTGTATCCAGAGCCATCGTGATTCGGTGAAGCGTCCAGAAACGCCACACCCCTTACCATTTGTTACCGGTTACGTGCGCTTCGGTTATATTGTATGCTCAATTTGATTATATTGCTGTATTAAATTGAGCCCGAATCAGACCCAGAAGAACAGCAATCACGGCTTTTAAAGGTGCTAAAGAGGATGTTTTGTTTTATAAATTTTTGCAATATTACTTGAAACTGTCTTCACTAACTGATAAAAGACTATTTATTAGGTGCACTGAAAGTAATAATATTAATATACATCATCTATGCACAAGGTAGGGCCTTAAAAACATCAGCCAACCGTTTACGCAATGATCGGCCCTCTGGCTTGTCAATCACTGCTGTGACGTTACTTGTGAGAGACGTGCGCGGATTGGCCCTCTGGCTTATCAATCACTGCCGTGACGTTCCTTGTGAGAGACGAGCGCGGCTGCGCGCTCCAGTAACTTTCCACACTCCACAGGCGCCGCATGCAATGTTTTTGTCAGGAGACAGGAGTAACAACTGCAGATTATGAGTTACCTGCGGTGAGTCCGACATAATGAATCCACTAACACGACACAGCGAATGCCGGTGGTAAACACTTGTGTTCCAACACTCGTGCACAAGTTTTGGGAGGCGTTCCTTTGAAATGAGCTGTGAAGGAGGGGGGCTGTTCTTACGCATGCGCTCATTTCAAAAACTCAGTAACAGTCTTTGGATTCTCAGTCGATGAAAAAATCCTCTCTATCACCTTTAAAGGACGTTTATGAATGGTATTTCATTTAGTATTTGTGTCAAAGTGTTTAGATATGCTGTCACTGCTGTTTTTTAGCTTTCAATATACAGTTTTATTCTGATTAAAGCTTTACTGTAGCTGAATACATGACTGAGTAGTAGCATTTTTGTAAAGGTAGTGTTTAATTTATAGCATGAACAACTGTTTGTCTATGAACATAGACGTTTGTTGGCGTTTGTTGGAGAAGTATGCACTATAATACAGCTAACTGGCTAGTGAAGCAAAAAAGATTTGTTTTTTGTATATGTCCTTGATGCAACCAAAGCAACAGAACTATACGTTTAAAACATGTACAAACAATAAAACGTACTTACAGTTTGAAGCCAATAAACAGCAGCTTCTGCTTTTAAAGTGATGGCGGCAAAGACTGTCTTTATGAGTGTATCAGTCAGTAACGAAGATTTTTACATTGAAAAGACGCAACTGACAAATGCTTTGACTAGCACTGTCAGTCACGGGAAAAACCCTTAACTGTTAAAAGGACAAGATAATACATCGGACATTTAAACAGATTTTTTGTTATGAACATAGGACTGGCCTGAAGGAAAAAGCTAAATCTGAATGCAGGTAATAAACTCACTCAACCAATCTCTTTCTCACAATACTCCTAGTTCTACATAATACAGAAAGCTTCAATGAACAATATCAACTGAGAACAAACAGTTCACGTTGCTAAGAGTGGTTGCTAAGGGTGTTGTGTAGTGATACACAGAACCATTGGGTGAAGCGTGGGTTTTACCGTGTATAAAACACAGCTATTGACCAATCAGAATTTTATAATAACCCTACTGTAGTATAGTTGATACACACAATTCTAAGGCCTCTAAATGATCAACATAAATCATAACTTTGCTGAAAACCCTTTTTAAACACAATCTTCCACATGTTGTTCTTGTCTGATTTGATTATATACTAGTTCATATATTTTTTACCAAGTAAAAGGCTTTTTAATTCTAAAAACATCCTGCTCGTAGTACACTTTTTGCTGTGAACTGAATGACAGCTGATATTTATATGCAATTTAAGTAGTCTGCTATTCTGTTATAAAGATCTCTTTGATTTACATTACAAGCTGAGTTTCATCTTTGTTTGGCCATATAAATATCCACCTGCTCCATATTCTCCATATATAATATATTCCATATATTATGCTATATGAGCCATAAAAGCCTGATTTATCAAATATGATACTAAACAAAAATGCAAACTTTTTTTTTTTTTAAATACAAATATTTTTTTAGATTTTGCCTAAATGTTCAATAAAGTTTTTTAAAAAAAAGTCATACAGATTTGGAACAACAATTTTAAATATGTCCAAAGGGGCAATGCGCTTACAATGCATATTTCTGTGTTTGCACACTTGCATATGTTTTCAAGCTTAGAGTTGAAAACAGCTGAAGACTCCTCTTCATTGCAGTACACACACAGTCCTGGCCTCCCCGGGTTGTGTTTGTGTGTATGTGTCTCAGAGAGTCCACCTATCACCCCTTTGGTGTAGGCGATGGAGTGTGACGGCTCGTTAAAGAAAAACAAAGCCCCTCACCTTCCTTTATCACTAATATGCACCTGGAGAGCTGCCGTGCTTTATGATAAACTCGCACGGCCAAACGCACACTCACACAAACACAACCGTGTTTACACACCTACCCAGAATGCACCGGTAGCACAGCCTTGTTCCAGGGGCCACTGTAAACAACTAAAGTCAATCTGTTTGTGCTAGTTTACTGCCACAGCTCAACTCCTCTGCTCACAAACAGTTTTCTGCCAGCGATGTCAGTGACTTATGGATGTGATATGAGTTTTCTTCCATTTCTCTCTTTAGATGAGTAAATCAACATGGACTGGGTCCCCAGAGCATTGTGGGAAGCCTATTTTTGTCACACTGAAATCCAACTAAAACGTTTTAGCAGATAAAAAAACAGAGCGTGTTATTAATTTCTAGCAATAAACAAGCATGATTTATGACTATTTACATCTACATACCGGATGAGCAAACAGATTTACCTGGGTACCCGTATCAGCGCAATCCCTGACCTCACTGGGAAGCGTCCCGCTGCCACGCCTCCATAAAGTGCTCCACAGATCCAGTTATGTCCTCTCACTCGAAACTAATACCGTTTCCTCCCCCCTCATCCACTCCTATCTCCCCCTTTCCCAGGTTTGATAACAAATATTCCCTCACCTAAATTAGAAATGTGAAGTAATTATATCAGCGGCCCTCCTACGGGTTATTCATAGGAGTCGACGGTCGTAAGAGAGCTTTCTTTATATAAATAGGTTACTTCAGAGGGTGACTTTAATTATGTTGGTTTCAAACAGAACATGAGTGCGGTATTCCGGCGGGATTAAGCGTCTCTGGCTCTTTGTTAACTGAGCACAAATGTATGCCAGCAAGGAGCATCTGCACAAGATCTCCGCTAAATTTATTCAACCACCGCGCACCTCCACCGGTGAATAATTCCACTAATAATAAAGATTGTGAGAAACAAGAGGGGGGAAAAGGAAATCTACATTCAAGAGAAAAAAAGAAAGTGTGTGTAGTTTTCAAGGACGACTTAAAAAAACAAAAAAACAAGTTTAATCTGTTTTGCATGGGAAAAAGGTATTCTTGTGTTTTGTTCTGTGAGTGTGTGTGTGTTAAAGTGTGCGTCTCTCTCTGTGTGGCGCAGTGTTTGTTCCATCTGTGTTCAAAGAACCGGTGGTCTATTACTAGGCTGTAGTGTTTTTTTTTCTTTTCTTGCCAGTCTAAATGCTTTAAGGAGAAGGTTTTCAAACTGGTAGCTGTAGGTCTGCAAAAAAAAAAAAAAAAAAAGAAAAGAAAAAAATTGAGCTGTCAAAGTTAACACACTAAGCAGACTTATCTATATTTTGAATATTATGAATATTTGAATAATTTATTTTCTAAATGTAACACCCTGTATTAAAAAAAAAATGATTGACCAACAACCTAATTATCAAAAGGTAAGAATTTTACATACTACCGATCCAAATGTTTGGAACAATTAAGATTTATTAATGTTTTTGAAAAAAGGTTTTACATTATTTTTTTTCTGTTGTAATACATTTGAGAAAAGTAATTTATTGATGACAATGCTGAATTTTCAGAAGCCATTACTCCAGTCTTCAGTATCACACGTTCTTACAGAAATCATTCTAATATGCTGATTTGGTGCTCACGAAACATTATTTATTATTATTATTATTATTATTATTATTATTATCAATGTTGAAAACAGTGCTGTTTTGTGCTGCTTCATATTTTTTGGAAACCCTGATACATTAATTAATTTATTTATTTATTTCAGGATTCTTTGATAAATAAAGTTCAAAATAACATTTGAAATAGAAATCGTTTGTAACATTATAAATGTCTTTACTGTAATTTTTATTCAATTTAATGCATCCTTGCTAAGTAAATAAAAGTATGAATTTATTTTTTTAACTATTACCCCAAACTTTTGAATGGTATTGTATCACTGTTTTCACAAAAGTATTCCTGTTTTAATATCCAAACTAGAGTTGTCAAAAGTACCGACTAGGTACCGAAGTCGGTACTGAAATTTTAAAAATGTGACGCTTTGAGCATTGTTGAGCGGATTCGTAAACACCTTTGATTGGCTATTGTGTTCACGGCTCATCGGATATGTCTGTGATTGGCTTCAATGATCAATGCTGTAAAAATGTTGTAAATAGTCATCAATGACGCTTTTCACCAAGCGCTTACACAGATACACATATATCGCGTAACACTCCGCTGATAGATGCCTGCTTTTTAGAACGCTCCCGCTTTCAAATTCAAACATTTCCGTGTTCTTTCAAACGCTGCCATGCGTTGATCATTGTAGCCAATCACAGACATATCCGATGAGTGCATCAACACAATGGCCAATCAGAGTTGTTTAAAAATCCGCTCAACAGGGCTCAAATTTTTAAACTTTCAGTACTGATAGGTACCGAAGTCTGTACTTTTGACAACTCTAATCCAAACAACAGCAACATGATTTTAAATATATTACCTCATAGTTAAACTCACAATATATCAAAATAAATCACAATATGACCAAATTGCCCTTATCCCTTGGACAACTGATCAGATACCACCCCATGTTCAATGTACTGTACTACAAATACCTCTGTCTTCATACTTTTTCTTGTTTTATTTTTTTATATACAGTACAGCAAGACTGATCTGAAAGTCTGATTAGTAGTAACCGTTTTCAAAGAGGCTAAGTACAACAAAACCATCTACATTTCTCAAGCAGCAATATCACAATATCAGCAAGGCAGAGCTTCAGCTTGGCTCTAATGTTTCACATTCATACACAAACAATATCCGTCTGTTTGACTGCGGCAGAATTTATAGCCACCCCATTGATTGCTTTTGCCGGACATGATGGCTGTAAATTGCAGGCCGTTTGGTAAATGTGGGCAGTTAGAAGTGTACAAGTAATTATTTCACGGCTGCTGATTGAAACATAATTCCAATATGGCCTTCTGAAAATGACAGCATTCCCAAAGTCCTCCGTTTTAATTTGGAGGTGATACTAATTAGGGGGAGCATTATAGGACTTTTTATGTGATCTCTCCAACGGAGCCCCAAATAATTAAAATGTCAGCAGAAATAAATATGCATAAACAGCTCGTAATTTCAGAAATATCGTCCCACGTCGTTCATGGCTTGTGGGAAAAGAAGCACTCTTACGTTATTTATGCTTTTTCAAGGAAGTTTATGTAGCATTTCACAGAAGTTAACAATCTAAAACGGTTCGAATAAACTGAACTGCTAACCACAAAGAGTGAACCTCATTATTCAGACCTGAAAGTTACAGATATTATCATTTGTTTATAATCTGAAATAATAATAACAATTTATTTTTGTTACTTTTCTAATTATTATTCATTATTCTTATGAAGAACAAGAAACTACTGAAGTTAGCTTAGTTCCTGTCCTTGATTCTACGCTAAAACGCGGCTATGACCGCTTCACCCAACGGTTCGGTGTATCACTACACAACACCCTTGGCAACCACTCTTAGCAACATAAACTGTTTGTTCTCAATTGATATTGTTCATTGAAGCTTACTGTAATATGTAGAAGGAGTATTGTGAGAAAGAGATCGATTGAATGAGTTTATTACCTGGATTCAGATTTAGCATTTTCCTTCAGGTCAGTCCTATGTTTGTAATAAAAAAAATGTTTAAATGTTTGCTGCAATATCTTATCCTTTTAACAGTTAAGGGGTTTTCCTGTGACTGACACCGCTAGTGAAAGCATTTGTCAGTTGCATCTTGTTCCGTGTTCAAAACAATTCAGTCTTAAATATTAAAGCCTTCACTACTGACTGACACACTCAAAAAGACTTTGCCGGCATCTAATGGCGTAATAATGTAACTTCTGTTGCTGTTCAAGGTCAGGGACTATTTTTTTCTGGCGAAAGGAAGGCTTTTAGTGATTTTACTTCATGAAAGTTGCATTGATACATATTTTTTGGCTTTAATATTTGTATTGTGTGGTAACCTTTTATAAAAGCAATAAGGTACTCGAGGCTAGTGCTGTATCGTGAATAAGTTACGGTTAAAGGGGTTGCAGGCACTCCGCTTCATGTCACATACCAAACAATGCCCTTCAGCCGTGACTTATTCACGATACAGCACAGCCTCTCGTACCTTATTGCTTACGTACATACACATATTATTATGTATATATATATATATATATATATATATATATATATATATATATATATGGGGCTTCTCATGTTATTTGTGTCATATTTGTTTTTAGATTTAACTTATTTGAAAATGAAATATGTATAAAAGCCCAATGTTAAGCTAGGATAAAGAGACACATGGGACAGCTTAATCAAGGCAAGTCACAGAAGCTATTGATGAATGATTTCAATTAAAAGGCTGTGTGCTCATATGCCATAAATACACTATTGTAATCAGAGCCTATACAAAAGATAGACACATCTTTAATCTCAGACAATTCCACCGTGAGACATGGGACTACAGGCATCACACACAATGCTTGTGCTGATATGAAGCCTAAGTTGTGCACCATTGAGAAAAACACAAAACAACAACAACAAAAGTGCAGCTCTGATACATGATTTTATATTTCCACAGCCTTTTTTGTTATGAGAGGTATTTGAGGCGGCTTGGGCTTCCTACACTGGACCTGTAAAAAAAGGCCTTTGGGGTTCCGTGTTAATTGTTTCACGTAAACCACGTTTTGTAGTACAAGCAACGCATGCCGACATGCTGGTGCTCAGGTCAACCCTGCACACAGATATGAACGATTGCAATAAAATATTAATGGGATATGCAAAGCAGCCAGGGAAATCACCACCAGTTTGGGTGAGGGAGTAAGACAGGTCTACAAAATAAAAGGCATAGAAGATAAGAGTGATGTAACGCACATGAAGAACTGAATAATGACTCAACAACTGCCTTCTATGTCATTTTTGTTCTCACAAATATCAAGAAATGTGCACAAACTGTTAAAAAGCTGTGGGGGGGGCAACACAATCTGGGCCAGTGTGACCTAGCCCACATAAAGAAAGAGGGAGAGATAAGTTCTGAGTTCTGACCTTGTCAACTAATGTCCAGCATATATCCGGTTACCTGCCCTGCCACTCTCAGCTCTTTCCCAGTACAGGAGCAGAAAGATATAGAGAGAGATACAGAGATAAAACATAAGAGCATTATAATGCAAACAATTTTTAAAGGTGCCCTAGATTCAAAAATTTAATTTACCTCGGCATAGTTAAATAACAAGAGTTCAGTACATGGAAAAGACATACAGTGAGTCTCAAACTCCACTGTTTCCTCCTTCTTATATAAATCTCATTTGTTTAAAGGACCTCCGAAGAACAGGCGAATCTCAACATAACACCGACTGTTATGTAACAGTCGGGGTGTACGCCCCCAATATTTGCATATGCCAGCCCATGATCGAGGCATTACACAAGGGCAGCCAGTATTAACGTCTGGATGTGCACAGGTGAATCAACAGACTAGGTAAGGAAGCAAGGACAATAGCAAAAAATGGCAGATGGAGCAATAATAACTGACATGATCCATGATAACATGATATTTTTAGTGATATTTCTAAATTGTCTTTCTAAATGTTTCGTTAGCATGTTGCTAATGTACTGTTAAATGTGGTTAAAGTTACCATTGTTTCTTACTGTATTCACGGAGACAAGAGCCGTTGCTATTTTCATTTTTAAACACTTGCAGTCTGTATAATTCATAAACACAACTTCATTCTTTATAAATCTCTCCAACAGTGTAGCATTAGCCGTTAGCCACGGAGCATAGCCTCAAACTCATTCAGAATCAATGTAAACATCAAAATAAACACTGTACTTACGCGATTAGACATGCTGCATGATGAACACTTTAAAGATCCATTTTGAGGGTTTTATTAGCTGTTTGAACTTTTTTTATGTTGTTTAAGGCAAGCGCGAGCTCGGGGGCGGGGAGCACGAGAATTAAAGGGCCACACACCCTGAATCGGCTCATTTCTAATTATGCCCCAAAATAGGCAGTTAAAAAAATGAATTAAAAAAAAACTATGGGGTATTTTGAGCTGAAACTTCACAGACACATTCAGGGGACACCTTAGACTTATATTACATCTTTTAAAAAAAAGTTCTAGGGCACCTTTAAATCATACAGTGATATGGGTCAATCACAAATAATAGTGTTCACAATAAAAAGAAAAAAAAAAAAAAATCTTAAAAAAAAAAATCCATTTCAAAGTTCTTAGAAAGCTCTTCATGTATATTTCACATAGTTTTGAAAAATAATTTATAGCATTTTCAAGAAATGTCTAAATCGACTGGCTCTGAAAATATTGTAGAAGCGAAAGTAATGACATTTTCCTTAAACATATGAGAGTGTATACATTTTAATCATTTTCAAAAATGTTTAAATATATTTTTCAAGGTAAAAATTATTTTTTCCTTTTATTAAATATCATGAATTTTTAAATTCATAAATATCATGAGGTTTTTGGAGAGTCGCCCCTGTACATCAAATTATCTGATATTTTAAGAGAAACTTAAGATTTTCTTTTCAAGAATTTCACCTTTTTCACCTTTTGAGCGGTACAGTCCCACATATGGGATTTTTATTTCTGTGCCCCTGAGAGTACGGTCCTACATATGGGATTTAGATCGTTCAGTGCCAGACTCAGATTTAAAATGTGCTTTGGCACTTTGGCTGCGAGACGGACACGCAAAGCACTTATATCACAACTATGCAATGTTTTCAGCCACATAATGTTTTTTTTTTTAAAGGTTTCAGACATTTTAATACACATAAGCACCAGTAAAACAATACATTTAGAGTTTATAAAATACACACTGATGTCAGACATCATTGGAAGCAGCAATAACTATTAATTAAAAAAAAAAATTCTGACGTTTATTCATATCAGACACACATAACGGGCCTATGTAACTATAAAGTTTACTCTATTATTCTTCCAGTTCAAAAGTCACTTACTTGCATGTATTTTGGGAGAAACTGATGAATTCACGTGCTGTAAATCCGACTGACAGGACTCTGCGAACTGTGGCGCAAACTAAGATGGCGGCGCATGTTATATGTTATATGTTATAGATCAAGATAAAGATTAATTATAAAGCTTTTTAAACGACAAAACGCACTCACTTACACATATTTGAGAATCGGAAAATCAGATAGTTGATGACATGGTAAGCAAGTTTGTGAATATTTTAAATAAAAAAGTAAAAACAAAATAATAGCGATACATCTGTCATAAAGTGTTACTGTGGCTGCAGTGACGTGTCTCCATAGAAACAATAAGGGCAAATGTTCTAAAATAATGGTCACCTTAAAAAAAAAAAAAAAACATACTCTGGGGGGTCGGCTAGAATATTTTAAACTCAATTAAAAGGGTTAATGAGTTTTTTTTTTTCTTCAGTATGATGTCAGGATAGTTGTTTTTTTTGACTATATGTCTCACAAAAAATTTCTAAATGAATTTGAATTCAGAAATTAAAAACAAGTTCATTATATAAGAGGTGTATTCATGTTAGTGTATCTACGAATTGTATTTTTAATGTATTTTTGAAAACATTAATAGGTCCAGACAAAAAAAAAAGTATAAAATGATGATCTTGTCACTTACTCATATACAAACTTGCACACTGTAGCATCTTTCTTAACATTGTATACCAATACAAGGTGCTAATTGCTTTTAACTCTATCACAAATTGAGATGATCACTATGAACATTCACTTAAATTTGCAAATTCAGCATTATATGCATGACATGTACGTCAAAAAGTTTAAAATTCTCTCTATTCTTAGTAGCACGGTTATCTTCCTCTCATTCGGCTTCTATCCTCTTAGTTCTGAGGGAAAGTCTACACAACGCATATATAGGCACGGGGCCCAACGCCACTTTCATCTCCAGGCACAGGACTGGAGACGGGCATATCTGCTGTTGCCAGGAGCAACATTTGGTTCACTTAGAGAGCCCAGTGCCTCCTGCTTTCTCTCCATTTCAGATAAAGCCACTCAGCTAGATTTCCCCTCTGAGATATGGGCAGCCACAACTTGGCCTTCAGAGGAGCAATGCATCAGCCAACAATAAGCGGCTACAGATATGACCAAACAACAGACGTCATGATTTAGACACAATGGAAAATTGGCCGAGATTAAGATGCATCAGAATTCAGGTTAAAGCATACTGTACTGTACTGTACATGTATGTAGAAATGTTCTTCAATGCCAAGATGGTTTAGGTTTGGGTTAATTTTTCTTTTAATTACTCAAACGAAATGATTTATCGTGCGATTAACATGTTTCTGCTTAACTGATATTGAATGGCACTGAATCTAAGGCACTGTGGCAAAAGAAGTCATATTTTACTGAGTTAGCAAAACAAATCAGTCCGATTGAATCTGTCAAAAAGAACCAAAAATGTCTTAAACTCATGAGCTTTTAGAATCAGTCTCAACGAATAACTGAATCAGTAGTTTTTGACGCACACTGAATTTGTATAACAAATCAATCAGTCAAGCAGCTCTTCGCTTACTCGATGAATCAGACTCACTGAATCAGTTAAAATAACTTAAATTAAAGCAGTTTTTGACTTATTCACTCAATCATTTCTTTCATCATTGAAATGTTACAAATAAGTGTTAATGTCCTTGTTTATTATATTTATAAGTCATGCAGTTTACAATTGTAATGGGGCATCCCAAGCATAACCCAATTGATAATCAGACAACAAAAATAAAATGAGTAGTCCCAACATTTGACTTAAATCTTTCTGTCTCTATTCTAGCACTGCTGCCTGGTTCTATGTAGGGCAGCTAAGAAACGCTCCCTGTGATACTGAGTGTAAAATTATACCTAAGTGTTCAGAGTGAGGGCTTTTTTCTCTCTTTCTGCTAACATGATGTGTTAAGCATGGTAGTGTGAGGAGAGATAAAGCACTTCCTTGTTCATTTTCATGCGCTGCCTTAAGTAGATCTCTGGGGAAGCTTCCGGCCTCAGAGGAGGCAGCAGGTATGAGATTCCTCTGCTTCACACACATCCAAATGTGCCTCAGTTCTTTACATCTCACATAACATGCTTATCCCCTCTCATGAAAAGACAAATATATAGCACTGGGAAAACAGAGTGAAGCTTTTTCAAGAATTCTCCCTGTCAATTCCATCAACAGTTGTGGACTCGTTTAGTGGGGGAAAAAGTAAAAGTTTTGTTTTGTTTTTGTTTATTTTGCTATGCTAACAAGTGGTTAAATATGACTACACTCTAAAAAATGTTTGGTTAAAAACAACCCAAGTTGGGTTGAAAATGGACAAACCCAGCAATTGGGTTGTTTTAACCCAGTGGTTGGGTTAAATGTTTGTCCAACCTGCTGGGTAGTTTTATTTAACCCAACTACTGATTAAAAATGACTATATGGCTGGCTTAAAATGAATCCAAAATAGGTGAGAAATTAAAAATTAGACACAATTACTAGAGGCAACAATAATAATCAAAAGGTGTACATTTATTAATAAGCAATTTAATAAATGTTTATTGTTTATTATTCATTATCTTATTAATAAATGCTCATTTATTAAACATATTAATAAATGTTAATTTCCAGCATATTTTGGGTTCATTTTAAGCAAGCAATACAGTAATTTTTATACAACAGTTGAGTTAAATAAAACTACCCAGCACGTTGGGCAAACATTTAACCCAACCGCTGGGTTAAAACAACCCAATTGCTGGGTTTGTCCATTTTTAACCCAACTTGGGTTGTTTTTAACCCAGCATTTTTTAGAGTGTACAGAGGTTGTCAGAGACATAAAACAGATAAAGTCCACTTTCACAGCCGCATGTTTATAACAGACCTGCCAACCTTGGAAAATTTTTTCGAGTACCAGTGACGGGACGGGGCACGGGTTTATTTATTTTTTTTTAAATAGTTTTTTTTTGGGGGGGGGGGGGGGGGGGTATTTTTTACATTTTTGAGAATACAATACACAAAGCACACACACCCATCTTCGTTAATTTTGACTGTTAAAGTTAAATTTTTAATTTGACACAATTAAAAATTTCACTACACCTGCTCAAAAGCATTTTTTTAAATTCATGATTAATCTTGCATTGCATAATGTGTTCTTATACAAACTGACAACCACAAGTGAATCGCATTCATATATTTAATATGGACTAAAATTTTTTGTTTGCAATTTCAAGAAGGCTATATTTACATACAACTAACCTGACAGTTGAGTCGTTTACAGGTTTTGTAATGAAAACTAGTCTACAATTAAGAAACCCTTAGAAAACAGTAAACATTGAGTTTACATGTGATTCATTTAAAATACTTAATTTATTATTCCAATATCCAATTATGATACTAAATCCCACAGAAAAAAGGGTTTCTATTTGTAGCGTGCTGTCTTTGAATTATAAACAAGACAAACATTCGCTGAATAAAGGTTAGCCAATACAAACATATTTATAGAAAACAGTTGACAATGAATAGAAAGGACCAATAAGAGTAAAACGCGTCGAGTATTCAGGAATATCAAGAAGTTAGTCCGACATATAACGAGGGGTTGTGTTAACTAAAGTGTCCGTCATTTACCGAATCTTAAAAACACGGGTGGATAATTAAAAATCTTTTCTTACAAAAAAAATAACACAAGCAAGTACAAATTTTAAACCAAACACGGCAATTTTCATTTTACCTCTCTGTGTGCGCGCGCGCGTTTGTGTTTATGAGAGAGAGGGCTCGCGCAGCATTGAGACAACGGTCATTTTAAATGCATAAGTAACTAATGTGCTAGTCTTCATACAAAATAAGTAGGCTATGTAGCATAATTAGTTACTTTAGTTAGTATTAACACAATAACGCCACACATGTAGGCTATACGTTTCTGAACACTCAGAATAAATAAATAAACGCCTGTTTCTCCAGACTCGCGCTTGTCAGTCAGTCACACATCACAACATTTTCATAATCAGCGATTTCAATTTTATTTAGATTTGTTGTTCAACATTACTTGTGCATTTTATACCCGTTTACCTTAAGGAGTTAAAAGTGCGTGAGTGTGCTTTCCTCGCTTGAGAATTCAGTCAATGAGACGGCGGGAGTGAAGGAGGGATCGAGCGGGATTTTGTGTTGCTGTCGATTTGCAGTCTCTTTTTATTGATAGGCCGTATGCATTTGTCAATCATCCCCGCTTGCTATTTGAGGAAATGAACCCAGCGCTGATTGGTCGAACTCTTTTGCTGGATTTGAGTACTACGCGTGCACAGAGGAGTCACCGGGTTTTTCTGTAGTATAGAGTGACAAATCGTACCAGCGTACTTTGAGGTCAAAATGCGTACCTGGTACGCAAAATGCGTACATGTTGGCAGGTCTGTTATAATCACGCTCTTGCAAATTATCATAACTCAAACTTTCAGGGAAAATGTTTTTAAACCAAGAATTTGGTGATAGTGATGGTGATGTTGAAGTCATGCGACCGTGGTGTAGTTTTTTATAGCCTAAGGTTAGCTTTTGACCTCTGCTGATTATATTCACACTCCAAAATTCGTAAAAAAAAAAAAAAAAGTTGTGTTCATTTTTGAATATTATCATGATGAACAAAATGTGTAAGAATCATGAGCTTTTGTTAGTCGCAGCCCTTTTTTTTTGCAACAATCCAAAAGACAATGGAAAAAATCTTATTGGGGTTTGTTGAGAAAACAAGGGTTATGTCAACTTTCAGCTGGGGTTAGCCTACAAAAATACGTCATCCCTGCACCACTCTATAGCTTATAGCAGATAATATTACATTTACTACATTTACTGAAGAGTTATTTTGATTTTGAATGAATAGTTCGCCCAAAAATGAATGTCTGAGCTGCATTCTTCCATATTAGTGAATGGGGATCAAGGACAGTCAAGGACAAATAAAAGCACCATGAGAGGTTAATATGACTTGTGCAGTACGTTCCAAGATTTAAAGCAATATGATAGTTTTGTGTGAAGAATAGACTGAAGTTTAAGCTGTTATTCACTTAATGGGCCCTATAATACACCCGGCGCAATGCGACGCAAGGCGCAGCGCAATTGTGTTTGCTAGTTTGCGTCCGGCGCCGTTCGCGTTTTCCCGTTCAGCGCCACGTCCTTAAATTAGTAAATGCATTTGCACCAGTTAGTGCGCCCATGGGCGTGCTGGTCTAAAAAAGAGGTGTGTTCAGGCACATTGGCATTTTAAGGAGCTGAAAATAGACTGCGCCATAGACCAACTCAAACCTGGTCTAAAGTCTAAAGTCTTTTTTGTTAGAGCGCGTTGGTAGAAACTGTGCCTCTGGGCACGTCCACAGTGCGCGTTGACTTTGCTTATTACACACAGGGATGCGCATCACACAAACATGCCAAATATTAAAAACAAAAGGATTACAGTGTAAAAGAATATTATTGTGTAGGCTACATAAATATAAAAATGTAACTTTGTTTAACTTCTAACTAAACGTTTAACTTCGCGCACGAGCAGATCGGTTTCGTCGCTTGAAAAGAGTTCAGCTTTTCCTCCAACAAATTCCGCCATGTAAATAGCAATCCGCCATGGCGCGAGCGCATCTCGCTCTTAAAGGGAATGGGAGATGACACTCTGATTGGTTTATTGAACGTTACGCCCATTACTCATTAAGAGAATAGGGACAACCCATTTCAAAAATGCACCCCGGCACACGGACCGTTTTTCCGTCGTTAAAATAGCAAAAGTGGATTTGGACACGCCCTGAGTGCACCTGCGCTTTGCGTTTAGATCGTTAAAATAGGGCCCAATATCTTGCTTGATAGCCGTAGTCATCGTATGCATTCATTGTATGGAAAAGAGCAGTGACTGTTCTACAAAAGAAAAGTAAGATATGGCATTGGTGCACTGTAAAAAGAATAAAAAACCCTCACAGACAGGAACTTGGGATGAGACATTACGCAGGCTATATGTTTGTGAATACCTGAAAGTACTGAGAACGCTCACAATCGGTAACCCCTCTGACACTCATGTAATCATGAGGCAAAATCAATGACGTATCCAAAACAATAATTGCCACTCCTAAACTGCTTCAGTAGCAATATGCTGTTGACGAAACCTGCAGCACAGCAAAAAAAAACCCCTCTCCGCTGTCCACATTCTGCATCTTTTATCTGAGGGAACTGTGTAATTCCAATGTAAGGAAAGATTTGTGATGCAAATCCATGAATATGCAGCGTTTTCCCGATAAGATGAACCGTCCTTCGCTAGAGTCGTGATGTTCAGCGGCTCCTCACATCTTTAGTCTTATATCAGGTGCATCCCCACATCCCGGCTAAATACGCCATTAGCGCTGATCACTGGGTAAGATAATCCAGGTTATAAATATGAGGCTAGGTGAGAGTGCCTTTGGGCTAATGCTATATGAATAAGACATGGCCTATATTTTTGTCCTAGGCATAGACATGGTTTATGGGACATAGCCCACATTGTGAAATCCAATCAAAGGCACAGTCACAGAACCCTGCGTTCATAGGAGCTCCAACCCGCGCTGACTTACAGCCACAGTGCTACGGCGAGACTCCAGCAGCGTGCAGGGGAAAGAAAGAAAGAAAGAAAAATGACACCATATGTACGCCGGAATAGCATTTTAAAAGACCACCCTCACGCTTCACAACAAAGACCAACACTCTGCAATTAGTCTAATTAATGTAAAACAATGGGCCGCATGGCCACTTATCAAATTGATTGTTCTCCCTATCGAAGGGGGAGTGCAGTAGGCCTGGCCTTGTAAAGGGCGACTAATTTCGGGAGATGATTGGAGTTGTCACGTTGCTGCGGGCCAATTACCTCCTGACTCTGGTCACGGACGGCAGACGAGATAATTAGCATGCGTTTAAGAGGCGCACTTACCGCCCATATTCTAATTAGCTGCGTGTTGCCATAATATGGAAAGTGAGGGTGGACAACTCCAGAACTTTAGAGTTTCGTAGGGGTGGGGGGGGTTTGAGGGACAACAGTCCGTCCCCTCTGATCGTAATGAGGGTTGTTTTTTTTTTTCTTCAGTCTGTCTCAAGCAGCTTAAAGGAGCCACTTTTCTCAGAGTCCTATAAACTGTCTCCCTCTCATCTGTAGCCGCTGCAAATCCATCATTAATCCTTTCAATTAATTTATTCTAGCGGGCTTCTCCCAAGCTTTAGCCTCCGTGATTTCACATAGTACAGAAACAACGAGCCGCTATAGAGATTTGAAGCACTCCTCTGTCAGTGCTGCTCATACTGTCACCTAAAAAAAAGGTAATGGAAGGTAAGTTTAAATAAATAAATAAATAAATAAGCGAGGGTGGCATTTGGCAGAATGATTTTGCGTCTCCTGAGGGATGTGAGGAACTCTTGTTTCTTGTGCAGCTGACCCTTGAGAGAGGATTCGCCTGCTGCCTTTATCCTCCACATTCTCTTAATGGCCGCTTTACACTTTTAATTAATTCCATTTGACACCATTGAGACTCCTCATATACATGTTAATTGCAATAGGAGAGATGGAAGGAGGAGGAGGAGGGGGGTAGTGTAGTTTTCGGTACAGCACTGCTCTCTTCCTCTAATCTGAGCCTATTTTGAGCAGGAACTAAATTACTGACTGAAGAATTTCAGTCAAAACTAGCAGAGAACACAAGTCTTAATGCTATTCACTATGTGCTACTGTCTCATCTTAGTCTCACCTTAAGATGTGTTCTTAATCAGGATAACACATGTCCTGTCCATCAAACTGACAAAGGGCTTTACCCTGATGAGAGACAAGAGCTTCGGGCTATATTAAACACCTTTTACATTGTCAGTAAACAATGTTTAGAGAGCAAATGACAAATGGGGATTGTCTTTAATCTTCTTCTGAAGGCTGGTTCATGATGCCCAAACTAACACTAACATTTCAACTATTTTCAGTTGGCTGAGTGGTGGGAATAGAAATGTCATTTACATACTGCTCAAAAATCACTGATCCAACAAAACCCAACTGTTTGCTGGGGTAGTGTGAACTAGCCTTTAAGGGCGATATGCTCTAAAATGTTTCCAACAGGACATTTGATTGATTGATTGATTGATTGATTGTAGTATAAGTTTGAGATTGAGTATAGGTTGACCTTTATATAGGTTTATAGCGGCTTAATTTACTGTCAGGAGAACATAGAATATACTTTCAAAAATGGTAGCAACTTAAATCAATTTTTAAATCTAAATGTAGTTGATCTTTTCAAATGTAGATAATGAAAATTTAATCATTCCTTTATTGATATTTTTTGCAAGTTTACTGTTTGAGTTAAAAATTTGATTTAAGTTTATTAATGTTTTAATAAACTTAAAATTATTTATTATTATTATTATTATTATTATTATTATCATATTATAAGTACACTATACTATGTAATAGTAATATATTTCGGTAACATTTTCTTCAAGTTAAAGATAGGGTAGGTAATTTTTGGAGAGGCTAGCAATAGCAAGCTAGCTTTTAAAGCATAAGATCCCACCCTCCCTTCAAAATACATAAACACATACAGCAGGGAGCAAACAAAAACATCAGGAGACAGCATTAAACTACCCCATGTCTCAAAGCACACAACATTACAATAATAATAAACAAACAACTTAAAGGGTTAATTCACCCAAAAGTGAAAATTCTGTCATTAATTACTTAGCCTCATGCCGTTACACACCCGTAACACAAATTAAGATATTTTAGTTGAAATCCGATAGCTCCGTGAGGCCTTCATAGGGAGCAATAGGGACCGATTTAAATATGTTTTTAGTACCTTTATGGATCTTGAGAGAGGAAGTGTCATTGCTCCCTTTGGAGGCCTCACGGAGCCATCGGATTTCAACTAAAATATCTTAATTTGTGTTCTGAAGATTAACGAAGGTCTTACGGGTGTGGAACGGCATGAGGGTAAGTAATAAATGACAGAAATTTCATTTTTGGGTGAACTAACCCTTTAAAGAGCACCGACCTGTACCACCTGACTGCTGCAGATACATTTCGCCATTGATAGCATTGCCAAATGCATAAATTTGAGTCACAAACCAAGTATACATGAGTATAATGACACGGGTTTCCATCTCTTCCAAATTACGTTAGCTATGGCGTGAACACAGCATAAGCTTGTTGTTTTGGTTCTGGAGGAACTGTAAAAGGTGGCTGCTGTTTCCGTTGCGGTGCTCCGTGACTGGTGTCTGTCTAACTCTGCATAGCATGAAACACACTGATGACGTGTGATGTCCGCGTGAGCAGGGTGCGCGGAGGTATGAAAATACACACACTGACAGGCAGGTAGGACATTGTATCATTGAATTTGGAACGAATCGTCCACTGATGATATATATACATATAAATACATTTAGACCACTTACTGTTCATTAGTGATTGCTATCAGGATGTGAAGAGACTTTCAACCAGCGTAACAAAAATTGTTTCTTGAACAAACTGCCTACCCTGCCTTTAAACAAACTTTTATTTTGATGAGTTGTTGTGAAGACCTTTGAGTTTCTGTGCGTATATATGATATGACAATTAAATGGTAAAATGCTCATTGACTCAGAGCAGATCTGGAGATGAGGTTCATGTCCTCATACAGCTACATAGCGCTCTTCGTGGCCACTGGATAGATGCAGCAATTGTTTTAGTTATGCACCAGTATGGCGGTATTTGAAAAATACATATCGTCCATGAAACTGGTATACCGGATGAACTGGTATACTGCCTAGCACTACATTCTACTCTGTGCTACTCAAAAAGATACAAAAATAGTAGCAGAGTGGTTTTAGCTTACTCTGTTCTATTGTGCTATACTTTTTTCTCTATGCTACTCTATTATAATGATATATTAAGATGTCATAATAACTGGCAAATGATTTCATTCTCATGCTTTCAGCAGCCTCATCCACTTTGAAGATGGAAATTCAGCTTATTAAATAACTTGCAGCTCTAATTAACTGCCTCTACATGTAAATGATGACAGCAGCATTATCAGTTATTATCAGTTATTGCACTGACTACACTGATGACAGTCTCGGAGAGGAAGAGACTGGTTTGTATACACATGACAGCAAGTGGCGGTAAATCTGGCTTAATACAGTTAAACCGTATCACACACAGCGCACACCTACATCCTGATCTTTCTGTAAACACTGCATTATTACCCACCCAACAGTTCTTTTTAATGTGAACACGCTGCGCTCTTCAACAGGACGCATTCGCTGACAGCTCCTCATTCAGCGCTGCTGTAATACAGCGGTTCCAAACGACAGGCCGACGTGTCTCGGCAGAAGTGAGATTTAAAAAGGGAACGACTGAGAGACACAGAGATGGAGGAGATGGCGAGTGGAGGCTGACAGGAAAGGCAGGAGCCAGTGCACTTGGAGGAGCTGTCTAACAAGGTGCTGAGCACAGAAACCCAAGGGAGTCTCTGCTCTCTTACCCCTCAAGATTAGACGCCGGCAGTCAAGCAGGACATGAGAACAATGCGAAGGGGCGCTGGGGAGAGGGAGGTCCCCGAAAACAAGTCAGTCCTCATGTCACTTTCTCTCTCTCATTCTCTCTGTGTGAGCACATCTCTAAACATCTCCTTATGTCAGGACAAATTGCTTAAGGTTCAGATCTTATTCTTTGGATCCTGAAAAAGCAATAAAGAATTAATATATGGCAGGGGGATGGAGAAGGGAGAGGCAGGGAAATAACGACACGCAATAACAGAGGAGGACAAAAAAAAAAAAAACATACACATGAAGACCAAACACTATAGGCCCTATTTTAACGATCTAAGCACATGATCTGAAGCACATGTCACAGGTGAACTTAGGGTGTGTTGGAATCCTCTTTTGCTAGTTTAACGACAGAAAAAAATGGTCGGCATGTTCTGAAAGGATTGTACCTAGGCTCTTAATGAGTCATGAGCACGTGCAATAAACTAATAAGAGTCTCATCTCCCATTCCCTTCAAAGCCCGGAACACACCAAGCCAATGGTCGGCAGTCGGGCAGTTTTTGTGCATCGACCAACTAAGTTTTTTCAGTGTGTTCCGCACCGCCGGCTGAAGTTGGTTCTCGTCGACTTTTTTCGGCCGATTCGACTTGTTGAATTGGCATCGTTCCGTGGGAGAGAGAGAGAACTCTCATTGGCTGTTCAGTATTGCAAACCAGTCAGTTCACGAGAATATAAGCAAAAGTTATGAAAGCAAGCAAATAAATCATGACGGCACAGACAGAAGGTTGTTCTAATTTTACCTCATCTCACCTGAGCACTCGAATGAATGAATATTTTCCATGGGTAACACGAGCGGAGTGGAATAAAGAACGTGATCAGCATGATTGATATTCAAAACAGTAAGCAAGCGCTGCTTTGTTTATGGTTCGTATACATGCAGTCTTAGGTTTCGATTTCCCTTTTTGAATGACGAATATAGACAAATATATCTACTTAAATAGACAGTTATCTCCTTTATAAGCAGGCGCAGAACGTGCATGCTAGTTGAGAGTCAGCTGAAGTTCTTTAGGTGTGTCAAGCACAAAATTTTTTCCCCGACGCAGCCGACAAGAGACGACAACACCGTCGGCTTTCTTTGCCGCTAGTTCTTTGACGTCGAGTTGGCCTTACTAACCATAGTAAGGCCTTAAAAGCCAGTTGCAATTGCACCAAGGCAAATTCGCTATTTATATGGCGGAATTTGCAAACGGAAAGACTGAATGCTTCTCCAGAGAGGAGTCCTTTTATTTGTAATATTTAAAAATGTTTGTGTGCTGCTGCGCATTCCTGTGTGTGTAACAAGCAGAGTATACGCGCGTTGTGCACCCGCCTATAGGTGCATATTACTAACGTGCCCTTTAAATAACAAATAAATAAATAAATACTGACTTTAGACCAGGATTTTGTTGGTCAATGGTGCAGTCATTTTCAGTTGCCTCAAAATAGCAACACGCCAACAATGTGGCTGAATACACTTCGTTTTCAGACCACCATGCCCATGGCTGAACAGTGCATTTGCTGTTTAAACAACAGACATTAAAATTATAAGGGTGTCGGGCTGAAACTAGCAAAAAACACTTGTGTCGCATTGTGCTGGGTGTAAGAAAAGGCCTTATGTTGAGAAAAAGGGTGACTAAAGGCTCCGATATACTTCAAACGAAACTGAAGAACGAACTGATGTGACGTCATTTCGAACAAAATCAGGCCAAAACAAAGTTCGTTTTGTGTTCTTTTTGGAAGTTTGAAACGGCCAAAGCAAACTTTCAGGAAAAGTTTGCTCCAGCTGCAAAACACCTTCGTACTACCACTGGTCCGTGACGATAACATAATAGGAGGTGTGCGCCGAGGCTCCGCCTTAATTTGCGTGGAACTAATCTGTGACTCATTTCGTCTGTATAGTTTGTTGAGGTAAGAGCTCCGCAGGTGAAAACATGAACACACTGGATAGCCGATTTATTGTACAAAATGAAGTTGTGCTTCTGATGAAACGAGGCACTGACACTGTTTTTCATGTTTGATACTGTAAAGCTGCTTGCCTTTAAGCAATCTATTGAATAAAGTGCTATATAAATAAACATGACGTGACAGGAGTGCTAATTTGTGGAGCTCGTGCTAACATACCACTGTTGAAATGATCAGACGCTTGCATGCTTTCTATAAAAATGCTTGAAGTTTTCTCATTTTTGTTGTGTTTATTTTATTACTGAGAAGAAAGTGTACAGCACGTATTTACATATTCATCTAACCATCGCTCCCAGCAGTGTGGGAGGCGTCAGATGTTCGATTACAGTATATCGTTGGTCACGCTCAACCTCAAAAAAATTCCTAGACTAGTTCATTCCTAATGCTTGACTCAAGCAAAGGCCTTAAAGTGGATTAAGACATTTCAATATCTTCCTACTGACACCAGTTGATGAAATCCAGATGGCTACTGAACACTCAGCTATCACTGGTATTTGCACCACTGGCCACATGGCACACGCTCCAGCTGCCACCACAATAGTTCATCTCATGTGGCTGGAGGAAAAAAAAAAATCGTGGTCACCTATATGCTACCATTGGCAACTGTAAAACATTGTACTTTATGGTTCTGCAAGTGAATCATTGCCCTTTAGTGACAGATGTTTGTGTAAGCTGACTGTTCAGTTTGAGAGTGCTGTTTTGTTAGAGAGGTGGGACTTTATCTCTGTCTTACTCTTTCTGTCTGACCTTACTCTCACAGTGATCACTGTTTCCTTCAAAGCCATTAGGGTCAGATTTCGCTCACCTTATATAGGAAGACGCTGCCCTTGAAGAATACATGGAGTCCTTAAGCAAATGTAGACTCACCAACTAGAGTGCTTTAAAAGGATGTAGAGGAGCACAGTACACACACACACACAGCAAAGTATTTGCATTCGGTCAGGCGTCAGGCTTCATCTTTGATGAAGTAAACAATGTGGCTTTATCTTATACTAACTTTTCACAGATTATTTAAATTAAAAACAAAATTAAATTTCAGTTAGTTCATCAAACAAAGCTATCTGCTGTATATAAGAATACATAAGACTATATTTTCCTCTTCAGAAGACATAACGCTCAAGTAATATGTACCACTTATTCATTTCTAGGTGAACTATTCCATTAAAAATGTATTGTGGGTCTTGTGATTACTTGTCAAGCCACTAAAGACATTTCAAACACTAGCAATTGATACAAACATCAGCTTTGCAGATAAACATCAAATACAAAGCAAAAAAAAGAAAAAAAAAAAAGAAGCTGAACTCTGCTAATTAGCTTAGAGCTGCTAATGTGGTTAGTAAGTTAAGGAAGGGGTTTTGCCGGTTTATGGATCGTGCAGTTCCGTGTCCTGTAATGAAGCTTGTAGAGGCTTGTGTTAGATAAGATCTCACCTTGGAGACCTTTACCCCACCTGACCTCTGAGGAGGCAAATCTCATCAAACCTATTTAGCTACAACAACGCTAAAGCTCTGTGAACAGTCACTTTTAAATGAGATTAGCATAAACACAACACCACTTCCTGTAGGGTTGACTTGTATATATTTTTTTACACACCTACCATGACCCACATTTGAACTCGTTGTCCCTGTTTTTGAGACACTCTGTATGCTTCACCAATATGTACGGACGTATTCCTGGGCCCCAGGGATCATTCTAGGCTCTTCCGCAGGGGGTAAGAGACTTCCCTAATCATCTCAGAGATTACAAACATAGACAAAGGCCAAGGCAGATCTCCTGTCTCGCAGCACGGATGCACCGGCAACATGGATTTAAGGTGCTGTACACATGCACAGCTAATGCGAACCATAGGAAAACTACCTCATCGGCATTCATTACTCTAAACCAGATCCGTGCACCTGGAAAACTGGCTGCAAATTGGCTTCAGGTCTGAGGGAGGTAGACGAATACCGTGCCGTACCCATAATCCACGGCTCAAGTGGCACACCCACACATCTCCCCCGGACTACATGGGCCACAGAAACCGATCTCTCTGCCACATCAATATATTTCAACTTGAGCACCGAGGAGCAACAGGGAGATCAGCAGAATGGGGCGAAATAATAGAATATTCATCCCTCTAATCCATATTCAATTCTTCTGTCTCTCCTCTTTCTGCCTCTCATTTTCCCCCCTCTCTCCTCGGCCATGCATATGAGGTTTGGCTGTATATCTCATTTAAATGAGTCTTCTGTCGCTCCTTTCCTCCCTCTTCCTAAGTTAAACACGCACGTTCTCTTTCTGCCCCGCTGCACCACCCTGACAGGGCGAGGGCTTCCTCCTACTTTGGTAAAAGAGAGATGGAGGACCCTGTGGGTCAAAATCAAGCAATGAACAGACAGATGTTTAAGAAATGCAAAATGTTACCCTGAAACAAGACTGCAGACAAGACAGGGTGAAGGAAACACCAGGCGTCTTCATCTGAAAAGATCCCGTGGATGGATGAGGTCTGATCAGCTGTGCATTTGATAAGATTTAGAGGAAAGGAGGCATCTCACAGCTCATCTCTGAAATGAGGGACATCAATGGAGTTTTGGGCTGCTTGACGCTTTATTACGGTCTAAAGCAAGATAGTGTGGAGATGTGATATTGTAACTTAAATCAGTAGGAGAAATTTGCGATGGATAAAGAATAGTCGTTATTGCAAAACAAACCCTGACAGAGCAGAAACCTGAAGGGTTTTATTTTTTTAATAATTATTGGTTAACTAAATGTTATGCCTCTTATTACAGCTACTGACCAAATAAAATGTACATGAAATAATAATTTGAGGTGAAATTATTTTATAATTTTACCTTATTTTAAGCTTTGGCTAAGAAAATACTCAATTATAAGGTGTGCAAAACAATCTGCCAAACAATAAGTTAATTACTGCAAAATATTACAGAAATATTAATATTGAAGTCATCTGAGGTCACAATATTCGATACTGGCGACAGTTGTGTTTGTATGAAACAAGAGAGCGAGTTTGCGGTGTGATACGTAAGTCAAGAAAGTAGCACCGGTTTCAGTTACCCTGATGAGAGGTCTGAGCGTTGCCACGGGCGACTATGAACATTAGGAAATATTGGACTACTGAATGCTGTGATTGACCAATCAGAATCAAGAATCCCATAGAGCCGTGTATTAAAATCTTGTAACACTTCACAATAAAGTTCCATTTATTAATGCATTAGCTATAGTAGTACATAGTATAAACAATAACTATAGTACATTAATAAATTAACATCAACCTACACTACTGTTCAAAGTTTGGGATAATATTTTTGGAAATATTAGAAGTTTCTTATGCATACCAAGGCTGCATTTATTTGACCAAAATACAGTAATATTGTGAAATATTATTAAAAAACTGTTTTCTATTTTAATATATGTGCAAATGTAATTTACTCTTGCTATGTCAAAGCTGAATTTTCAGCAGCCATTACTCCAGTCTTCAGTGTCACATGATCCTTCAGAAAACATTTGGTGCTCAAAAAACTAATACATTTTTGTCTGGATTCTTAGATGAACAGAAAGTTCATCACCATTTTATTTCAAAATAGAAATCTTTTGTAACATTAAAATTAATCAAAAGTAACAGTAAAGAGATTTACAATGTATCCTTTCCGAATAAAAGTATTAATTATTTAAAAAAAAAAAACTGACCCCTGACTTTTAAATGGTAGTGTAAAGTAATAAATGCAGTAAAAATGTTAATTGTTTTTTTGTGATACTTAACATTGTGTTTCATCACAAACAGATTTTCATAGGCAAACCTGTGTCCTGTGTGTAGTGAGTGGTCTTGTGATCTGGCAGTTCTCTCCATGTCCACGTTGTCCTGTTCACACCAAGAATGAGACAGCAACTAATCAACATGCCCCCCCCCTCCTCTACTTTCTCATTCTCAGTATGTAACATCCCCCCACCACTCCTGGTCTCCATCTATCTATCCGACTAACTATTCCTCTATCATCCTCAGATTACAGGATAAATGAACGGAGCCATTACTGCTGTGCGCTAACAGGCCCTTCAAGTGCACGGTGACAAATATGGATACATTTCAGGACCACTGAAGCCACGGAGGAATAATTTTGTAGATTTCATCAAGAGTTCTAATTATGTTCCTGTCAAGTCCAGAACGCAGCAATCCATAACTGAGGAAAGCACTCATAGACGATCCGCCGCACGGGCGTAATTTATGCCCCGCAGAAAAAGATGTGGAGCCTTTTGTGTATCAGCATGCACAACACCTTCTGACTAACAAGAGAAGATGGAGGAAAAGAGGAGGAAGTTGAGTGAGTGATTGGAGGAATGGGGGGGCTACTTTGTGGCCGCATTAAAGCGGTTTCATCTATTAAACCGATCTTTTTTTTCCTCAAATATTTCCTGTAACAAAGGATTTGTTTTCAGTGCGGGACTTTAAGAAGTCTTCAGCTCTTCAGTCGAGAAGACGACAGCAGGAGGACGGATCTGACAGGCCAATGAAGCTTGAGCTATTACTGAAGCAGCCACCGTCTGCTTTTGTCAGTGCATTGAAACAGAAGAGACCAAAGCAAGCACAAACGGTTCACAAAAATGGAAAAGGGAAGGAAAATGTACAGGGGGAAAAAAGGGTGAGAGGGCATTGAGGAGAGAGGGAGGGCACAGGACTGCTCAAGGTCTTTCCAGTTGCCCAACTTCATCCTAATGAGATCTGCCTTGATTAATGGTGTCAATTCGGCAGAAAAGAATAAAAAGGATGTAGGCATTATTGTGTGTTTGATGCAGGCAATGATAGGTAAGACTCACCGACCACACCTTTCAAAGGGATGGTTGATTATGATTTCCCTTTTTTAACTTTAGTTAGTGTGTAATGTTGCTGTTAGAGCATAAACAACATCTGCAAAGTTACGACGCTCAAAGTTCAATGCAAAGGGAGATATACAAAGGGAGTGTCCGACTCCGGTTTGAACAATGTAATGAACACCATTACTGACAATCGTCATTTTGGCTGCGTGTGAGATTCTCTCCAGCTTTGTTGTTGTAGAAGCACAAGCTGTTAAAGCTCTGCCCTCTTCTGGAAAGCAGGCCGGGAACCACAGCCAGGCGCGCCGCTGGCACGGGGGACAGGGGGGTCAGGACCCCCGCAGTTTTGAAAAGACAGAAATCGACCCCTGCACTTTTGATAAGGGCTGCTTCAATCAGTCACAATATATCATCTTTTAGCTTAGGATATTTTCTTTCAAATGAGACAATTTTCACATTTCTGTGAGTTTTTGTTCGTAAATAATCAACTGCTTTGTTGCAGATGTGAAGAAGAGGAAATGCGCTCTCGAACGGAGAAACACGCAATCTCCAAGCAATCGAATCACAGCGTGCTAACGTTTTAGGACAGGTCGATGGTATATAAATCGTGGCTGAAAGTTAGTGTTTGTCAATCAAGCCAAACCGTCCATTCAGAAACCGAGAAATTTGACACTTTAAGGTAAGGAGGCTGATCTCTCAGGTTGACGCGCAAGCTGGCTTGACTGAAGTTTTCGTGAGGATTTGTAGTTTATGGTTTCGGTAATTACATCTAGAAAGTTAAAAGCATTGATGACATCTATAAAAGAGATATCTAAAAGCGAAACGAAAGTTATTGCCTCGACCGGCGACACAGTGGGGAGGACGCACGAGAGGAGACCTGCGCGTTTAATTGGTATGTGTATACTGTAATACTGCATTTACAAAGCTTATCAGTGGCATGCACTTTGATAAGTGAAATTGCCGTTTCGCATCGCGGTGCCCCCGCGTTCCCATTTCTCTCGATTTGAACCGTGAGCTCCAGTCCATTACAATTCAGGCCCTGGTATACTTTATTTCCCGCATTCCGCTCAGGCTCGCACACGAGCCTTTCAAAGAAACTCCTTTGCCCATGAGCGCAGAAAGACGGTTCTTTCGGTATGCACACGTGGTCATAACAATAACGATCTCAACCAACAACCCCCCGGAACGCAGTTTGGTCCCCCCCACTTTAAAAATGTCTCCTGCGCCCCTGACCACAGCTCATTCACATTTAAAGGGACACACACAAAAATGGCGTGTTTTTGCTCACACTCAAATAGGGGAAAATTTGACAAGCTATAATAAATGATCTGTGGGGTATTTTGAGCTGAAACTTCACAGACACATTCTGGGGACACCAGACACTTATATTACATCTTATAAAAGGGGCATTATAGATCCCCTTTAAGATAAATCAAGGTGTGGTCAGGTAAAGCAGTCAATCTTCAGGCAAACTTCAGCCTCAAAATTAAAACGACAAATGCAAAAGACAGAAGCACTGTTGAATGTTACAAAGGAAAAAAAGATGATCCAGTTGTCAACTAATGCAATATTTTATAGTTAAGTTAATAGGAATAATAAGGTGTGTAAATATCTGATACATTATTTTAATTGATTATGGCTGTTTTAATTAAGATCAGTTTTTTTTTTTTTTTTAAATGATTCATTAGTATTTCCAAAAATGTGCTGAGGACATAAATGTACATTAACACTAAAATAAAAGAAAAAAAAGATCTGAGCTTGGCTCTTTGACTTGGGCTAATAGCAATCATCTTTCAACCATCCAGTGGCTGGATACTTAAACTTACATGTAGCATTTATGTTAAAATCCAACTTGATCTCATGAGAAAGTTTAAAGGTGCAGTAAGCGACTTCTGAGAAACACTCTTGAAAATGGATTGGACCGAGAACCACAACACACTTTTAGCCATCAGCAGTAGGGGGCGTATAGGGCAGAAATATATGAGCAAGAGGGAGATTTGAAGAAAGACTGTAGAAAGAGAGATGGCTGAGAGACATTACAAAAGAGAAAAGGACAGAGGAATATCACTGGAAAAAGAAGGGTTATTATCAGGCAACAACTTTAGGACAGCGGTAATATTAGAGAAGACCTAAGCAGGAAGGCCTGAAAATAGAAATGAGTAACATTGGTTTTGCTATGTTTCACAGAACCAAGATATGCTGTTGTTGTAATGTTAGCTATAGTAACGGGACAGTTGAGACATTTTTTTTTTGTCTGGAGCTGCTGCTGACTACACTCTTGTGTACAATATGTTCCTTTTTTGTTCTTCCTTGTCGATCGTTCATCATTTTCATTTTATTTGTTACAAAGCATTACTTTGCTTTACTTCTACAATGATAAAGATACATTTACTCTTGCATTGTGTGTTTGTGCATTTTGGGGGCGGAGCTATGAAGAGAAGGGTGCGTTTGTTTGGATTGATTTCAAATATCAAAAGTGTTTCTCAGAAATTGCTTACTGCACCTTTAAGTATCTTAAAAAGTTGCAATTTGTACAAATCAGTTTGATGTGATTTGAAATTTGTAATAAAGAAAAAAGTAAGTTTGAACTTGCACCCCTAACCCTCAGTGGGGCATGAGCAGGTCAAACGAAAATGAATAGATGAGATTGTACAAAAATGTACAAATGCAATCATACAAATTCATATGAATTTGACACCAATTTGTCAAAATGAAATAGTTACAAATTGTCATGAGACTTGGACAAAAAAAAATCTAATTATTGTGTGTTTGTATCTGAGTATTGTGTGCATGCTGGTCCATAGTGGTGGTTAGGGTCCATCTATTTCTGAGCTGATGACATTTCCTGTATCAGGGGACCCCATTAGAGGAAAGAGGGAGAAAAGACCCTCCACTTCACCACCAAAAGGAAGAGTGGGGTTGTTTACACCTCCAACTCAGGATGGATGAGTCTCAATTGAGTCTCTGTGCCCTAGTATAAATCTGAGATCATCTTTATGTATACAACAAAAAGAAGGAAGCCCTGACATTTGCCTGTTTAGTTGATCTTCTTGTAACTAATCCATTGCCCCCATGTCTTGATGTCCACCTGCTTATACAACGTGAGAATTTACTGTGCACATATTAAATATTTAAACAGCATATCATGAAAACAAAAATAGATCAAGCTCTTCTATTTCAAAAGAGCAATTAAAGCTGTTCATAACCTGTTTCACAACTTAGGAAAGGAAGTTTGAGCTATGACATCACAATCAAGTGCATATTACTGCACACATTTACCTATGTATGTGATCTGACATCTGCCATCTTTGCTGCAGAATCTGGTATACACGCTAGGAGCACTTTAAGTGTGTCAGATCTTAGTTTAACCTCCATGACATTGCTGGAGTCTTTCTCCTCCCACAAACAGCCTATTCGGATGGGCAGAAAGGAGAGGCTTGTTTTGATATTCTAAATTGAACCACAAACTGAATTTATGGTTCCAACATTTCTTGAGACAATTGTGAGATTTAATAAAGGGAGGTAAATATGCTTTCTCTCTCTCTTTTCTCTCTCAATGTCCTCATAAACACACACACATACTCTTACAAATACCCACACAGAGCAAACTGGGTGCTCTGATTGAATTGGATCATTTATCAGAGCACAAATATTGTAGGCAGGCTGATGATGACAGAAGCAATCGCAGACTGCTCTCTGTGAGTTCAGCTGTTTCGTTGCTGGTTTCATTGGCTAGCGGGCGGCCCTCTTCCAGGACAATGAACCTCTCCATGTTTGGTTAACAGGAGAAATAGCATTTGATTTGAGAAGGAGCTGTAACAATGTCAGTCAAACAGAAACGGCAAGTCCATGAGTGCAAGTAAAGGTGAACAACATCAAGTTATTTTAATATTACAAATGTAAATATGACTTCATGACTTGCACAGTTTGGGTTGTGCACCATTCAAAATTTAATTAATTATATTATATATACATTTAATTTTATATATACAGTGCTCAGCGTAAATGAGTACAGCCCCTTTGAAAAGTAACATTTTAAACAATCTCTCAATGAACACAAAAACAATTTCCAAAATGTTGACAAGACTAAGTTTTATATAACATATGTTTAACTTATAACATGAAAGTAAGGTTAATAATATAACATTTTCTGTTTTACTCAAATTAGGTTGATGCAAAAATAAGTACACCCCACTGAAAGTCTCTGGAGAAAAGCTAAATTTTAGACTACAAATGTCTAATTTAACAAGAATACAACCACAGGTGAGTCTAATTATTAATTACACAGATGTCCAGCAGACAGTTGATTATAAAAGGGTGTTAAAACTCCTTCCCATTTCATGCTGTCAGCAATGGCACCACATGCAAGAGAAATGTCACAAGACCTGAGAAAGAAAATAATTTCTTTACACCAGAAAGGTGAAGGCTACAGTACAAAGCTTTACTTATCAGTGAGAATAATGTAGCAAAAGTGGTACAAAAATTTAAAAAAAGATGAAACTGCAACCATCTCACAGAGACGTCCAGATCGTCCACGGATGTTAACACCTCGACAGGAGTGTCTTCTGATGGGAAGGGTTGAAGAAAATTGGCATGCAAGTTCACTGCAGTTATCTAAAGAAGTAGAAAGCCAAACTGGGGTGACTGTTTCCCGTGACACAATACGGTGTACACTGCAGAGGAATGGCATGCATGGGTGCTGTCCACAAAAGAAGCCTCTCCTAAAGCCCAGGCACAAAAAAATCCAACCAAGAGTTTGCCAGGGCCCATGCTGACAAAGATGAAGACTACTGGGACTCTATACTCTGGAGTGATGAGACCAAGATACATGTATTTGGAACTGATTGCTTCAAAACTGTATGGCGTCGCAAAGGTGATAAATACAAAGAAAAATGCATGGTGCCTACAGTGAAACATGGTGGTGGCAGTGTCCTTATGTGGGGCTGCATGAGTGCTGCTGGTGTCGGGGAGCTGCATTTCACTGATGGCATCATGAATTCACAGATGTACTGCTTTATACTGAAAGAGAAGATGCTACCATCACTCCGTGCCCTTGGTCGTCATGCACTTTTCCAACATGACAATGATCCTAAACACTCATCTAAGGCCACTGTTGTATTACTGAAGAAGAACAGGGTGAAAGTGATTCAGTGGCTCCTGATCTGAACCCAATCGAACACCTATGGGGAATTCTGAAGAGACATGAACATCACTCTCCATCCAGCATCCAGTCTCTAAAAGAAGTCATTCTTGAAGAATGGAAAAAGATAGATGTTGCAAAATGTTGCCAACTTGTTCATTCCATGCCTAGAAGACTTGGTGCTGTCATTAAAAATCATGGAGGCCATACAAAGTACTAGATGTAGTAGTTTTTGTTGTGGGGTGTTAGCACATTTTTGCATCACCTTAATTTGAGTAAAACTGAAAAATGTGTAATCCAAGTTATATTATTAACGTTACTTTCATGTTATAATTTAAACAGATGTTATATTAAACTTAGTCTTGTCAACATTTTGGAAATTGATTTTGTGTTCATTGAGATATTGTTTAAAATGTTACTTTTCAAAGGGGTATACTCATTTACGCTGAGCACTGTAATTATATATATATACACACACAAACATTCAAAAAAAATTGAGACGCCTTGAACATTTCATTCATTAATTCAGTTTATTCACTATGGTTTAAAATTTTTTTATAAAATATAACAAGATCTCAGAGTTAAACTGTCAGAAAAATGTTAATCTTAATTATGTCAGATAACACTTAAGCAAAACATGGTCAGGTCAAAGTGTCTGAATAATTTTGGGTTCCAAATTTTTATCAATTTTACTGGTATTCCACTGTATGAAGAATTTTTGGGTATAATATGCCACAGTTTACTTTATTTTGCTATCCTCACTTACATAAATGAACTATAGTGTCCTGCACCCACTAGTAAAAATATATATCAAAAATATAAAAAAATGTCTTAATTTTTGTTTTGAATGTGTATATATATTATTTTATTTTTTTAAATAGATTTTCATTGATTGAATTGATTCCAATTCAACAACCTGTATGTCAATTTCAAATTAACATTCATGAATTCAATGGAAATCACTTCTTCAAGTCTGAATTTTGCCTTGTGCATTACCTCATATATGTGAATTTATGATCAGTATGCGACTTAACGTAAGGCAGCTTAAAATGTGAGCAGAGTATTTATTTCTTTATTTGACGAACTACAGAGAATTTATTGGAAGGGATTATGTCAGGATGGTCAAATAATAATTATTTCTTCATTTAATTTCTTCTAATTTTAATTTTCACCCAACCCTGGTGTAAACCATGTAAACCAGAGACAGAGAGTGAGGTGTGAGCAGTATTGCCGTTATCCTCTGTCTGCTCTCCAGTGACAGGACCCCTCTATCTCCTTTTCCCCCTTCTTTCTTCCGCTCCCACCTCCTTCTCTGCTCTCGGCTCAGTCAAGCACAACTAAGCCAGCATTGGAGGAACAATGAGGCCATTTACAGTAATCATTTCTTTTCACACTTACTGATGCTCTTAAAAGGTGCAAGGGATCGTGAACTACCTCTACCCGACTCCACATGGCAATATCCCATCCAATTAGAGGCGGCGACCACAGCAGCAAACACAAGGCCTGGTCAGTTGGGATAATCTAACCAATCACTGTGCATATCCTCGTCCATCTGTGAATTTATGGTCAATGTCTGACTTAATAATGTGATGCAGCTGTGTATTTAATTCAGTTTTAGGGTTTTCATTCATGTTTATGTATTAATCTAGATTTCTTGCTTCTTTTAATTTTAGTCTTAGCTTGAGTATTTACAACAATTCTGTCAAGGCAATGAATTTGAGACATTACTTTTCTGAAAAGATTTTAGCATACAGATGTTGTGGTGTCGTAAGCTCTCTTAGAAGAGTTGCATTTCTAAATGCACCCCCTTTAAAGTATTAATAACCAATTTCAAAAACACATTTAAAGACAATTAATGCCGGACTTCAGATTACTGTTTGAAGATAGATAGACAGTAAATAAAAAGTACTCTATGTACACAAACAGAGGGACTTTTATGAGTTAAAAAACTTTACAATAAGATCTCATTTGTTAACATTTGTTAATGCATTAACTAACATGAACTAACAACGAGCAATACATTTTTATACAGCATTTATTAACCTTTGTTAAATGTTAATGAAAATGTTTGTGTTAATTTTCTTATTTGTCCAAGGTGCATTAACTAACGTTAATTGATACCACATTTGCTAATTTTTTAAAATTCTGTAAAAGTATTGTTTTATTGTTAGTTCATGTTAATGTAGTTAATTAATGTTAACAAATGAAACCTTATTGTAGCATTAAAGTTAAATTAAAAAAATAAAAATAAAAACAAGGGATGAGAACTCAACATATCTTGAGCATGTGCACAATTATGCCACAGCTATGACAAACTGCATATTTTAATATAATAAATCAAATAATCAGTCAGCAATGTACTTACAAAAACATCCTATTGAGCTGAAGTAAAAACATCCTCCTCCTCCTACCCTCCACACAAAAGATTTCACCTCTCCAAATGATCAATTTTGACTCTCTAAAAGGGAACAGTCACTCAAATAGACAACCTGGGGATACCACATATAAATATACATAAGAAATTAATAAAGCACCTGGGATTTCTTTGATACAGTGGCCAAAGACCCTTATGAGAAGAACCACTTAGGCACATTGAGGTCAGCACAGGTAGCAGTGCAGAGCCCCGCTCAGGTTAGCAGACTCAAAGTCAGGCTAACATAATCTGAGCTCCAAAACTCAGATCACACTCTGATGATCCAATTAAAGGGAGGAGACTATGCAATCAGGCCGGCCGCAGGCTAGCTAACAGACGCAGAGGCGCTAACATCAATTTCTTAAGTGCTTCTAAAGGATTACGAATGCCAGGCTCTGCCTTAGGGTGGGAACATCTAACCCGTTCCTCCACGCCACATTACTGTAATTGGGTAGTGAAATTACAGCAGGAGGGGCCTCAAAGGAAGGTTTCCGCTGAGGGGCGATTGTGTGTGGTTTTGACTTTGTCTTTAGGAAAACCTGGATGCTTTTATATACTGGAAGTCTATGATTTACAGTAGAAGTTAAGATCAACTGACAGCAGTAGTGGCATTAAATTAATTACCACAAATATTAATCTCCAGTTGTCCCTCCTTTTTTTCAAAAAATCTAAATCTTGTTTAGGGTGAGACACTTACTACTGAGGTGAATGAGATTCGAAACCGTTAAAGCACTGTTTCAATAGAATAGTCACAAGACATAAGCACTTTTGACAGTGTTGTCGGTAACTGAAATTTTAAAAATATGATGCTTTGAGCACTGTAGAGCAGAGTAGACCGGTCTACTGATACATGCCTGCTTTCAAACTCTCCCGTTCCCGCTTTCAAATTCAAACACTTCCGTGTGCTTTCAAATGCTCCCGTGCGTTGATCATTGTAGCCAATCACAGACATATCTGATGAGCATGTGAACACAAAGGCCAATCAGAGGTGATTACAAATCCGCTCAACAGCACTCACAGTGTCATATTTTTAAAATGTTAGTACCGACTTGGTATCGCGGTTAGTACTTTTGACAACACTAATAAACATTTTTATAAACATAATCAGTTTTTTGACTAAAGTTATATCTAATTTCATAACTATGTCATGACGACAAATAATTGCCATAAACACTAATATGACTGTGAAAATTATTATTTAAATAATTTACATCTCAAATACAGAATTAATTAATGTACATTTTGTTATAAAATTGTAAATCTCAACATTTCTGCTTTTAAATCCTCCTAAAATGTCCCATTCACATCCATTGCGAGTGCCCCACTGTAACCTTGATTTTTTTTTAAAAAAAAAAAGAAAAGAAAAAGAGTAATGAGTCAATTTTTTTGTGCTAATCAAACTTGTAAACTCAAAATATTCCTTTAACCTCCTGGGACCCAGGAATAGACTTCTGTCCTCTGTAGTGGACATTATATTTTAGTGGTTTTTTCTGACATCATACATGTCACAGTTTTAAGTCTGGATGTCCTGTAAAGAGCACATTCAGGGCTTTGCAGAGATACCAGATTTTTAGAGGTTTCCCCATTACAACAACAACTTCTTGGTCTTTAAATATGACAAAAAAAATGAAAATTAGCACTCTTATGGAAATATGATAATATTTTGTGATTATTTAAATCGGATTAATTTTCAAATTGTTTATTATAAATCAACATCTCAGGAAAATGTTATGGGGTTTCAAATCAAAATATGACTTTCTGTTATGAAACAGAACATTGATTTCATACATGTCCACTGTAGAGGACACCGGGACTTAAATCATGTTTATCAGGCATTTCAGGAGACACAACAAGTGAATAGGGAAAGAAATTATATATCAATATTCCTATTAATTATTAGATATTATTATGAAAATGTTGCCAATTATTGCTCCCATTATTACACTTCTTTTTTCATTGCATGTTGCTCCAAGAACACATTAATATGCAAATTAGATACAGTGTATAGATACATTGTATTGAATGGGAAAACCCATGTATGGCCATTTTACCCTCATACTGCATAAGTAAAATGGTATATCAATTAATTCCATTATATGTTTCATAACATAGTTGAGAATCATCTTTATACAAAGTTTGGTTAAAAACAATCCTGAAGCCTAAAAATTGATTGGTGATTAAAAAAAAAAATCCCATTGTTTTTGCCTATACATGTCATTTCATGTCATTTTATTTTTTAAACAACTTAGTCCTGGTGTCCACTACAGAGGACATATCATAACATATGAATAAAATATAATTTTTTAAAAATGTTATTTTTTCATTTGTTTCTTATGCTCTAAACAATATAATGACGTGAAAAAATACTAAATTTAAAAAAAAAAAACATTTGGGGGTCTCAGGAGGTTAACCAAGGTGAAGTATGTAATTTCTGTGCTGCTAGCATCATCAAACGAAAAATAATGACTGTTTTCAAACTTTTTTTTTTTTGAAAACACCCTCTGTTTGTCATTGGTCAGGCAATCAAATAGCCCCGCCCCAAACTAACAACATTGGTAGGGCCAATATTGCTGTTGCCAGGCAGAATGGAAACCAAATAGAGCAAGGATAGCATTTTTGATAGCATGACAATGTTTACACTTTGAGAGAATCAACTTGCTTTATTAAAGGTGGTATAGAGGATGTTTTCGTCGACTGAGTTTTTGAAATGAGCGTTTGAAATGATACACATTTTACGACTAGCTAAAACATTCTGACTGTGCTCAACATACAGTGATAGTTTCCTGCTCCTGAAGCAGATTTATATACTTTCACATGGAATTTGAACACCGACTGTAATCGCAGACTGAACGCAACTGGCTCTGACTGGAAGCGTTTGAGCGCGATCAGTCATAAGTATCAATTTACATTCATAATCGGCCTTACAATCGTTAAGCCGCGCACACACTTAGTGGATTCATTATGTCGGACTCACCTCATAATCTGCAGTTGTTACTCCTGTCTCCTGACAAAAACATTGCATGCGGCGCATGTAGTGTGGAAAGTTAGAGCGCGCAGCCGCGCGTCTCTCACAAGGAACGTCATGGCAGTGATTGACAAGCCAGAGGGCCAATCCGCGCACGTCTCTCACAATGGCAGTGATTGACAAGCCAGAGGGCCAATCGTTTACGCAATGATCGCGTAAACGATTGGCTGATGTTTTTAAGGCCCTACCTCGTGCACAGATGATGTATATTAATAATATTCCTTTCAGTGCACCTAATAAATAGTCTTTTATCACTTAGTAAACACAGTTTCAAGTAATATTGCAAAAATGTATAAAACAAAACATCCTCTTTACCACCTTTAAAGGGATAGTTTACCCAAAAATGAACATTTTGTAATCACCTACTCGCCCTTAAATTGTTCCAAACCTGAGTTTCTTTCTTTTGTTGAACACACACACACACAAAAAAGATATTTTAAAGCATGTTGGTAATCAAACAGTTGACAGTAGCAATTGACTTCCATAGAAGAATGGATACGATGGAAGTCAATGGATCCTGTCGAATGTCTTGTCACCAACATGCTTTAAAATACCTTCTTTTGTCTTCAGCAGAAGAAAGAAAGGTTTGGAACAATGTGAGGGTGAGTAAATAATGAAATTTTTTGGGTGAACTATCCATTTTAAGCTGGTGTAGGAAAAAGCATTTTAACATTAAAAATCACGTACTACATCTTCAAATTTTCTTTGTGTTTTCTTGTCAGACAGAATTCTTGCCTTAACCAGGTTGTGCACTCGCTTTCTGTTTTATATTCGCTTTGAATAGTAAGATGTGCCGGCTGGTGACGCATGCAAAAAGGCAAAAATGCTGCGTAATATGTGATTCATAATGCATATTCACACACAAAAAAAGTATTAGCATACACTCTGCATGATAATACAATTAAATTGTACCAACTTCTCAATAATACAATTGCTTGTTCAGGTTATTACAGTGAATGCTGAACTGGTGCCGTTAGGTTTTATTCAACCGCTACAATAGCTCTCAAACAGAGCATAATTATAAAATTGTCAATTTGACATATTCTTCCAAAAAGCCAATAAAGCTTATCTAAACAGTGAAATTGCCACTTCAGATGTAGTCAATTTGTGCAGCCAAAGAACAGCACTGGAGAGCTGTTCTCCATATTCAGACGAGCCAAAAATGTGTGTGTTGTTCCTCTATTCCCTAATCTCGCTCTAATCTGCTGAACCGATAAAGGCCAGACACCTGACTCCATCAAGAGAGTGTTATCTGGGGTGTGAAAGGGCACACAAATACTCACATACCACAAAAAAATCTTGTTTGAATATTATAAAGGGCAGAAAACCCCCTTGTTCTATCTGTGTGTATCTACATTAATACACTGATTAAGAAGTGACTGAAAGGGAAGACCTCACATTCTGGCCGCAAGCACCCTCTTTATTGAGTCTACTAATACCAGAGGTGTTTGTTTAAATAGCATATTATCTTCAATAACACATTAGGAAGGAAATAATATTTATGCCTTATCAAAGAGAATTTCCAGGGCTTTTAGCTTTAATTATCGGCAGATCTCTTACGCACTAAGGGCCGATAACAAAGGCGTTTCTTTGCCACATTGTTGTGGAGTGGCAATTAGAAAGGAAAGCCTCGGGCCGCTCTTACTGTGAGAGAGTGTGTGTGTACACGTGTGTCTAGGTGGGACGTCAGATTCGCGCAGGCTAACCCATGACCGGTGGAGCTGTTTTATAATTGAGGTCCCGTTGCCTTGAGCACAGCGTTTGTTAGGACCGTATCTGATACTGGGCTTTGAATTAGGCTGACGGTGGAGATGATGAGCTGCAGAAAAGGATGGAGTGCAAGCTGAGGACGTTTAAAAAAAGCATAGTGTGTTATACTGACTGAACAGAACATTATATTCCAGCTTTAGCATTGTACCATGTTCTTTGCATTTCTATTTCCAGGCCAGAAAGTGGTTCACAAAATGTCACATCAGTTTAAAAGCAGAGCAACCGAATGACTGGCCTTCAAAATAGTTTCCGGTCAAGAGGCACAATATTTTGAATACTTTCAAATGATGTGCTCTACTTTTATGGGTAGTTGACTTTTTTTAATAAACATCAATAGTAAAACAATATTTTTTTTTATAATTTTGAAGGACTTCAGAATTAAAATTTCTTGATAATTTACTTACCCCCATGTCATCCAAGATGTTTATGTCTTTCTTTCTTCAGTCGAAAAGAAATTAAAGTTTTTGAGGAAAACATTCCAGGGTTTGTCTCCATATAGTGGACTTCAGTGGTTACCAACGAGTTGAAGGTCCAAATTGCAGTTTCAGTGCAGCTTCAAAGGGCTCTACATGATCTCAGCCAAGGAATAAGTGTCTTAGCTAGCAAACAATAGGTCATTTTCTCTATAAAAATGAATAGCAAAAAAACAAATAGCTCTGTGATGTGCCACATCACATTGGAAAGGTCACGCATGATGTAGGCAGAAGTACAGAGCAAGTGTTTAAGAAGCGAACCTGCAAAGACCAAGTCAAACGTCCTTTACAAAAAAAAAAGAAAAAAAAAGAAAAACTAAAACAATGATGTCGGATGATTTTGAAGTTGGAGGAGAAAATTTCACCCTACCACAGTACTTCCACGTATGTTACACGTGAACTTTCCAAAGTGATTACGTAATGCGTGGCACATAGCATAGCTAGTTCAAAAAGAGCATAATGTGCTTAAAAAGTACTTTTTTATTTTTTTATTTTTTTTTAAATGATTGATCGTTTAGCTAGATAAGATGCTTATTCCTCAGCTGGGATCGCGTAGAGCCTTTTGAACTTGCATTGAATCTGCAGTTTAGACCTTCAACCCGTTGGTAACCATTGAAGTCCACTATATGGAGAAAAATCCTGGAATGTTTTCCTCAAAAACCTTGATTTCTTTTCGACTGAAGAAAGAAAGACAAACATCTTGGATGATATGGGGGTGAGTAAATTATCAGGAAATTTTAATTCTGAAATGAACTAATCCTTTAAATCACCCTCAATTTAATTGGTCTTAAATAAATAAATAAATGGTCTTACAATGTGACATGAATTGTTAAAAAAAATACTCCATATAGTCTTAATTAATATGAGGTCATATAAGCTGCAATAAATAAATTAATAAATAAATAAGGTTGAAAATGGTTTTAGTAAGTGCATGTCACATCGTGCAAACTTTCACGGAACCAAAACAATTATAACTATATGCATCATCTTTTGGACTCCACGAACTTCCTAAAATTATTTCATGTCAACTACCAATTTGTGATCTTAAATGAAGGTACTTTTGCAATATTAAACAAATGCCTACACTACATTATTATGGAGGAAGATATCAAATCCTCAGCATTTTCCCTAAGTGAGAGAGAAGGGGTGGCCATCTTTATAGCACAAAGATCAATGACGTCATATGAGCCACCAATAAACCAAACACAGAAAGCATATATCCACAAATATATGTGAACAGTCCTATGGACTTTAAAATCTACTAAAGCACCAGTGGCTATAAATTGCTGATGTAAGCTTTAACCTGGCCAAGCGCCTAGGTGAACTTTAAGCGTCCATTATTTGCAACTATGGTAACTTCAAAATGACTAAACCAAGATAAATCACTTTGGTGAAAATAAACTCTTTTTCTCTGCTCCAGCCCTAAGGCATAAAAGTGAAACTAAATGAACCTTTGAAACTGCATCTCGGGGGATAGTCACTATGAGAAAAAAAAAATCTCTCTATAAGATTTTAAGTGCTGCAATTATTGACAAGGACTATATCGCCTACACTTCTTTTTCTTTTTTTTCACCCCTTTCCTCCTCTGATCAGGACGGGGGGAAAAAAGCACGAAACCCCATGAGACATCAGCAGCTGTCAGGTCCTTTAACAGCTGCTATGAAGTAGTTTACAGCAGAGCATTTGCCACTATCCCCAGACCCAGTTAAGAGGCCTTTTTAAAAATCGGCTCAACCAAAAAAAAAAAAAAACGGCACGCACACATACACACACGCGCACACATTAATCAAGCAGGGCTGCGAACTCACCGCAATACATCAATTACCACGCTTTTTAAACAAATTCCGCCTCTACGACAGACACCTTATTAGGACTCGGACTGGAAGTGCAGGGGTATGAGTAAAAGTCTATTAACGCGGACTTCGTCGCCGCTATTGTCGGCGAGTCCACAAACAAATTCAAACCCTGCATTACAATTAACAAGAAAAGAGCGAATGGATTGAGGGGGGGGGGGGGGGGGCAGGGAATGAGATGGCGGATGGCTGAAAATCCTTGTAACGACTTCCAGCTTGCTAATTTCACAAGCTAATAATAAAAAAGGACATTGCTATGCACGGGCCGCCCTCCCTTTACCCCGCTCGCCGCGTCTCACCAGAGAGCTGCTGCCATTGTTCACATGAAAGACAATTAGACCCAGGAACATCAAACCTAAAAATGACAATCTGCTAACCAGCCCTGGGTATTGAAGGCATTCTCCTCTCCATTTTCTGGACTGATAGACAACAATCCTCTGAAGGCCTCTTTTTAGAGAGGAGGAAGAAAAGCAAAAGCTGGGAGGAAAAAAAAAACGAGCCCTTCTCACTGATTTATGCATCTCTATTCAGAATTTATTAACCTGACTGCTGCCAATTGAAGCTCTGCCACTCTTATAGCCCCGAGCCTCGAATTCCTGACACGTCTAAAGAAATACACCAATAATGGCAGGCACGTATTTCCATACAGGAAAAAAAAAGGAAAAGAAGAAGAAAGAAAGAAGGTGGGCATGACAGAAAGAGTGTGTTCGTGTGTGTATGTGCGTGCGGTTAGGAATAGGGTTGCGCGACTGCAACAAGTCCCCTGATCATCCCTCCTCCTTTCCGGTTGGACGGTGAGGGTCAGGTTACCAGAGCTCTCAGCGAAGAACCCAAACCACACCGTTGGCTTTTTCCTCCCCTTCCTCTGGAGCATCAGTCATAATAGCTCTTCTACTCATGTCACCAGGGATGCCATAATATTGAACCAGTGACTTCTGCAAAACAAAGAGCGCTCTTAACAGACAGCATTGAGACTGATCAGGGAGATCGGAGTAAAAATTTTGCGTCATTGTAAAGGGTGAGACAACGAGAGACCATCATTTGCCAAGATGCCATGGGGCGATCCTGAGCCGTCAGAGTTAATGTTCGCTGAGGAACCAAACTGGGCTGGGACAGGCTCACTGGAGGTCCAGGAATAGAGTCGATCGATAGGTTTGACTGAAAGAATGCACATTCTCCAGGGTAAAGATTGAGTGGGGCTGAGATCTGATCCCTGGCTGCCGTGAATGGGGCTGGAAACTGGATTCCAACGCAGGGAGATGCTTGAGCTAAGCAAAGATGGTGAGGTAATGTGGCAAAGAATAGACACATGGTGGGGGATAAAATGCAACCATGGGACTGAAAATACACACTCCTACCAGTTCCACCATGGCATCAGCCATCTTGCCATTCACAGTGCCTTACTGTATTGTTTGTTGAGTGAAGGTACTGTATACCTTGAGTGAAGGTATAAAAACAAAGGCAAAAAAAATATGAAAGTGAAATTAGAGCCTGATCAATACAAAAGTCTCTGACACTAAATTGATAAGTTAAGCAACAAATAAACAATGAACCTCTGACTGAGACATAAACTGAACAAATTTCATTGACATTTGACAAAAAAAAAGGAATAGAGTCCCTGAACAATATCAAATATAGATATCAAAAGAAGGTGTCAGAACATGGTGTGGACACTGGTTGCTTTGGTGCATCTCATCTTCATGAACTGAGAAAGATTTGCTAGCTTTAATTGCTGTGAGATGTTACTCCACTCTTCCACCAAGGCACTTGCAAGTTCTCGAACAAGTCTGGGTGGACATATGGTTACACGTGGTTTGGCACTGCAAGGACGATCAGCTGTCTTCCTGTCTCCCTGTAGCTCTGTCTTAGGCATCTTACATTACGGACATTGCAGTTTATTGCTCTGTCCACATCTGCAGTCCTCATGCTTCCTGCAGCAGGACTATGGCATGTGTATGGCATTCACACAGGTGATCAGGGACCCTGGGCATCTTTCTCCTGGTGTTTTTCAGAGTCAGTAGAAAGGTCTCTTTAAATGTCCTAAGTTATTGTAACTGTGACCTTAATTGTCATCTGTAAAATGTAAGTGTCTTAAGGACTGTTCCACAGATGCAGTGCAATAATTGTTTATGGTTCATCGAACAAACATCGAAAACATTGTTTAACAATGTCTACACCGGACGTGAGCGGCGCGATTCGTCAAAAGACAATAGAACCCGTTATAATCAGTGATGTCCACACTGGATGCGGCGAGATGCAAGCAACAAAACTCTGACAGTAAACTGATGCCTCATTCTATTTATGACGTACTGACATGAAGGACAAATGCTTTGCAATGGGTGCTTTGTCGCGTCCAGTGTAGACAGCTTTTAGCTGTTGTGATGCGAGCGACAACTGTCGTGTCCAGTGTAGACACGGTGTTAAGCTTTTAGACACATACATACAGTTGTGGTCAGAAATATTGGCACCCTTGGTAAATATGATCAAAGATGACTATAAAAATAAATCTGCATTGTTTATCCTTTGATCTTTAATTCATAAAATGTGCAAAAATCTAATCTTTGTGTGGGAAAAAAAAAAAAAAAAAAAAAAAAAATCACATTATGAAATAAATGTTTTTCTCCAGAACACGTTGGCCACAATTATTGACACCCCTAGAATTTTTTATGAGTAAAATATCTCTGAAGTATATTCCCATTCATATTTGCATTTTTTAGCACACCAGGGTGATCATGAACATGAAATTGTCCATCCATGACTTCCTGTTCCACAGGAGTATAAACATAAGGAAACACAAAGGCCAAATTCCCTTAATCATTCATCACAATGAGTAAAACCAAAGAATATAGTTCTGATGTGCAGCAAAAGATTGTTGAGCTTCACAAAATAGAAAATGGCTATAAGAAAAAATCTAAAGCATTGAAAATCCCCATTTCCACTATCAGGGCAATAATTAAGAAGGTCCAATCAACTAAAGATGTTACAAATCAGCCTGGAAGAGGACGTGTGTCTAAATCGTCCTAATACGCGGTGAGGAGGAAAGTTTGAGTGGCCAAAGACTCTCTAAGGATCATTGCTGGAGAATTGCAGAGATTAGTTGAGTCTTGAGTCTCAGAAAGCCTAAAAAATGTTATTAAACAGCACCTACATCCCCACAAGTTGTTCAGGAGGGTTTCAAGAAAAATCCTCTACTCTCATCCAGAAACAAATCTCCAGCATATTCAGTTGTCAGACAAGACTGGAACTTCAAACGGGACCAGCTTCTATGGTCAGATGCAACTAAAAAAAATTAGCTTTTTGGCAGCAAACCCACCAGATGGGTTTGGTGCACACAGGGATAAAAAGCACCCCATGTCCAGGGTTAAATATACTACTGGATCTTTAATGTTGTGGGCCTATTTTTCTGCTGGACATCTTGTTCAGATACATGGTATCATGGATTTTATCAAATACCAACAGATGAAAAATCAAAACCTGAACGTTTCTGCTAGAAATCCAATAACGGGCCATGGTTGGATCATCAAACAAACATCAAAACCAACACAAAAATGTGTCACTGAGCACAAAATTAAGCTTCTGCCATGGCCATCCCAGTCCCCTGACATGAACCCTAAAGAAACTGAGAGGAGTGAACTGAAGAGAAGAAGCACAAACATGGAGCTGGGAATCTCAAGGATCTGGAGAGATTCTGCATGAAGGAATGGTCTCTGATCTCTTGTCAGGTGTTCTCCAAACTCATCAGGCATTATAGGTGAAGACTCAGAGCTGTTATCTTGGCAAAAGGAGGTTGTAAAAAGTATTGAATAAAAGGGTGCCAATAATTGTGGCCAACGCGTTTTGAAGAAAAACATTTATTTCATAATGTGATTTTCCCCCCATTCTCTATTCTTTTCCTTCAATGAAAGGTTACATTTTGCTAATTTTATTAATTAAAGATCAAAAGGATAGACAATGCAGATTTATTTTTACAGTCATCTTTGATCATATTTATCAAGGGTGCCAATAATTCTGACAAAAACTGTGTATTATTTATATATATATATATATATATATATATATATATATATATATATATATATATATATATATATATATATATATATATTAAGATATGCATCTTAAAAACTGCAAATGCAAACACAAATCTCAATTTAAATAATACATAGTTAAACATTATAGGAACTTTCCCCACACTTATGTAACAAAACTGCTGATTCTGACAACTATGCCATTCATATTTTTGCAAAATTTAACAATTTAATATTTTGCTTTAATGATACTTAAATTCCACCATTATAAAATAATTATATTTTGGTTAATATCCATTCTGAATTTGACTAGCTAAATTACAGAATCAAACAGTTATATGTAACATGTAATATTGTATGTATATGTACTTTTTATGCTGTACTCAGGGTTCCTACACATTTTCCATTTCAAAATTCCATACTTTTCCAGACTCAAATTTCCAGACCTCCTTCCAATCGATTTTCTGCCATTGGTAAGCCTTGGTCTCCTTTTCTCTGCTTCATGTTTGTAGTAGGCTTCTTACAGTCTTTTAGTGATTTTTAAATTAGTGTTTGATTGTTGAAATAAAGTTTTGTATTTAGTATAGGCGTAAATATTTAATTTGTTTAATTGTAATAATTCGACACATTTACTTCATAGACATCCTTCTCTGATTTATTTATTTCCATTCTGCTCTGTGTTTGCTCTGGTGTCGGTATTTGTTGTTGGTTTTAAAGCATTTTTATACAGTAGCCTGCGAGTACGAGTAGCCTACACAAGCGTAGTATCAGCGCAGTTTCTGTAATATTTCCGAAATTCATGACTTTATAAGAATCTGCAATCAAAAGAGGTGTAAAAGGTGATGTGTAGGAACTAAGTTGTTGTAGGGGGGTCTGGGGGCATCCTCCCCCAGGAGAAGATTTTTGTGATTTAAACATGTAAACGAAGCATTCTGGTGTACTTTGACAAGAATATATATGGAAAAAACAACATTTGCTTCAAGTAAAAAAAAAAAAAATAATAATAATAATAATAAATTATTGGCAGTAGGGCTGAGCATTACACAAATTTCACAATTGAATGTGATTTTGATTCAGAAGCTTGCGATTTGATTTGATTTGATTTGATTACCTTTGATTCAATATTGATTAATTTGGGGCCTATCAGGTACAGTACATGGCAAATTTTCTCAAAGAAAAAATATCTCTCAACTAATGCTGTAAACTATACAGGGAACTACAGCTGGTACATCATTATAATATTAGGTTAAAATTGATTTTCAAACTACTTACATATAGGCTAAATTACACATAAGGAAGTTTTTATAAATTTTTAATGACAATTATTTGTCTACTCTTTTTTTTTATTATTTAGGCCTAAACATTTAAATGGTGGCTGTCATGAAACAGATTTATACATTCAATATTGAAGCACATGTTAATTACAAATACAATGAATATGCAATAGCCTATAGTGCATATATTTAGCAAAATGCTCCTCTCGAAGTTCATTTTTGTAGCTGACATTAGATTTTGGACATTGACTGGCTTTTCTGAGGTAGGCTAAATGTGACATTTTTACAAGCTGTTTTATTGACACCTTTCTGCAGTTGAAACACTGATTGATTGATTGCATGTGACATGATACGGATTTTGGTAAGTTGTACTGTATCTTACAACATACCTGAGGAAGTTCATTCATGTTTATTTTGTGTTGTAACTATTAAAGCGGAAGAGATGGTTAGTTCGCGAGCGCTACAGCGATCTATCACGCCACAGAGCGCCAAGAAAGATCACAACTCACTCCAGTCTATGGAAAAGTAGCCCATTTTCGATTATTGTGAGAATCCTGAGACACACACCCGAAAAAAAACCTCTTTGGATCTACACGATTCACATAATTATGTATTTTGATTCAAAAGGGCTAATTTCGCTGTAAAGTGACTAGTTTGGAGGTATGATAAATTAGAAAACTGAATAGTCTGGAAACACAAATATTTTTCCATACTCTCATTTCTTTTTTACATACTTTTCCAGACCTGGAAATTACTCAAATCAAATTCCATACTTTTCCATACTTTTCCAAACTGCGTAGGAACCCTGTGTACTGTCTTACACTCTAAGAAATGTCCGCAAAAATTAAGGGCAATGTAATGTGTTAATATGACAGAATTTTCTGTACTGATTTTTCACAGGTATTTAACCCATATTTTGAATTACACATTTTACTGTGCTGTGTTTTAGGGTTAAAATAAATTTATTATATATGGTATAGGTCATTTTCTTTCAGAACATTATCTGTGTTTTTCTTTTTTGTTTTGTTTTGTTTTGTACAGATTGTTTTCTTACAGTATGTACAGGACAGGTAGGCTTACTGTAATTTGTAAAATGATAAAATTGATTGTATGGCAAATTTTTGGAACCGCAGTAACTTTTAGTAGCTGTACTGTAAAATGTGAGAGTCCATTTCATTTTTGGGTTTGAACTATCAGCTCACAAGGTTGAAGCATGTAATAGCAAATTTCATTACTTTAACTAATTTAGCCCAAAACATGGAGGAGGGAAAAGCCAAAATTAAAAGCTTGCACCACTGTGACCATTAGACTCCTGAGAAAAACACAAACACCCTGAGCACGACCACCACTTGATAACTAATTCATTCACTTCCGGGGTTCACTCATGCCGTTCGGCCTGCTTATTGGTTTTTGAGCATCCCGCTCGAATTCTGGATGGAAACCCATATTGATCAGGCCTACAGTCGATGCCCATCAGGAGGAAACAGACTAGGCCATTAGAGTAGCAGTCAATGGCCAGGGCTTGCAAGGGGTAACTTTAGCACAGCCTCAGAGGCACATTGACGAGAATCTAATCCCCCTCTAAGTGCCGCTATGATACTGCCATGCACTTTCTCAAACGCTTCCCATAGCATCGCGTCAGGGATTTTTTTTTTGGCCGGGCAATGAGAACAGGCATGAAGAGATTCAAATAAAGCCATCACGCAGCACTATAGGGCCTTCAGGTTGCTATCGCCATTAATCATTAGCGTAGCGGCTAACTACATCATGTCATTCCATGTAAGTGTGATACAATACTATAGTGGTGTATTACATATGTCGAGTGGCTTGAATCAATCGCGGTGAATACTAAAGGAAGTACAGGCATTGTTTCATTTGTTCAGACAGACATGCAGTCCAACTTTTACTTGATTCTACTTTCAGATTCTCATTCAATAACAGAATTTGACAATGTTTTCATAAATGTCACATGAAAACTTAGTACTGAGAGTCAGACTACGTTTCAAAAGTTTGTGAGATTTGTTTTATTAAAAATACAGTTAAATATGTAATATTGTAAAATGCTATTTCAATTAAAATAACTTTTATAATTTCATATACTGGTAACATTTTATTTTGATGGTCCCTTTTGATTCTGTTGACTATAAGTAACTTTGCAACTATTTGCAACTATTACTTTTGCAAGTTATTCTAACCCTAACCCTATCAGTCTACTAATACTCTACTAACACTCTAATGAACTCTAATGAATCTAATTATTATCAATGTTGAAAACAGTTGTGCTGCTTAATATTTTTGTGGAAACTGATGCATTTTTTAAGGATATTTTTGTTAACAGAAAAATCAAAAGAACAGCTTTTATTTGAAATAGAATATTTTATAACATTATAAATTATAGTATTTACTGTCATATTAGATTGATTTCATGCATCCTTGCTGAATAAAAATATTATATTATGTTATAAAATATTATGTCTAAATGACATATTAAAACAAACCAAATTGTGGTTGGTCGCCTTACATGCAGGTCAGACCATCTCTTCCTGTCTGAGTGGCCAGTTCTTGGTTACAATAAGCTGAAATGGAGGACAGACCTTGTGCCGCAAGTCAATGCAACTAACCTATGCAGTAAAAACATCAAGATTTTTGATAACTTCCAGAATTTGTAAACTACACTGAAGCCATCAAGTGTCCTTTTTATTTTTTGTCTGTCATTAAAACTGAAATCTATGATTAGCACTAAATTATAGCGAATTAACACACACACAAAAAAGAAAGAACAAAAGCATCTAGTCAAGCAAGAGCTGGGCTAAGCGAGGCTGGTGGTACTCTGAGTCACAGTGGCGGCGGGAAGCCTGCGGAGAAGCTGCTGGTCAACTGGTCTGAAGCTGAGCTGAGCATGCTAATTAGTGCTGAGCTGAGGAATGAGCGTGCATTAGCTATGCGACTAATCAATGGGAAAAATCACTGAGCAAACTCCTATACACCCATTTATTTTTAGTCCCTTGTAACCTCCATTCCCTGCTCTCATTAGCGACTTGGTCTTAGAGGAGTGTGTGTCCAGAAGAGAGAGAAAAAAAAAAAATAGAAAACACTCTCTCAACAACATGCTAGCCCTGAATTACCAACTATAGAGCACATTATAATAATAATGATGCTTCTCCATATACAAATCAATTAAGTGATGTGTGGTGAAAGGGCATGATCTTATTGTATGCTGATTCATTGACCTTTCTGATCGTGAAAACGTTCCCAAAAGATTGTAGGGGTTGAATCAACAGTTCAGGAGTCCAACCAGCTCATTTAATCTCCCAGACGTCCCAGAAAAATGCATGATTGTTCAATTTATTCAGTTTATTAAGTCTTCTATTTAATGATGTATTTCTCAAATCCCCAATCGTGGCTTTCTAAGTTAAATAGGGTGAATGATATGAGGAGCACTGAAGGCTCGCTCAACTACTTTTTCTATACAGGATGGCCTGTTTGCCATTATATAATGGCATGTTTGCCATTACAGGACCCCACGAAATTTGAATAAAATCAATGATCAGTGAAAAACCGTGGTGGACTTTTAACAGCAAGTAAACAAATTTCCTTTGTGTGATTTGTTTGTGGCTCCTCTCTCTCTCTCTCTTTCTCTCCCTTCCTCCCTTATCTGCTGCACTTTTGGGAATAGCAGAGATTAAGCAAAGTAAACTTGGCTTTACTTATCATATTGTGCTCAGGAAGCCCTGTAAGGAATAGGGGATAAAATAATTCGAATGCAAATGCTGAACTTTGAGCCACGAACATTGTTTGGCACCGTCAAGCCACTGTCAGCAAAGGGAATATGATATTTGTTGGGATTTTCACAGCACAAACAGAGCAACCCATTTCTCTATCCAACTAGCACCACCGTTTAACTAGCTCGGCCTGAAAGAGAGATCACATGCCACCCTGTGGGATTTTGTTTACAATGCAATTCTCCTATTCCTTCCCCATTTCACAGACTGCAGAAACGGAGCAGTGGACTGTGGGAAACAGGCGTAAGCCTACGGAGGCCACAACCACGACTAAATGCTGTAATACGCTATTAAATGTTTAATCTCAACTGGGGCTGAGACGCTCTCTGCGGAAGATACAGTGAGACATCAATGGCTTCCCACACAAACACACACATACTCAAACTCAAACTGCAAGCAGCAGCGACTGATTCCGACAAAAGAAATGCGACTGTCGGTTGACAACAGAGCCTGTGACTTCAGCAAATTGACAACGATGAAAATTAAACGATTACCTACAGTGTCAATACAAGCTTGAAGTGAATAAAACAAATACAGGGTTCCCACACCTTTTAATTCATTTTCAATAATGTTGTTTATTACTTCACATGATCCTTAGGAAATCATCCTAACATGCTGATTTGCTGCTTAAGAAACATTTCTTATTATCAATGTTGAATACAGATGTGCTGCTTAGTGTTTTTGTGTAAACTGTGATGCTGAATAATTTAGTAAAATGTTTATTTGAAATATTTTGTAAGATTGTAAATGCCTTTACTGTCACTTTTGATTCATTTAATGCATCCTTGACTCCTTGCTGAATAAAAGTATACATTTTTGTCAATTATATATATATTATTGCATTGGCTGCCAATAGCTGCTCGCATCCAATTCAAGGCTCTGATGTTTGCCTACAGAACAATCACTGGCTCTGCACCGCTATACCTTAACTCACTACTTCAGACTTATGCGCCCTCCAGAAACTTTCGTTCTGCAAGTGAACGGCGCCTTGTGGTGCCATCACAAAGGGGCACAAAATCACTCTCACGGACCTTCTCCGGGTCTGTTCCTGGCTGGTGGAATGACCTATCAAGCTCTATCTGAGCAGCTGAGTCTTTAGCCATTTAAAAAAAAAAATGACATATCTTTTTCATCAACACTTGACCCAGTAATAGTAGCACTTACTTTTTATTTATCTATCTTATTCTTCTTTTTTTCGATTTCTATTTTTTCCATCTATTTGTGTATTAAATTTTTTTTTTTTAAATCCTTGCTACGAGCACTTTACTGACGAATCTGACTTCACACAGCATTTACATACTGTTGTACTCATGTTGATTTGATTGCTTCTACTATTCTCATTTCTAAGTATATATAGTAATATAAATATATATATATATATATATATATATATATATATATTTTTTTTTTTTTTTTTTTTTTTTTTTTTACTGACCCTAAACCTTTGAACAGTATGAAACAAACACAATTTCATGCTGTCTCTTCCTCTGGGAATGCATGAACTAATAAATGCAATGTAAGTTGCTTTGGATGAAACAGTCTGTCAAATGCATAAATAAAAAAAGTTATTTAGGTTTATTTAGGTTATTAAGGTTTTATAGCACCATGGAAACCCTGTTGCTATAATCATAAGACGTTTGAGATAAAAAAATACATATACACATATATATACACACACATATACATATATATAGAGAGAAACCTTATTGCAACACAAAACCTAGAAAAATGGCAACATATTTTCATTGAACTATGGTGCCAGAGAGACATTTGAGAAAGCATAAAAATCACAGACATTGTTGATTGGCCGCCACAATATCAATACAGAAACCTTGAAAAGCTCTGCACCGAAGCGAAGGAGACAAAAGCGTCTGTGCGGGTAGCTGGGGGAGGCAGGAAAGGAGGGAGGAAGGTGGAAGGTAAAGTAACTCAGAAAGGAAAATAAAGCCCCCCCTCCAGCACACAGCCCCCTCACTGGTGATTAATCAACCGACACACAGCCTGATGCACATTAACCAGATAATTAATAATTTCTTAGGGGATGCCAGCTTGGCAAGTGTTTTATCAACCTGCTGAAGGAGGGAGGGGGGTGGAGGGAGGGGCCTACAGAACCCTGGGATCATCATTATCATCTGGCATGAATATTCATTAGGATTTGAACCCACAACCCACTGGTAATGAGTCCAGAGCCGCACGCACTAATCCTCACTTACGGGCGCCGAGGCACCATCACCTGTGCAGAGATGTCAGAGGAAGTTGAAAGAGCAGGTGACACACACGCACATACTACCTCTCATCACCTGTGTTAGTTTTCCGTACAGTATATAGTATAGGCTTATTTTTTCATAATATATGCTATAAAATAAAACATGTACTTACATAAAATGTCTTCATAAGATCCAAAATCCTCCCAAAGCAAAATTATATTTGTGCTCATCCACTCTCGTCGTTGCACATTTGCTGCTAGATCTGTGAAATTTTTATGCAAACCTCACATGAAGCGAACGCAACACTGCAGAATTCCCCACAATGCACCCACTCAGCTGCAGCTGAAGTTTAAGTGCGAGACCAAACATGTGCCCTGTTCGCCTCTATTCTGTCTGATGGCCATGTCTCAGGCTTCACACCCTCTCTAAAGCTGCATCAAGTGGTCCATGTGATGCCATTCCCCTGGTACTGCGGTCCAAAGCTTACTCGCCCTGCTAAACTCCCTTCCCACTACAACATTGTTTTGTTTGAAAAAGTCAGTTTTTAACTCTCTTTAAAAGTTTCATTTTGCTGGGATGTAAGCTGATTATGGAGTTTAATTCTTAAACCTGGTAAAATAGAAAAAAAAAAAAAAAAAATGCACACATAGAGCAAGAGCTTTAAACAAGGGAATAACCTCTGTGGAACTGATTTTCATGTGAATATATTCCAAGCAATCCACAGGAGTGAAGCAGGCAGCCCCAGACACATTTGGGTACCTGTTTCCCCTCACAGCCATCCTTAGAAGAAAACATCAAAAGGCTTTCAGGAAAATTGAGAGTGACAGCTCCTTCATTTGTATTCTCCATGACATTACAGATCTAAACTGTAGTCTTAAGGCTTTTTTAACTGTTTGTCAGGGGAGGCTCATTGTTCTTTGCCTCTTAGATCTCGGCTTCTGAGGCTCCTGACTTTCTGCATACTTGCCGTTAACTTTGATGGATCGTTTTGCTTCATGTCGCAGTGCAAACACGGGCAGGGCCCGCTGTCAAAATTTTCCAAATCCGGGAAAACAGAAATAGGGCTTGCTTTCCCATCGAACTGATGCTTTTTTAGAGATATGTGGAGAGCAGGCAGCACCAGTGCAAGCATAAACATTTCATTGGATAAACAAAAATACTGTGAATGTATGTGTGTGTGTGTGTGTGTGCGCACATGTGTATGTCTGGTGTATATACACACCGATCAGGCATAATATTATGACCACAGGTGAAGTGAAACACACTGATTATCTCTTCATCACAGCACCTGTTAGCGGGTGCGATAAATTAGGCAGCAAGTGAACATTTTGTCCTCAAAGTTGGTGTGTGGAAAAATGGGCAAGTGTAAGGATTTGAGCAAGTTTAATAAGGGCCAAATTGTGATGGCTAGACAACTGGGTCAGAGCATCTCCAAAACTGCAGCTATTGTGGGGTGTTCCCGGTCTGCAGTGGTCAATATCTATCAAAAGTTGTCCAAGGAAGGAACAGTGGTGAACGGGTCATGGGCGGCCGAGGCTCATTGATGCACGTGGGGAGCGAAGGCTGGCCAATGTGTTCCGATCCAACAGACGAGCTACTGTAGCTCAAATTGCTCAAGAAGTTAATGCTGGTTCTGATAGAATGGTGTCAGAATACACAGTGCATCACAGTTTGTTGCGTATGGGGCTGCATAGCCACAGACCAGTCAGGGTTCCCATGCTGACCCCTGTCCACCACCAAAAGCATCAGAGCATCAGAACTGGACCACGAAGCAATGGAAGAAGATGGCCTGGTCTGATGAATCATGTTTTCTTTTGCATCACGTGGATGGCCAGGTCAGGGCTGTTTTGGCAGCAAAAGGGGGACCAAAACAATATTAGGAAAGGTGGTCATAATGTTATGCCTGATCGGTATAATATTATATATATATTATGTAATCAGCAAATAAATGCCAATGTACGTGGGCATTGGTGTGTGTATATATAAAGAGTTTGGTTCCAAAACGCAATAAACAGCAATTTTTTTTTTTTTTAAATTAAGTTTCCGCCAAAATCAGTATTGTATCTGGTCAGTATTGAAAAGTAATTTATTAATTTTGCACAAAATGCGATATCCGCTGTGTTATTCTGTCATGTTTTCTGTCAAAATGAATAATTTTGATGGCATTGATGAACCTGTGGTGGTTTCTGTGGTGGGGAAGAAAAGTAAGTCATCGAAATGTAATCATTTACGTGAGGAGATGAGGCACTTGAGTAATTTATAACATTAACAAGATGACTCGTTAAAATCATTTTGGGAGCGTGGTTTTAACATGCAACCACATTATTAAGTGCTAAAATCTTTTGATCAGATTTACAATGCACCAAAAACATTGCTTTGAAAAAGCAAAAAAAAAAAAAAAAAAAAAAAAAAAAGGCATACATATCTAATTACCTCACAATAATAAGATCCTCTGACTATCAGAATCACTAAAACATGACAGAGGAGAGTAGACTCCTCCTGCATGCAGCTCAGCTAACAGGGTTACGGCTGCTCTGCTTATAAACCCGGCTGCTTTGAAGTCCAACCCAACATTATATAGGGTGTCACTGTTTATTACAGATAACTAATGCTCTAAGTCTTTATTTGCTGCTATTTATTGGCATTTTATTGAGGGGGGTCACTGGAGAGATGCTGGCCGGCTTGTCTGCCCGGTTCTTTAATCACCGTCAGTAGGTAAAATCGTCTGTGACAACTAATCCAAAAAGCAGATTATATTTATTTTGGCTACAGTGGCTAGTAATTCGTTAAAATCAACAAAGCCTTTTCATTAGCCCCCCGCTGTTGTCCTCAAAACAGACATTCTGCTGGTCTCAAAAGCACAGAGCAACACACACACATACCGCTCACATGCCTCAGATAGACAAGAAGATGGAAGAGGGAAAAAGAGGGAAAGATATAAAGAGGAAAAAGAGAAATAGTGGAGGAAAAAGGAAGAGAGAGAGAATTTGTGAGGGTGAAACAGCAGAAAGACATCTATACTAATGGAGACAGGAATTTCAGAAAGGGAGAAGATGGGCAAAACCAAGGGAGAGAAAGAGAGTGTTGCAGCCCAGACGTTGCCCTTTCTGTTTATTCCTCTGTGTATCACGCTAAGCTCCCCAGACAGCACACATACAACTCAAACTGCCTGTGCGTTTGGCTTCCCTCTTCTCTTTTCCACTTCTCTCTGGAATAACAAAAAAATTCCTGTAAATTGAAGAAGAAAAAAAAAAAAAAAAAAAAAAAAAAAACACCTTGTTCTGCGATTCCTGCTAAACACACACCATGAAACCTACCAGACAAACCAAACAAATCCAGCTTTCCCATTATTAGCACAGTTGCTATTTTGTCCACATCACATAATTGAGGTGGACACAAACAGCAGTAGGTTTGGGCTTATTGAGCAGTTCATGTCGGGATTTAAAGATTTCCGGACAAAACACGATTAACACTAGCATGTGACGTGTGGACCTTATGTCATTCTTTCAGACAGTGAGGGTATCAGATCTTTGTGTTAGCCAAACCGCTAGGAAAACTAAGTATATTGACTTTTAATCTGGGTCTTTGACCGGAGGTCCGCAGTGGTACTGCAGAGGGTCCGCCAATTACTGTTTTATCACAAATAATTTGTTAAATTAAAACATGGGTAAAAAACATCACAAAGTCAAATTTAAAGGTGCCCTAGAATCAGAAATTGAATTTACCTTGCCATAGTTGAATAACAAGAGTGCAGTACATGGAAATGACATACAGTGAGTCTCAAACACCATTGTTTCCTCCTTCTTGTGTAAATCTCATTTGTTTAAAAGACCTCCAAAAAACAGGCGAATCTCAACATAACACCGACTGTTATGTAACAGTTGGGATCATTAATATGTACGCCCCCAATATTTGCATATGCCAGCCCATGTTCAAGGCATTAGACAAGGGCAGCCAGTATTAACGTCTGGATCTGTGCACAGCTGAACCATCAGACTAGGTAAGCAAGCAAGAACAATAGCGAAAAATGGCAGATGGAGTGATAATAACTGACATGATCCATGATTACATGATATTTTTAGTGATATTTGTGAATTGTCTTTCTAAATGTTGCTAATGTACTGTTAAATGTGGTTAAAGTTACCATTGTTTCTTACTGTAGTCACGGAGACAAGAGAGCCGTCGCTATTTTCATTTTTAAACACTTGCAGTCTGTATAATGCATAAACACAACTTCATTCTTTATAAATCTCTCCAACAGTGTGTAATGTTAGCTTTAGCCACGGAGCACTATCAAACTCATTCAGAATCAAATGTAAACATCCAAATAAATACTATACTCACATGATCCTACGCATGCATGCAGTATGCATGACGAACATCTTGTAAAGATCCATTTGAGGGTTATATTAGCTGTGTGATTATATTTGTAAATGCACTGTATTATAGTCGAGAGCTCGGGGGGCAGGGAGCGCGCGATTTAAAGGGGCCGCAGCCTGAATCGGTGCATAGTTAATGATGCCCCAAAATAGGCAGTTAAAAAAAAAAATCTATGGGGTATTTTGAGCTGAAACTTCACAGACACATTCAGGGGACACCTTAGACTTATATTACATCTTGTAAAAACTGGTTCTAGGGCACCTTTAAATATAAGCACCCTTAAACGAAAGCAAGAGAACCCTAAGTTGATACTGTAATAAAATCATACTGGTGAAACACATTTGGCAAATGCTCCAGAGCATTTCTGTGTTTGCGCTCTGGAGAACGTCAAATGTTTCTATTTAAAACATTTTTGTAGAGGTGAGAAATGTAGCCAGTATCAGTCATATTTGTTGATTTCAATGGCTAATCAGGTTCCACTCACCACTCAAGACACCAGAGTTTTTGTTCAGCGCTGAGTTCTGCAGGCTAGCCAATCTTCTCATTAACAAAGACAATATGTAGGTAAGAGATTCATTGTGCAGTGTAGAAAACTTTAATGGAAGATATTAATGGAACTTTGTGAGAATGCGAACTGACAGCTTTTTAGTGATAGTAAAGGCAGCTTTTAAGGCTATATATAATCCATTGAATAAAAGTTTTGTTTTTGGTCAATTACATGCAATTATGGAAGTGACATCTACTGTACATGTAAATAAGGGATTCACTCTCAGAATTGCAAATGAGAGTGACAACTAGCATGGGACAAAAATATGGCATGTCAAAATAGAAACATGCAATGTAAATGCAGACTAATAGATTAATAGAAAAATATTTGTACCACTATATTTTTGATATTCTACTCCAATTATTAGTAAAAATGTCTTAAATGTCTGTACATTGCCATTCCTAAATGACTGTACATTGCTATTTTTGTTATGGTGGAGCCATTGCTTACACATTATCTGCACTTTACAAGAGAACCCTCACTAATTTCATATGCTCAGTGATTTGATGCTTAATTTTCCATCACAAAAATTTCTTTGTTAAATTTAAGCTAAAGTTCAAGTAAATATTTAATTGTCCATCTGACAACTGTAACTTTAAAATGTATGACTCAGCAAATCCATTAAATTTACAACAACTGTAAACAACTAATGAATAGCGATTTTTATCATCGTATGCTTGTTATGATGCATAAATCTCAATTATAACAAGTAATATACAGACAATGATGCGTGTACAACAACGTGTATAGTACTAATCTTCTGTCTTAACATAATATTAACGATCATAATATGGTTGGTTTCTATTAATATCGAAGGCTATATGCTTAATATGTAGCTCTGTTTGACATATTTTGTATCAGGGGTCCCGGCTCCATCGCCTGAAGGGTCTTTGCCCTGAAAAACATGGAAGACCCCTTCTGTAATCATTCGATTTTTACAGAGAATTTTTTTCCCCCTATGTTGGCACATTACCCATCTACACGTGTAAAAATATGTAAATAAATAAATAAATAAATAAATATGACCAAAAAAAAAAATAATAATAATTAAACTTTTTTTTTATACATAGAAACTAGGGGTGTAATGGTACACAAACATGACGGTTTGGTACGTAATGGTATTGAAATCACTGTTCGGTACAGGGTTCAGTACAGCAGGGGGGAAAGCCCAAACTATTAAATTCAGTTGCTATTTATTTTAAGATATAATAAATCAACACTCAACACTCAAATAATAAAGAAAAAACATGTAAATTGCATATAAAGCAGGGTTGTTGTTTTTTTTTTTTTGCAATAAATTCATTTTTTTTTAAATATAATCATTTACACAGTTACTGTCGCTTCTTTTCATGACAAATTTATTTTAAAATATATAAAATAAGACATTACTAACAGGTAAAGCAAATATAATGAATATATAAGCTAATATAATGCATATATTTAGTGAAATGCTCCCCTCTAGAGTTAATTTCTCTAGTGAAGTAACATGCTGTGGACACTAAATGACTTGCTTGAGGTAAATGTAATGCTACACGAGATATTGTTCCCAAGCTGTTTTACTGATGTCTTTCTATGTTTGAAACACTAGTTGAGAAATTACACGCAAACATATCTATGCATAGATTGTCTGTTCTTCTTCTGTGCTTTTTCCTGTTGTGGCGGTTAGCAAACAGCATTGCATTACCGCGCCTCCTTCTGGATTGGAGTGTGGATCGCCTGTGACTGACTGTATTCGCCGTGTGACTGCATGCACCGAACCGTTACTGTTACACCCCTAATAGAAACTGATCATCTTTATGCCTATATTGGCATATTTCATATTCCTATATACTTAAGTAAACAAAAAATATAAATAAAAGTTTGTATAGAAAATATATAAATTTATTCCACACACAAACCAACTGAAACTTTTATTGTTCTAGGCACTGAAAACACAAATAACACCCGCCTAAGCTTTTTTTCTTTCTTATTAATGTTTTGTTTATGTCCCCCATCTCTACCATCCCCTTATTGCTATAAAAAAGCCATGAATGCTGGACATGACAGCTGAACATGTGAGTGCGTGTGGGAGCAGGAGGAGGCCCCGGGGCTTTGGGGGTAGAACAGGGCAAATAGGGGAGCTGCTGAGGCGTGATCAAACAGGGCCACCGAGTTAATTCCCCACCATGACTGCTGTGGAGACAGAGTGTGTGTGGTGAAGCAAATCGTACGCTCGTACAGCATCTCAGCACACATACGCAGAAAATCAAGTGCAAGTGCCAGACACAAACTATAGTGTTAGTGTCAAAGACTCTGTCACGCTCTCTCTGAACCAAATCCAAAGCGTTGGCTGTGCAGTCTGTCAATCAATATGTATATTTTCAGAGGCCCTGAAACGGATTACAGAACTGCATTTGGTAGCAAAATGGTGTGTACGTAGTGACATCAATCATAATGAAAAGTCTTTAGAATATGTTAGAATTAATGTCAAAAACAGAACTTAAAATAAATTCTCAAACACAACACTCCAATGTCAAACCACATTTGGCCATCAGCCAAATCAGAACAATTCTCGTCAGCCAAGTGCTCCAAATGGCCGTTTCTATTCTAACTAATCAGCCATTATAAATTTCATAATAAGATAAGTTCTAAACTGTCACTGGGTCTTTAAAGAGGAGCAATAGTCAACCCAGTTTCCACTGGCTGAAGTAGTGCATACCTCCAGAAAGGAGGTCTAACCTTTAGGCAATCAGCAAGGGACTCACACTGACGATGTTAGCCAGCGTACAGAAGATTCCCACCTAACCGGTTAGCCAATCAGCTGGGTACTAGAGGCAAGGTTGGTGTGGGTGAGACGGATGCAAGAGGACGCTAATTGGTAGCTAGGGTCAGCGGGGTTGAGACCCAGAGAGAGAAAGAGAGGCAACATTTGGGATGACATGTCTCTTTAAAATCTAATCTGGTGGGATTGTTGGGTGGACATATAGGATGAGTATGTGTGTGCGTCTGCAAGAAGGGCTTAAATGGGCTCGCACCTTGGGGGGTGGGGGGGTGGGTAAAATAAATAAAAAGTGTGAGTAGAAGTGAGGGACAGTCACCTAAGACAGTGCTCTTCGACACTGCCTGTGTCTCTCCTCCATTAGGCTGCAACCGAGGCCCTGTGGTAAAAGTACTCCCACACCACAATACTTTTATCTTCCCGAAACATTATCCCAGCATGTTAATCGTTTAATATTGCATTCTTCATGCAGCCATAAACTGCAGACACTGTTCTTTTAGGAAGTTGTGCAGAGGGGCTCGGTTTTCCTGTCCTGAGCATTTAGTACAAGAGCTGAGGTGAACGGGTCCTATATATATTACAACCAGCCCAGAGAGAGGAACCAAGGAAGCTACAGCAACAACAGTCCACAACAGACCTCTCTATTTATGACAGAGCAAAACAGAAGAGATATTACATCAGTTAAAGAACACTTGACGTCAGACAGAAATTCAGAAAATCGAAGTGCATCGACTCGCCATTAAATTTGAAATAAAGGAAGCTGAGGCTGTGAGTGAAAGAAGTACAGTCATTTCAATGCGTTTTATTCATGAAACACAAGCAGAACAAATTTGTTTAAACTGTTCGTGAAACCATTCTTGTGCAAGCTGTTGCGTTAATGTGATAATTTATTTTGTTGTTGGTGTGACAATTTATTCACTAAACTGTTCTTATGGGAAATTGCCATAAAAACTACTCTTGTTTTAAGTCAGCCTTTCTGATTACATTCTTTTGATGCAATAATTTATGTTACGAATGTTATTTACACAAAAATGAATTTAAAATCAGACATTTGAATTCGAGTCTTAATGTTAACTGAAAATACGCATACTTTTAGCCAACTGAAAATTTGTGGAAAAACATAGATTCAGTTTTTCTTCAACTGAATGAGGTCTCAACCTCATTATTTTAGACATTAAATTAAATATAAAGGAAATACATCAACACACTGAGTGAAGCCTGCAAGAGTTTTGACAGCATCTAAAATTACACCAACCAGAAAACATGACTACAGTATTTAATTAACAAATTGCTATCTTGTAAAAATGTTTACATTGTGCATTGCACGTAAATGTATGAATTGTATAAAACAATTAATAATAATTTAGAGACTGTTAGAAATTGTCATCATGACTCTTCTTTCAGAACATTAATATGTTGTTATTTTATTCTTGCCATCATTCTTGGCTTTTCTGATTTCTGAGCTTTTCCACACAGAGAGACAGAATAATAATAGTACTAATCAGAATAAGAGTGAATGATGGTGGAGATGAGATATACAAGATGTGAGCATCAACAATGGAACAGCACGACATTTCATGCCATTAAGGCTAAAATACACCAAAATTAAGAGCACTGAGTAATTAAGTTTGCTTGACCACAGACACCCTCATCATTTACGCTTTCTTAGCATTTGAGACTTTTTTCCCGCCATTTTCCAAGCAGTTACGCGGAGGGTCGTGAGCTCGAACAATAGGCGAGGTGTAACGTGTGCCCGCCTCCCATTGCGTGGCACAAGTGCATGTATGTGCGCAAGCGGCATTAGCACCATAAAAACGCATAGCACTTAACCTCTGAACGGCCCGGGTGCACCTCTAACGTGGCGGAGAAAAGCACCACCACTTACACAGGCAAATGACATCGGCGTGCCTCAAAAAACTATGTCAAAACCAGAGCGCAAGCCAGTTCACCCTTCACACACACACACTCTCTCTCTCTCTCTCTCAGAGGCAATCTTCATATTTAGTCAAGCCAGTGAATATTTTGAGATTTCGGCCATGTCTGGGAGAGAAGCAAGAAGCATCAATTATTTAGAGGAGGTAACTCGATGCTTCCTCTGTTGAGGCAAATCTGCAGGCCGGTCCCCTGAGACAATAAAAAATGAATTAGGGAGAATTTATTAGTGTGTGTCTGAGTAAAACACTGGGCCTTAACGCTACAGTCTACCGCCTGCCTGCATCGGCTGATATCAGTCAACACATGCCACGTAGCTTGAGCATGAAAAACACGCGCAGAATCAGAGTCTTTGGGGGTGCCTTAAAAAAGGCTCATCAATAAAACAGGCCTTTTTATATGTGCATTCTTTGCAGGCTGTTTCATGGCATGTTTGTTCACACTCCGACTGGGATTTGTAGGGAGCACAGCTGTGCATTCATCCTAAAAACAATATTCCTCCTCAAAAGAGTTTATGCAGCATGGAGGAGAGAATTGGGGGGGGAATGAAAAACAGAAAAACAAATGAAAGCAGGCTGGCAGTTTTGCCCAGCTGTAAGATGACCCAAACGGCTGAGGGAAATAGAGAGAGAGGCTCCTTTGAAAACTGCGGATAGACAAACAAGGGAAAAGCATATTTAAAAATAAACCAAAGCCCTTTAGCTCTGAAACATCTGAAATATGATGAGGAAAATGGATTATATAAACTCCACTCTGTGGTAGTTTACCAAAATGTAGGTATGATTTAGAGTTGTTCAAGGTATGGAAAGTAATTGTGTTTTGGATTAGGAACCATCTTTAAGATACGCAAGTCCATGGGTGAATAATACCGTTTCATACACAGATAGCCCTGACTAACAATCTGACAACATATGCTAATTGTATTGTGTTTTTGGCTAAGCTAAGTTTTAGAGTATGTGACAAGTGAGATTTACATACACAACAGTATACTGATTACTATCAAAAACTGGCTAATTCTCAAAATAACTGGAGTAAGGTCATGCCGTGAAGGCACAGATAAGTTGTTGCACAGTCATATAAACAGCAAATCTCAGCTTTCAAGGAGGCTGTGCAGATACTATGGCATCTCATAAATAAATACATAAATAAATACACACTAAGATGTTTTTTCCTTTCAATTTGGGATTTTTTTTAAGTAGGATAAACTGCTAGCAATAGTAATGCTACCAATCAATTAGCAAACAAGCAAAAAAGAAAATAGATGCAGAAAATTACAAGTACAAAACATTTCCAATCCCACCAAAATCTATCCCTGATGCATGCTAAAGAGTGCAGTGCTCAGATAAAGCCCACAAGTTGGGAGGAGACTCGAGAAAAGACTTTTCACTCATCTAACAAGTAAAACTCATCCCATTCTAGAGATAAATGAATCAATATATAAATAAATAAAAGGGATATTAAAAATGGCTGGTTGCTGACCCTACGCCTGGCAATTGTATTCCAACTGCTGTAATCTAGAATGGGAAACTGGAGACATGTCTGGGATTGCAGCAGATATGCATATTTAACAGGGCAAGGCTTGATAAATAACCCACTTAGAAAACTCCTGACAGCCCAACTGAGACATTAGCAATGACCAGAGGAGACACAGCGCTCTTGCATGTATTCGTGCATGCGCGCGTCTTCGGGGAGGGGAGGGGGGTTCCCCTTTTAGCTCTGTGACGAGGAGGGCAAAGCATTCGATGCACGTACCAATTACTCTTCCATCTCACCCTCGCTAAAGGCAAGGCAATGCAATCTTCACATTATAATCAAAACCATATGACAAAGCCGGGGCCATTAGAGAACAATTTCAAGTGTTTCGCAGCAAGACAGTGATTTTAGAATTGCACTTACATATGCTGAGTGCTTACCTCTGCGTGAATGCACCTGCTAGACGGCTCAAGCTTCCCTTTCCTACCTAGCGAACAAGTGAGCAAGAACAAAAAAAAAAAAAAAAAAAGGGAGAGAGAGGGCTGCGACAAAGAAAACAACTTAACAGCCGAGGATAGAGGTGTAATTTGAGTTTATCTGTGTGGACAGATAATGACAGTTTGAACTCCATTTAGAGGTAGTGAGGCTCCAAACCTGTACTTTAGTCTGCTTCAAACATAGTTCCCTTCACACCTCTTCTGCTGACTGCAGGAAAGAGAACCAAACATGAAAGTCTAATGTTTACAGATTACATCTGACCAGTGGTGCGTGTAGTGATTCTGACCAGGTCCTTCCTAAAAAGAGGAATTTTGTGACAGATTGTTGGTAAGTGGCTGTATTTTGCCCAAGTATGTTCTAACAGCAATTTGAATACATTTTATTTCTACCAAAACCTAAAATAAGGATTATAATGTAAAGCAAAGCTACCAGGTTAAACAAAGTCCAATCTTTTACCACACACACACACACAAAAAAAAAAAATTATTATATATATATATATATATATATATATATATATATATATATATATATACATACACACACAAGCATATAATATATATAGGCAGGCTAATTCACATATGCTCATTCTCTCTCTCTCTCTCTCAACTGCTTTAATAACTATATCAACGGTATTATTCTGCTATCAAGGCTCAAGCCTCCATTACTAGTTCTGAAATGACGTTTTGGAATCAACAACGGAGGCTTGGGATGAGATGCGTAAGAAATTAGTCCCACACACAAGAGTGTTTTAAAGGTACCCTAGAACTTTTTAAAAAAAGATGTAATATAGTAATATAGATGCAAGTCTAAGGTGTCCCCTGAATGTGTCTGTGAAGTTTCAGCTGAAAATACCCCATAGATTACCCCATAGATTATACAGACTGCAAGTGTTTAATAATGAAAATAGTGACGGCTCTTGTCTCCGTGAATACAGTAAGAAACGATGGTAACTTTAACCACATTTAACAGTACATTAGCAACATGCTAACGAAAAATTTAGAAAGACAATTTACAAATATCACTAAAATATCATGATATCATGGATCATGTCAGTTATTATTGCTCCATCTGCCATTTTTCGCTATTGTCCTTGCTTGCTTACCTAGTCTGATGATTCAGCTGTGCAGATCCAGACGTTACTGGCTGCCCTTGTCTAATGCCTTTCATAATGTTAGGAACATGGGCTGGCATATGCAAATATTGGGGGCGTACACCCCGACTGTTATGTAACAGTCCGTGTTATGTTGAGATTCGCCTGTTCTTCGGAGGTCTTTTATACAAATGAGATTTACATAAGAAGGAGGAAACAATGGTGTTTGAGACTCACTGTATGTCATTTCCATGTACTGAACTCTTGTTATTTGACTATGCCAAGATAAATTAAATTTTTCATTCGAGGGCACCTTTAAGGACAATAACCTGACAAATGTCTTGAAATACAACATCGAAACAGTGTCTTAAGATGCGGGAACTGTAGAATAAGTGGAATAATTGACGACGGGCCATTGAATTCTTAGAAAATAATGCACACCCGAGGTGTAACTCGCTTTGCGTCGTGGCCGTATTACCACCTCGGGTTTCCATTATTTTCTAAGAATTCAATGGCCTGCTCATATATATATATATATATATATATATATATATGTATGAAGAGTTCAGATGCAAAAGGCGCTAAACGCCACCTCCGTCAAAAAAGAGATAATGATATTGAGCGAATGCTCTACATCTACGTACATAATATACGTTCATCAAATACTTTCGCTTCAAATCCCCTACTTAGAAACACCACACTTAATGCCACTTCCCTTGTCAGCCTCTAAGTCCATAGAAGAACCAATTGGTAGACGCGAATATTGACTTCCAATATAACATTTGATATATATAATATATGAGTCGGTGTTCTCTTATTTATAGCACTAGTAAATTTGGCTCAGTGTCTTATTTTGTGAAGTCAAACTAACAACAATTCCAACTTCTCTCTAGAAATGACATTGAAAGTGGAAAAGGTTGAACAAAAAAAAAACATACATTTACACACAAACTTACCACCAACTGGAACTTTCAGACACCAATTTTTTTTTTTAAGCTCACCTATGACAGAATCGAACCCACAGAATAGTGGGGTATAATTGGAAGCTAAAGGATACATCTATGCCGCCTTCACAAATTGACCAGTTGAAGGTATCTCAGTAGACAGGATGTGACAAGATTACTGGATTCGGACGTGCCTTGTCGCCTTTCTACCTCTGTATGTTTTTCAGCTTTTGGATGCAGCCAATATTACTGTCAAACTGCAATATTTCTTGGCAACTGTAAACAACCTGCAGTTACACAGTGATTACACAGGATATGAGCAGAAAATCAACTCACATTCTTTATAATGTCAATGAAGCTGTCTAATTTTAAAACACCCAATTGTGACAGAGTAGACTATCGTTTTCTGCTAAACATAGCAGAATTTCTCAGGGTTGATGTATCTACTCACACATTGGTACTGTACATCTCACAATGATGACCACTGCATGGGCCACAAGAAGTGTTAAAATGTCTACACTTGTATATCATGAATGACAGAGGTTTATTGGTTTCCCTTCTTTTCTATTCTCCATCTTTCCCCCTCTGTGGCAGTTTAGATGCTCCGAGTCATTTTTCCACTTGAATGAGCTGGCTCATGACATTGTTTTATAAAACATGTCAGATCACTCCTCCAGTGGCCTTTTCTCATCTCTGAGAGGGGCCTTCTTCTGTTAGTGATTTCAACAAGAAATACTGACCCCTGCCCATAACACTTACCATTAAAATAAGAGCAAAGGAAACCCTGTAATATCTGTGCACCTTTAGCGCAGCTCTCCACAAAGAGAGTGAGAGAGGTGAGTTGTGTGACCTCACTATCTGATCCAGAGAGGATTCGCTCTCTTTCTCTCAATCAGTCAGGGGTTAGATCACAGTAAGAGGCTCTTTAACAGTAGAACAGCAGCTGTGGCTGGTCTCTGCACCTCACTTCTGCAGCGAGCGCCATATCACTTAACAGGATACACAATTTACTCACTTTACAGGCACATCATTTGCACCCTGATGAGTGCAAAAACATGACCAAGGGTGGGGTCTTTGTGGACACCAAGACACCTCTTTAGCAAGAAGCCATGGCATCAGATTAACAGCTGCTAGTTTTTCTTTCAGAGAGAAACATCTCTGCCAATAGAGAACTACCAGATCTTTTGAGCCTGATATAATAGACGTAATATTGGTTTATTAATGAACTTGTATGCTAATATGTGGTAAATAATATTATTAAAAAGTTAATATAAAAACTGCCCTATGTGCAACTTAAATGTTTAAATACAACTCAGTTGTTGAGTGTTGATTATTAAATAATTGATAAGTTAATTGACTATTAAATAAACTACTTTCAGTTCTCGGCTAAATGAAAACTATATTTTGTTTCAGTAATAATTAATTTCAGTGCATCACTACAAAGAATCCTTCATGTTACTGTATGTTATACATGTACCCTTCACCTTAAAGGGATAGTTCACCCAAAAATGAAAATTCTATCATCATTTACTCACCCTCAAGTTGTTCCAAATCTGTATAAATTTCTTTGTTCTGTTGAACACAAAGGAAGATATTTTGAAGAAAGTTTGTAACCAGGCCACTTTGGGGCACCAATCTACTATGGAAGTCAATGATGCCCCAAAACTGTTCAGTTTAACACATTCTTCAAAATATCTTTCTTTGTGTTCAACAGATTTTGAACAACTTGAGGGTGAGTAAATGATGATAGAATTTTCATTTTTGGGTGAACTATCCCTTTAAGTTCCGCAGAAGCAATTCTGGTATTCTTTACCAGGAAACGGTAAGTTTGATGGAAATGAGATCTAAGATACTCAAAAAAGTTAAGACAAAAAATAATATATTTATAATCCTTAGAGTCAAGGATTAAAGTATCTGAGGTTAGCACAGAGGGACAGCGACCTCCAATAATACACCGTCTCATTGGATCCCTGATGCCTTTCCTCTTTGAAAACATTTAAATTATACGTTTAAACCGCTAACACCTCAGGCTAAGGTAAAGAAAAAAAAATCTAATTGTTTGGATGGTTATGCAAGTGTCTTGAATAACAATAGCTGTATTCCTGTAGGAGTTCTGCAGTCTCGTATTCTACTTTCCTTCCATATTATTGTGTAACTTTGCATTTTGTTAACCTAAGTTTAGAAACGAGTCCAAAATGCTGACTCGGGCTTCTGCAAGAAAAGCACCTTATCAGGGAGCGCTCTGACGTGAAGGTGCTATCTAGAATAGGAATCTTACAGCTTTAACACTGGAGGGGGAAAATGTTTTCATGAACAAGACCATCTCTATTGTAAATTATACATTTTTAGGCCTATAAGCAAAAATGGTAGGCTGACAGCTACATTTTATTTCAAAGCATCACAAATAATATTTGCTAGTGTCCTAAGTGTTTTTACGGTCTTCAGCACTTGACCTCATTCTTCGTTACAGTAGATACAGCAGCTATGGGGTCTCTGTCAAACCTGCAGTACTAAATACCAGTGAGACCTCCACTCCTCCTCCTTCCCCTGACTTTGCTCGCTCTCTCTCTTAACAGAGCTCCGCAAACGGACCCTCATGACCCCAAATTAATCCCAAAGTAATTGAAGTTACTCAAATTCCCACAGGCATGCGGCCGCCGTGTGAAAGCACTTGATGTTTCTTTGTGGAGAGGCTTAATTGGGTTTTCATGACTCCGTCAGAAATTGAAACCTTTCTCTTCTTCGTTTTTACTTTCACTCTCCACACACGGACTCGTTTCTTGTGTCCCATTTGCATTCAGGATAAAGAATGCAAGGCTAAAAAAAGAAGACAAAGTGGCAACAAACAAAGGTAGTTTTTGGAGGGATCTCGCATTTGAAAAAACACATTGAACATGTTTCTCCATGATCATTACCCATTAACTTCTACAGCAGGGTTGTGGTGAAGTAGAACTTTGCCAAGTAAAGCAATTTCCAGTTTGGATTTTTGGTTGGTCCTGGAACAGCAGTCCTGTTAAACACAATCCTAACCCTAACTAACTATGAATCCAGAGGGCAATTTTAGGTAAGATGTTGTCATTGCCTCTAATCCCAACCTTAAGATTAACCCAAACCTTAACCCTAAAACTTGCTGGTCACCATTATGTCATGCTTTGGATGCTGATAGTCCCTACCAGGAGTTTTAACTAGCTTCACCAGCAAGACTCCCTTGGCCAACCAGTTTCAAAAAAAGGCCATGCTGGTTGGCGAGTTTCATCAACTAAAGTGATGCTGGTCCATCAACAAGACCAGCACCAATCCAGCATCAACCAGGAAATTCAGGGTTGTTCCAGAATCGACATCTACAACAGATCAAAGTCGGAGAGACCGGCTTAACCCTTTGTCTACAAATTTGCACTGGACAACTCAGCAGGTGTAATGACAGACAGGACTCCTCATGCACTCCGTATGTGCCGTCAAGTCCAAGATGCCACCATGTGCTCTTGAATGAACCTCTACAGCAGGTGAAAAAAGACTCTGCGTCTGTGTCAATGATGGTCCATCTCTGATTCTGAGACAACCACCGGGTAGAAAGCATGACAATACGGTACTGATCCCAAGTCAAGCCCTTACCTCATTCCAGAGTTCAGTGGCTACAAGAGAATCTGCAAAACCTGGTTTCGGATCAGTGGTACGAGGCAACACCCACTCCCAATAGGGAGCTCATTTCACACACCAGACGGCCTCTCAACAGGTGAAGCCTGCGCTCTCCGTGGCTAATTTACAAGTGTGCAGCAGGGCTGAAAGTGATGCGCCTTCACAGAGGAGGAAAACTTTGTTCATTAACTCAGTGTATGCAAATATTCAAAGAGTTATGTAGAGTGAGCTACAGCAAACTCTCGAGAAGGAATTTCCTCAGGCTTAATGCTCTCTCAACTGAGCACCCAACAAATTACATTGTCTTTCCTAATTTTGTAATTAGTATTCATATTTTCATGTTGCCTATGTTTAAGAAACCACTATGTTCCAGCAAAAAAAGCTTGTTGTTCTTTGTACTGTGCCCTGTAGATAAATGGGGTACAGAAGCTGTTAAAGAAGGTGTTTGTAGCGGCACTAGGATGCTGAATTGTGCTATGATAAACTTTCATGCCTACACATTTGGGTATTAGAGTTTTAACTTAAATTAAAGTGGATGGCTTTTCCGTGGAATAATAAAGAAATTCATGATTTTTGTATGTGTTGAATGTGTTTGAGCTTTCACGCTCACCAAAAAGTCCAGAAGCCATGGAGAATGGTTGACAGAGAGGCAGTGTGGCCTGGTTCCCCATGCTGATCTGAGTGTCGTGGTGAGGTGTGAATGGGGTGCTCCCCTGTCTGTGCTGCTCCGCTGCTGCAGGCGGCTCTCAGCGGCCCCATCTGTCCCCCCATTGCAGCACTGAATCAGGGACACAGCCAGACACGCTGCCATGGGCCTCCACGTGACCCGCCAGACATACACAAATACACACACCATGTCTCTGGTGAACCACAGATCTGTTCATACACTATTCCACCGATGCTCACAAAGTAAGGATGCTCAACATAGTAGTGTAGTAGAGGGATAATTCACCTAAAAAATGATTTACAGACTTGTGTTGCTCCAAGTATTTATAACTTGCTTTCTTCTGTGTATCACAAAAGGAGAAATTTTGATTGTGCTGGTCACACTTTACTATGAAATTACAATGAAAGGCGACTAAAGCTTTCAAGCTTCAAAAGAATTCAAGAGCACCATTAAAGCTATATAATAAGGAATAAACTTAAATTTAGAAAATGAATATACAATAAAACGTAGGGATGCATCAATACCAGTATACCGATACTGCACTCATGTACTCGTACTCATTAAAATGCTCCAATGCCAACAACCAATACCATGCAGAGTGTATACAGTGTTTGTGTCCCCTGTCCAGACAAAGAAACACTGACAGCAAACAAAGAGCATAATGGAGATATGAGAGAAGGATATCTATGAAGTAAATGTATCTAATTAACAGAATATTAATATTAAGAATATTAAATATTGTCGAGCATAACCCGTTTTTACAGACATTACTGGAAAGCTTGTAGTTCGGTCGGATGTCAACAGCAAAGAAGATAAAATGAGGCACGTATTACTAACATTAACTGACGGTATAGAGAGAGCGTGCACACTTTTATGGCATGTTCTTGGTTGCTGATCACTTACTCTGCACATATTATTTTGTATATTTAAGTAAAAACATGAACTGAACATGTGCAAACATCTGAAGTGCGCGCCCAGAAACCTGCCTCTCAGACAGTGCGTGAATAGGCTATTTCACGTCTTCTTGCTCTTGAAAGGACAAATTCACACATAATTATATCAAAATGCCTGTATTGCTGGTATCTCTGTGAAACATAGTCGGTTATGTCGAACGTAAACAATTGAGAAAGAAAATGCATGTGCAACAGTATGTTGGATACGCACTGCTTTTTACTGGATAACTTTTGTAACTTTGATAAGGATTAGTCTATATTTAATTCAAAGACTAAGCAATGTTATTTTGCATTTGATTAATTTATTCAATTTCTGTACCTGAAAATTTTGATGTTTCACTGATATCTAAAAATTTGAACTGCTAGAGAAATAACCGTGCTATAGAAATAGTAGCAATAATATGAACAGTGTAAGTAACAGAAGCTCCTACAATACTTTTTAACAGGCATTTGTGTTGTCAAAAGTACCGACTTCAATACCAAGTCGGTACTGGAATTTAAAAAATGTGACAAAACCAGCATTTCCCCCTAGCATTTTAAGCGCTGTTGAGTGGATTCTTAAACACCTCTGATTGGCCATTGTTCACACGCTCAACAGATATGTCTGTGATTGACTACAATGATCAATGCACGGAGCTTTTGAAAGCACACGTAAGTGTTTAAAAGTGTTTTCAAAAGCTCTGATGTGTATTTGTGTAAGCACTCAATGAAGAGCGTCAAAGATGTCTATTTACAACATGTTTTTGAAGCGTTGATCATTGTAGCCAATCACAGACATATCTATTGAGCGTGTGAACACAATGGCCAATCAGAGGAGTTTTTTTCTACCCAATATTTTTAATAATGACAAATGCAATGAATATTCAGTTATCTGTACTTTGGCAAGTACCAAAAATAGAAGTATCGGTATCGGACTCGTTCTGGAAAATGTGGTATTGGTGCATCCCTAATAAAACTAATATATTGCATATCATAAGGATAATTTTTATGATACTTTGTATTGTGCTTGCATGGTGCTGAAAGTGGCACTGGTTTATATGTTACACAATTAATAAATACAATATATCTAAATTTCAACCAGTGGATGATCTGTATAATCAACATATATTGTCATATCACCTTGGCAAGTTTTTACATCTCTTTGTGCGTTTTGCGAAAAGCAAGAAAGTCATTTGGTGCACTATTCCTTTGTTATAACGAAGAGAACTAGCAAATATTACTTTTTTCAAGGAGCAGCCAAACTGCTGTAACATTACTCAATCAACAGGGGGCATAAAACTTGATAAGAGTTAAACTGTCTACGTGAACTTATAGGTGTTCTCTGTAGTTCCAGAAAACATGTAATCAAAGTATACTAATGAAGACAGCAACGCTGCAGAAAACATACAATTATCCCCTACCCAACCAGCAGATCGGTATGCATGATTAAAATGATTCAAATTAGTCAAATCAGAAATGTGGGTCAGCACTGTAATTTTGGAACAAGTTATAAGAAAATAATTCAAATGAAAATAAGTAGGACCAGGAAAGAAAGGATATAAAAACGAATACACTGTGTGCCAAAATCTGTGTATGAAAGCTGTGTTTCTTCATCAGCAGGAACAAAATTCACAGATTTTATGCTAAAGTGGGTTTTGCTTTTCCCTCCTTGGGCACTTACATTTTCTTTACTGCTAACGCTGAATGAAAGCCAACTGCTTTCTTGAATCTTCAAACATGGCAGCTACCCCAAAAGACCAAAACGATGCATTAGAATAAGAAGTGTGTGGTTCTCTCTCACTCTTTCCATCTCGGTCTCTCTCTCTCTCTCACTTTACTATGAAGGAGAGAACATTGAATATTCATAACTGCAACTCAAAACACAGGTGACATGCTTGACTTCTGTTATTCGGCTAACCTAAACAAAAGAGAGCCTGCTGCGTTTTCTTTTGAAGGAGGTGGGTTTTGCACGTGTGGGAACGCTCCCAAGAGACCTCTTTGCTTTTTGTAAGGAGTGCTAAACCAACATGCTAATGATCCGAGAGGTGAGAAAAACAAGAAAGAGGGCCATTCCGTCATTTTTCACATCAAGAGCGCTTCATTTTTCTTTAAACTCTGGATTTAGCCTGGAGTTTCCTGGATTTTTGTATCAACACAGGCAAACAGATTAATGATTAGAATATCAAATGAAGAAAGTATTAAAAATATATAAATACATTGTACAATAGCAAAATATTAAACAGAAAGGTGCTGTTTCTTTCCAGCATCCAGATAGTGTCTGAAAATGATTATGGGCAGGATTGTGTTGCTGTAAGAAACACAGAGAAGTGTTTCCAAGAGGAAAAAACGATGGGGTCTGGTCTCATGGGCTGCGGTGGATGGAAAAGTGCACCTTACTGTATTTATTTGCAGGTGAAGAGGAGCCAAGCGTTTACCAAAGGGCCAGTGGGTCAAGGAGCAGGTCATGGGGGTGTGCAACCCTGGGAATGCTGCTGGAGACCCGGGTCAGGCACTAAGAAGATGAGGGGTGATTAATGCAGAGAGACCAGACCTGAGTGTGACCCCGAGAGTGGATCCCCGACCTTAAGACAGCAGCTTTGGTCCACATATAGAAGAATATAAAGACTTGCAGACATACCTAAACTCCGCACAAAACTGAGCCTTTCATTGAAAGATGTTGAACTGGAGTCGATTTCTATAGAAGGTTATTTAAAAGCAAATGTGGCAGATCAGGCTTTAAATTCATTGCCAAACAATTAAAAAGAATAACAACACGGTCAAAAGTTTAGTATCGGCAAGGTTGTTTTTTTTTGTTTTTTTTTTTAAGTCTCTTACTCTCACAAAGGGTGCATTTATTTGATTAAAAATACAGCAAAAACAATCTTGCTGACCCCAAACTTTTGAATGGTAGTAGAAGGGGTTGTGGGCACCCAAAAAATTCCCAAACCAAAAAACCCAAAACATCCCTACCAGCCCCACTAGCAAACAATGGCATGAGTTTGAGCCAGTATTATCCATTTTTTTCCAACAATTCAGGCAGGTAGAATATTTTTGGGATCCTGTTTGAAAACCCATTTTTGCACATTCATTTGGTGTTACTAGTATAGCAGAAATAACACACAGGTCTCTCTTTGTCTTTACATATATATATATGCCAAGTACAACTTAGGAAGTATAAGCTTGTTCGCTTTGATGAGACTTCTGATGACACCTCCACCTTTCTGATCAGTGAGGGGGAAAGAGAGGTATGACTATACTTCCTAGAGAGAGAGAGGGCCAGGGAAAGCCTGCTGACACAGAGGAGAGATTTACTGCAGTAATCCTGTAGATACAGACGTCCCTTAGGCTCTCGGACCTTAGTCTTGTGAATAACGTCACCTCTATGGACATCTTCATTACTGACTGCAATGCAGGTTCAAATCCTGTTATATAGCACTGCGAAACAACTTCTCTCTCTCTTACTACAGAAGTGACTACAACAAAGAATTGGTGGGTATGTCTGCAAAGAATCGGCTATTGAAAAAATGAGAGACAGTGAGCATAAGACACACAAAGCGTGACCTCTTAGTATATTTATGCATGTATGGCAAAATCTCAGTTAGATTACGCCCCAGACCTACAGTATACAACTCACTTCATGATGCAGCCTATAGAATGCAGCTAGAATGCCCCTAAAATTAAAAATATCAGGGCAAAAATGCCCCTGTATATGTTTGCGTCTATATATGTTTGCGCATATTTATATCATATGATATAGTTAAGTAATATCACATGAGTAACAAGCGCAATATAATACAGAATAGCACAAGTGATATTGATTTTATAGATCAGTTTAATAAACAAAAAGATGATATTGTTACATTTTAGACATATTGTCTATTTTTACTCAATTTTGCCAAAGACCAGTCTTCAAGCAACATACAGCAGGGTTTCTTTTCTGAATGAATCCACGTTTTGAGCGAATCAATTGAGTGAACCAATGATTCAATGGCCCATTCATAAAGAGAGCCATTTACTTCATTCCTGAATGAATAAGTCGTTTGAAGAATCAAATGAATGAATGAATAAAAATAACTTACTCCTTTAGACATTTACCACTACCTACTGGCAGTTTTTGTTTAGTATTTAGAGTATCCAAAAAAAAAATAATAATAATAATAATAAAAATAAAAATAATAATATTATAATTAATAATTTCATATTTTGAAGATGGTTTGCCCAAAAAAGAAAATTCTGTTGATTTAACATTTACTCACCCTCATGTTGATTTAAACGTGTATGACTTTCTTTGTTTTGCACAATATAAAAGAAGATATTTTGAATGTTGGTTTTGGTCTGTAAATAACCTTGTAGCCGAAAGGTTTGTGTAATAAATTCTACACTGTAAAAAAATCCCAGTAAAATTTACGGTAAAAAACCGGCAGCTGTGGTTGCCAGAACTTTACCGTAAAAAATACAGTAGCAACGTAAAAAAAAAAATCTGTTAAATTTACGGTAAAATAACGTATTTCATTAACTGATATAATGTTAATTTACCAACCTAATGAAGTATTAATATCTGTTTTGTACCTTTATAATACACTGACAGTCATCAAACACAGTGGTGATAAGAGTCACATGATGAATCAAAGTTCATCACAAGCAGCTTTTTCACAAGCTGAGGAGGACAATACTAATATATAGACACACAGTGTCATTCACACACACACTAAACACCATCATGGTAACATGCATGAAATTTTAAAAATGCAATAAACATTAATTTAACAACATTAGATGTAACATAAAACCCTAATGTACATAACTGATTAGAAAAAAATGAGAAAAACTAAGAGTTATTTCAACGAAAATATATAAAATGTGAAGTGTCACGCAGGGGATTGTGGGAATGTCAATTTACGGTTTTTCACTGTAAATTTTACAATGAATTGTTATTTTTCACTTCCAAAAACTGTGAATTTAACAAAAATCACGGTCATTTTTTACAGTGTATTTTTATAAAATATTTCTTTCTAAAGCCGTTTTTTATAATGTCTATTAGATGCTTTTCTGATTTAACACAATAATGACTTTATCTTTTGGGGGTAATTTTATGTGCGATTAATTAGATTAATTAATCGGTATATCGTAATTAATTAGATTAAAAAATGTTAGCACTTGACAGCCCTAGTTCCTCCATTTGTGGATTTTTCAACCTTAAAAAAAAAATCAAATTTGAGCCCTTAAAATGGGTGTAGTTAGAACGGAGGGGGGAAAAAATTCATATCCATTAATCTGTGTAAGATGTACGTCTCGTCTCTGTGGAGATGTCAGGCATCGTCGATACAGCTGAAAAATTAAATGAGCGATCTTACACTGACGTGGTCTCATGGGTGCTGTTTACACGTTCCACTGCACTCCAGTATTCATATCTTTCTTCTTACAGTTTTAACAAGAAGGCATTAGCTAACACTTATCAAAATATATCAGCAAATAGTGTTACATTAATGAAAGGCTGGCGTTTGATGTCACTGCTGTTGTGATGTACTTGTTTGGAGGGAACACTTTTTTTTTTATATACTGTTTATATCTGTTCTAGGCTGAAGTCTAATTAATTTCCTCTGACAGACAGAGAAACAAACCTAGAAAAATAAATAGATTGAACATAACAGGTATACACAAACATGATAGACATGAGATTCTTTCATAAGACGTGGAGGAAAAAACATTTCATGTTTACACAATGTTAGAGTTTTCAATGGAATTTTGACTATTTCACTGTAAATGCTATTGATATGTTACATAACTCCAAAGAATCATACTGTATATTATAATGTTGTGATGCCTAAATTCATTTGTAGCATTTAAAATAAAACTTGAAATACTTTACTTTAAAAAAAAAAAAAAAATTATATATATATATATATATATATATATATACACATATATATATATATATATTGGCCTTGTATCAGTTACTGGCCATAACATGACTAACAGCTTATTGGCATCAGCAAGAATCTGAATATCATGCATCCCTAACAAAACTAATTTACATTGAGTCATCATTCCAAAGAAGTTTCCAAAAGTCACCATGCACACATCTTTTGAAGGGATGCACCAATATAAAATTCTGTGTGATAATAAATCTATACTAATTTGTTAAAACAAATGAAAATAAAACCAACTAAAGGTATGTTTACATGACAATGATGTACTAAAAACGTTTTTTCTTTTGTCTTTTTCACATACAGACAACATTATCAAAATGATCAGATCCATGAAAACAACTAAAAATGCTGTATTATGCATGCCAGGCCAGTAGCTGGCGATTTCACTTTGTAAACAAACTATGTGCCAATAGACTGCGCATAACATCACAGTTTTCACTAATTCGATTTTTTTGTAGTTTACATGGAGGTGATAATGACAAAAAAATGCACTTTAAAACCTGTTTTTAAAAGTTTGCGTTTTCAGGCCCCCAAAATGCAATTGTGCAAATGAATGGCCAAAACACATAAAAAGTTTACCGTTTTTGGTTGAAAACGGTGTTGTGTAAACGGTCCCTCAAACTTAAAGAAATAGTTTGCATGGTAGAAGTGAATAAAAATTGTCTGATAACAATACATTTAAAATAAAAGTAAAAAAAAAAAACAATATGGTACCAATACATTGCGCATCCTTATTATTATAATTTTTTTTAATACTGCTGTTTGTCACTATGCTTTTGGTGATAATATAGAGATTGCAATTTAAATTTTTAAAATGTCAACCACCACCAATGTTTTACTCTCAGACAAAGACCTCCTTTACAATTTAGTGATTTACAAAATAATCGATTCGATTTGCTTTGCAAACTGGCCCAAACAAATCAATAACAATCAGTTCAAGAGAACAATTAATTTAATTAATTTAATGGCCAAACTTTATAGGGATGATCAGAGTCTGCATAATGACGTACTACGTCAGAGCTCTTCCTGCCTGCTTCACCATCTATCTCCCAGATCATCTCAGGTGGAGACAGTCACCGGCCCTATTGTGTAGGGAAATGGCAAAGGGAAGGGAGCCAAAGAAAGCTGGACGTAAGCATTTCTGCTTTCCCTGCACTACTGCTGATGTGAGAGAGATATCAGCGGGCAAGAGACAGAGAGAAAGTGGGAGAGAGAGCTGGAGCATCTCTTTTCAGGACAGTGGTGGCAGAAAATGACAGTGTTCCTCTGGGGCTCCAGGGTAATCTTTGCCTTATGTATCATCATGTTCCATCGCAAGAGACATCTGCCAAATGACTCACCGTTTGCAAAACTTACAACGTGTGCAAAAATACCCAAATCGTCTGCATTAGAGCAGTGCAGTATAAAAAGTAACGTTCCCCCAAGAGATTCGGAGAACTAAATCCTGTCAATGGTAGACTATCACACAGAAAGCAAACCAGAGGCATGAGAAAATCTCTAGTCTTTTACATGGAATCAACAGAGTCATCACAACTACAAGATAAGCATCTTCACTACTGCACATTACTGACACCCTCATGCTGGCTGCTCCATCATGGGAATTTAAAGATAATTCACACACATTTGTTACCAATGCAACAATAAAATGGTAAGAGGAAGATCGTACTGCTCAGAGATTGTTCTTATTGGTTACATTTCATTTAAAGGGAGAGTACACCCAAAATAAAAGGTTTTTTTTAACATTTAATCACCCTCATGTCATTCCTAAATACTTTTTTTCTTCAGTGGCTGGAACATAAAAGATGATATTTTGGAAAATGTCTATGTCCATAAAATTAAAGACAACGGTGTCCGGTTTAGATTGTATTAGTGTTGTCGAAAGCAAGTCGGTACTGGAATTTTAAACTTGTGATGCTTTGAGCGCTGTTGAGCGGATTTGTAAACACCTCTGATTGGCCATTGTGTTCACACGCTCATCAGATATGTGTGAACACAATGGCCAATCAGAGGAGCTTATGAATCCGCTCAACAGCGCTCAAAGCATCACATTTTTTAAATTTCAGTACCGACTTGGTATCGAAGTTGGTACTTTTGACAACTCTAGATTGTATGGACAGAAACAAAAACATGCATCAAAATCTTCTTTTGTGTGCAGATGAAAGTAGATCATACAGCTCTTTTTTGATTCAAGTGGATTATTAATGCAATTTTATGTAGTTTATTTGATAAAGTTGCACAACCGTTGGATGGCAGGAAGACCGTGAAGAGGTAGAGATGGGGTTACACTCCTTTCACAACTCTGTCCTTAACCTCAGAGACAGAGAGTGAGAAAGAGAGGGGTGGGGGGGGGGAGAAAACAAAGAAATGAAAAGTCAAAGAGCAAGGGAAAAAGGGAGAGTCATACATCTCAGTGAAACAACATGATTCATGAAAATGTCATGCTGACAGGGCTCAAACTGCGAGCCAACAGTTTGCACTCCCAAAATACCTCTTCTGACTAATGCCACTGCAGGATACACACACACATAAATGCATATACTGTATATAACGCAGGTGTACTTCCAACACACGCATTTGCTGTGACGATTAGAAAGCAGCGACCTTCAAACCTTTAAATAGTACAGACTTGTTCTGACCAACACCGGTCCACACCTCTCACTGGAATAGACCAGATGTAGTGACAGTTATCATTAACAATAGTCATACATGGCTATTCCGGTTCATATTGATCAGATGGTGTCAAGAAAGCTGGAGGATTGTAAGATGTAAAATTATGACACATTTAAAGATTCAACATATTAGTTATCATACATTCTCATATGCTGCCAAAAGCTTTTATACCCAGAATTCATGCACTTGTGCATAATTCTTTCATATATATATATATATATATATATATATATATATATATATATATATATATATATATATATATATATGTGTGTGTGTGTGTGTGTGTGTGTGTGTATGTATGTATAAAAGCTTTTGGCAGCATATGAGAATATTATATATTTTATAAACTCTCACACCTGCCATTGGAGTCAGAAAAGGTCAGAGATGATCCGATGTACCAAGTTCACATTGAAAAGACCTTTACTCCAAAACTCTATTAGGCTGTAGTTAATAAGGAAACACATAAGCCTTCAACTTGCACTTCATTCAACAATATTCAGATACGTATAGTCAATCTTAAAAATTATTGATGTCTCAGAAAACGTAACTTAATTTATCTTCATAACTGAGTGAACAGGTAAAACAACATCTGAAGGTGAATAAACAAGGCTCATATGCTTCATATCTACACCACCTGTTTCCCTAGAGCAACTCTGCACTGAAAGAGTTGCAGAATCCAGTGTCTTAAGTCTAGTTTGCATGGAGCTTTGCTGTATTTGCACTGTAGAGCTGAAATATCACGGCCAAAGCTTGTTGTGCATTTGTGAGGCGAGTGATTCAGTTTGCTATAAATATGTCTGCCCTTTCCATTCGGCCAGCGCGATGGATTAGCAGCTTTCTGTCTCCAACACCACGTGCGTACACAAAAAAAGTTTGGTCCCTAGCTTGCCTCTGTATTTTTTCCCCATCTTAAACCCTTGCTGTGAACTAAGGAGTGTGATGGTGTGCTGTATATGTGAAAGATGAATAGTGAGAGAGAGAGAGATAGTGAGACAGATGCAGTTAGGGACAGCCTCAAGCACACAGAGCTCCAGTATCACTCTGATTCACTTGTTTCCCTCACCCTCTTTCTGCCTGATGGAAAGAGAGAGAGAGAGAGAGAGAGAGAGAGAGAGAGAGTGTGTGCTCCAGAGTTGGGACTCACCAAGAGGCTTTTTAATCTGTTACCGAATGAAAGTGTGCCAGATCACAGAGCGGCTGATGTCACTCGGGAAGCTGTGGTGCTCGCGCTGCACTCTGCTGTCTTATCTATGGCACTGGGGCCACAGAAACCTGTTTGGAGACTGCTGCACATGTGCTCTACTTCTGTTTCAATGTCTAAAATCATTCCCTTTTCCCTGTTGTATGCTTTATTTTGGCATATTTCTAATTGGATACAATCTGAAGTACTACGTGGAGTAGAAAGTAGTAAACTCTAGCAGTGAGTGATACACAAATCTATCCATAATACCATAATTACACTTCAGTTATTGTTGCTACTGTAATACTATATATACACACCACATCAATAAAGTGTACTTTGAATCAATAAAGTGAATAACTTTGTGCTAAAATAAATTAAGTAAGTAAGTAAGTAAGTAAGTAAGTAAGTATGTAGTATGTACACTACTAACTCAGGTTTGTGTGTCGGTAAGGTTTTTGCGACTTCCGAAGGCTGCATTTATTTGATCACAAATACAGCAAAAACAGTACTACTGTGAAATAATATTTCAATAAAATAACTGTTTTCTATTTCCATATATTTAGAATATCATTTATTCCTATTATGGCACAGCTGAGTTTTCAGCATCATTACTCCAGTCTTCAGTGTCACACGATCCTTTAGAAATCATTCTAATATACAGATTTGGTGCTCAAGAAACATTTCTTCTTATTATTAGAAATACTTCATCAATGCTTAATATCATTGTGGAATTTTTTTTTTTCAGGATTCATGTATAGAAGTTCAAAATAACAGCATTTTTTTTTTAAGTAAAAATCATAATACATGTCTTTACTGTCCCTTTTGATCAATCTAACACATCCTTGCTGAATAAAAGTATTAATTTCTTTAATAATAATAATAATAATAATAATAATAATCTTACTGACCGCAAACTGCAGTTTCGAACTGCAGTGTACACACACACACACACACACAAAGAACAACTCGCAAGTAACTCGCAAATGCAATTGTTTCAGTCACATATGGCAATAGAGAGGCCAAAGTTACAGTTTTAAAAAATGTTTAAAATGATGTACAAACAAAATGAAGTCTGATAAACGTGGTTTAATTTCACACTATATTGAGATCACATGGACAGCTGAATAATACCAGACACTGTATAAAGCACAAACAGTCCACCTAGTCAGTGTAGTAACTATGACTAAACTATGGTATTTTTTGAGTGAACTAATCCATACTCCATTTCATTAATGGTGAACCTGCAAATAAACTAGAGAAACTACTTTCCACGACCCTTCAATTTAGTTTGGCTTACATTTCAAAAACCAAACAGGATTACACTAAATTCTCCTGACATAACAACAAAGGGAAATAGCAGTATATTAAAAATTAGATAAGCTCCTTCTGTCACTCTGTACACATACAACTTCTTGAAATGTCTTGTCACTTGACTTCATCAATCTACACAACACATGGTGAAGTCACCGCCATCCCTTGGCACCAAATTTGCCCCTGTGCCTATAGCCTTATTCATATTTCAACATGAATCATGCTGGGATGTTGTGCTAGCATGAAAGGGTCATCTGACCCAAGGCTGTTATAAGCAAAAGAATTCAGGTCAGCTAGATGCTAACCGTTCTGGCAGGAGCCATCTATGGTTCACAACATCAACAATGAAGAAACCCCCCCCCCCAAAAAAAACCTGCAAGTCTTTTATTAATCTTTTATTTGCCTTTTTCCAGGAGCACTGGCAGATACTGGCATCCATGTATCAAGGCTGAATTACCTTCTCTCGTTTGGCACAAGCTCATCTAAATCTTTGGCACAAGTAATTGAAACGCTGACTTTCCATTGCAAAGCCTGAAGAGCATCGCATGCACGTCGCAGCTCCCAAATGCGATAAGATGAGCGTATTATCTATTATTGGATGTAAACATTAGTAACCTCAGAACGGACTGGAAAAAGGCATGACTCCCCCACCCAACGCCCTGTTTTTAGCCATCTGTCCATGCACTGCAAGCGTATATTTATATGTAAATACACGCGATGAGGGTGCTCTTGTTTCAATGAAAATACTCAAGTTGTGATGTGATCCAAAGACTTGCGGCCAGGAACGAATCAACAGCATGGAGCTGGGCCCTATCCTCGGTGGTACATAGCAAGAGGGCCAAAGGAAAATATGACACAGCAAGGCACAGCTGGGTCATTTAATGAATTAATGGAGGAATGTCTTTGCACTGCACCCGCGATTAAAAATAGGCCTTCGAGATGAAATCAGATGCCGAAGGATCAGGGTAAGAAGGCGGCATTGGTCATATTTTTAGGGGGACAGATGATGAAGAAAGCCAGATTGAGGGACCTCATGAGAAAATTTCCTAAGCAGCTGATGGGCTCATCAAGCCAGACTTCTTATAACTGCACTGGGTCAAGAGCGCAGTGCTGTGGTCCACTTCTCTGATGAGGAACCAGGGGGCTGCTCTAACCTCAAAGCAATCTGCTTCTCTTAAGAACTTTGATGGTGTAGTTACAGATGTGGAAACGGTGATAAAACTTGCATAGGCCAGGGGTGTCCTATCCTGCTCCAGTACTCTTCTTTCTTGGCATCTATGGTTCCATGAAGAATCTTTAAATTCATGGAAACTTTCCATTGGGTTCTTTTTAATGGAAAAAAGATTTAGATTATTAAAATGCTCTTCACATAAAAAAAAAAAAAAAAAAAAAAAAGTTATTTTAAGAACTGTTTACTGAAAGGTTCTTTGCAGAGCCAAGAACAGTCTTTGCTGACTGTTTTATGAAGACTAAAATAAAATTCAGACCTACTACTATTTTCACCTGATATACAGCAGGGAAGTAGGTATTCATACGAAAGGCTAATAACCCTGAAGACCCCTAATTAGTTGGTTAAGCTGTGTTTAGCAGGGTTAGCATTAAACGGCACACATGAGCAGGACTAAAAACCAGAGTCACAAGAATCCTGTCCCCTCTTCTTCAAAGCCTGATCAAAAATAGCAAGCTGATACAGTATATTGTTCTAGCTAATAAAAAGCTTTTCTTAAACAGCTAAGACTATGCTAAGCTAGTAACCTAAAATAAAGTTTAATTTGACCATTTTTAGCTTCGTAGGCCTAATATGTGATATGAAAATAAAAAAACAAAACATAATAAATACACCATTAAGTAGGGCTGTGCAATTAATCGTAATAGATTTTTCGTTTTTGGCTTCCAACGTTTATGACAAGATAATCGAAATGAAATGATTGTTGTGCCACTGCCACATTCTGTCCCACACACCTCCCTTTCCTTCACAGCAGTGTACTTTCATTCCTCGAAAGAGGAAGAGTTCATTTCTCTGACGAACTAACAAACTGTGGACACTGAATAACTTGCATGAGTTAAATGCTACATGACAGTTTACAAGCTGTTTTATTGATGTCTTTAACGATTGAGCGATTACACGAGAAGTTTCAGTAAGTTGTACTGTACCTTTCAACATACCTTCAAGATTGTTGGCACTGATAGCCTAGCAGTTAGCGCGCCGACATATGGCGTAAATGCGTTCACGGCGAACCGAGTTCGATTTCCGTCTCGAGGTCCTTTGCCGATCCTGCCCCCCTCTCTCTGCCCAATGCTTTCCTGTCTGCTCTTTACTGTCCTCTCCAAATAAAGGAACAAAAAACCCATAAATATAACTTTAAAAAAAAAAAAATAAATAAAAAAAATACCTTCAGATGTTCATTCATGTTTATTCTGTAACTAGTATGGGTGTAAAGGGTGGTGTAAGTAGAATTTCAAAAACACTGTTTGGAAGTTAGTCTGGCCGACGCCAACAATAAACTTGTAACTAATCAGCATCAGGGGGCGTATGACAGTCAAGGATAGAGAACGGGCAAGAGGGAGATTTGAAAATAAGAAAAGAACAAAAAAAAAAATGCAGAACGAGAGATGGGACACAATACAAAAGAGCTCAAAAGAATATCACTGGAATGAAGGTTTATGACTGGGCAAGCACTTTAGAAACCACATTTATATTAGAAAAGCTTTCCAGCGCTAGAGAGAGCTAAGTGAGAAGGCCTGAAAACAGACGCGGAGGCTGCTTTCATTCCGCTTCACATGTGAGAAACACTGGGTTTTGATTGTCTGGAGCTGCTGTGCTGTTGGCGACTAACAACGAAAACTTTGTATTTACTCTTGTGTACTGTATGTTAAATTTTTGTGCTTCCTTTTCGTTCATTCATCAACTGCGCCTTATTTTTCGTGAAGCATTTTGTTGTGCGTCAGCTGTGATAAACAGACATCCACTCGCATTGCGTGTGTAACTGTGGCCAGATAGTGAAGTTTTGCAGTTAAACTACTGTACACGGACGACCGCTAGAGAATGCGGTGTTTAGCGTCATTGTTAGTGCATTCGCCTCGCCTGCCAGCAGCGATCAGGCCGGAGTTCGAGACCGACTCGGAGCAGGGTGGTTAGGATTGGAGTGTGAGTTTTGGAGGCGGAGCAATGAAGAGAGGGGTGGGTTTGTTTGGGTTGATTTCAAATATCAACAATGTCCAACAGCATTTTTCAAAATCTACTTATCCCACCTTTAAAGAGAAAGAGATTATTGCATTCACTCGCGCTCTGCTTGAACTGAGAAGTCTATACAGTGATCTATCACGCCACATTAAAGTGTGTCAAAACAGCATTTTATGTTTGGATTTTTTTAAATATAATGGACAGAATTTGAAAGATGACGCTTTGTTTCTTTTCGAAAGCAACAAAACATGGGGCTTATTGTGATTATTGGTGGTTAATGGTGGTAAGGCTATAACGCTGTATTCATCGTGTACATGCAAGACACGTACTGAAAATACCGAAATTCACAGGACGAATACCTGTATTGCTACACCCTAATTACTATTTAATCAAATGTAAAGGAAGAAAAAGAAGTTTTGTGACATTAGGTAAAGTGAGGTCAACCTAAACAATGGGACAGGGCTGGAACGGGGCAGCGGGTGTCAGAGGGAGCCATCAGAGTACCACGGTACAACGGGTGGTGTATCATTGTATCAATATCGTTACACCATATTTTTATATATATATATATATATAAGTTTCTGGGGCATAAGGTTTTGGGGCATAAGGAGAATTACCCATTTATTAAGTAGGTTGCAAGAACACCAAATGTGACCATTACTTGACAAGGTCAACAAAACCTAAAAGAAGCATACCTCAGTCCAGAACACCTGTGAAACGGATCGGTTTCGCCTCATCCCCAATAAAGCTCAGATGAAGCCCCCTGGACTTTGACTAGCTTCGTCATACAGACGACACACTGTCACTCTGGGATTACATGAAGATAAAACACTGCTCTCTCAAATCTCTGGGGTCCTCCCTCAATTTTCACAAGTACTCTTTGCAGGGAGAGTAAAATAGCGAATCACTTCAATGCAGCTACAAAAGAAACGTGATGAAACCGCAAAAACAACCTGGACGAAGGTGCGGAGGTAGATAGGACAGGCACTGGGTAGGAAACAGGCTTCCAAGATTTGAGCTCATGGCTTCAAAGGACACGCAGTGCAGCACAGAAAGAACACAGCAGGACCAATCTGAGGCTAGAACAAAAAGAGCCGCACTCCTACAGTGCCAATTCATTTCTCCTTATGAAACTGTTTAAGTTGGAGGGCTTTTCTTCTGGGAGGCTCTCAGCCAGAAGAGCTTGGCGCTATATTAATTTCATCCCTTTACCTTTCGCAACCCGGAGACCTCTGACCTGCCTTACCTGTATAAATAGAAAGAACTAATTTACTAGCGAGAAAGCGCTAAGGGGCAAACATGTCCTGGGTAATGAAGTGTTCAGCTTGTGCATGATTAACCAGCTGGTGGGGGTGGGGCAGAAACCACAGGCCATGAAATAAGGGGTAAAATTGATTAGCAATTTTCATTTACACAGCTAAACAAAAGCTGCTTTGCATATCACCCTGGTTAGTTTACGCGGAAAATACCACGCGCAAAGCTAAGCTAACGGACCTAACTTTTACAGGTAATACTCCTGAACACACACACAGAAAAAACAAGAGCTATTTTAAAAGAGGTGGTCATGCAGGCACACTGTACCAGGTGCAATGCTTTCTGTTAGTGGTCCAGTTCTAAATCTAGACCTGTGAACAACATGACCAGAATGTTAAAGACACAATATCATTTGATCCTATTGTTGCATTGCAATTGCGCACCACTTTCAAAGCGGTCTCTTGCTGCTATTTTGTTAATCATTGAGATGTTTTTTGATTACACACATCTCTCTAGGTCGATGCATTGAGAGATGATATTCATGACAACATATCCTTTAATTAAACATTGATTCACTTCGAATTTACTCTACTTGCCATAACAAAAACTGTAAATCATGATTACATTGGAAATTCTTAAAACTAAACTCTCTAAACTTCAAAAGCATTTAGGGTCAAAAGGGCTCCAGGGTTTTCACCAATTAATTTCAATTAATCTGACAAATAGCTACACATAATAACTAACAAGTAAAATTAAAGCGCCACCAGAATTACACTCATGTAGCAGTTCTAGTTTTCCTCCATTTTTAACAAGTGTGTGTGTTTGCCTTAGGCACTGTCATCATCTCATCCACTGCAACAACTTTATATTCAGATATTCACTTTATCGCTGTTACCCCCAAACAGACAATGAATCTCCTGTACTGAATATATGCATGTTATGAGTACTACAACTGCATAAAAGAGCATAAAAAGTATTTTTGGGTAATTCCATACACAAGTCCATGACATAACCAGAACCAGAATCATATCAGAATAGTGTCTTACAGACCAAAACACAATTATTATACATTTTATTATCGGGTGTCTACAGTATTATTACTCAGTATATACCCTTTAAATGTTTGGGGTCAGCATGATCTTGTTTTTGAAAGAAGTTAATACTTTTATTCAGCAAATTGATCAAAAGTGACAATAAATACTTTTACATTGTTACAAAAAAGTGCTGTTCTTTTGAACTTCCTATTTGTATTTTGTTTTCTCAAAAGAATACAACTAGACCTCGCTTTACTCATTCTTTCATAAAACCTAGTCCCGAAACAGCTTCCTCTTATTCAGCTTTTCCATATAAATGCAGTATATTATGCTAGAAAGACTAAAGTTGGCTCTTCACATGAAAAAGTAGGACCGTGCAACACCTGACAGATAGTAAATGCAGCAGAAAAAAAAAAAAATCTTCTCTCCAATACACTGTACACAACTCCAAATTTAATTTTCTGCAAGATTACACACAATAATTACTAGCTTTATAAACCCCATAACTAATGGCTTCCAATTAGAGGATCTATAGGTATCGATCTGTCGAGAATTTGAGAGTAGCTTTAACACAAAGCTCTTAGTCTTAAAGAAAACACTGGAGCCATCCACCAAGGATGAGGAGAGAGGATGTGGAAAGGGGCTGACCGGACTGATGGGTCTTTTTTTACAAGTAACGTTAAGACTGCAGATGCCAAAAGCAACAACGCAATTAATTCATCTCATTTCACCGTTGTTTAGATCGCTTCAGACTCTTTATGAATGCTGGACCAGGAGTATTCCTCCACGGCCTTCAGATTTATGGCATCTATCTACCACATTGTTTAGCTTGCTTGTTAATTATTCAAAAGGTGAAGGATACTTCAGAGTGTGGCCTCCACTAATAAACCATAGAAGATTAATTTCCTCCAGGAAGCCACATTTCAAACTGGCCTCTCACAAGGCTGAATGTTACAAACACCATCATACCTTAGCCACACAACAAACTCAGAGCTAAAAATGCATTCCATGATAATCTAGAGGGAAAAAACTTCTTAACTTCACCACCGCATGTCTGTACTTCTCACACATAAAAAATAAGGAACTAATTTTTAGCAGAAGGACAGCATTTAATGAATTTACTTAAAAAAAAAAAAAGTAATAATATATACATTTTTGGTTTTAATACTTAAACCGTTTTATAAAAGCAATAAGGTACGAGAGGCCATGCTGTTTTGTGAATAAGTCACAGCTGAAGGGCGTCTCTGCAACCCCTTCAGCCATGACTCAGCCATACCTTATTGCTTTTGTAAAATGGTTACCACACAATACTAGTATTAAAACCAAAAATGTATATATTAATGTTACTTTTTTTAAGAAAATTCATTAAATGCTATCCTTCTGCTAAATTAGTTCCTGACAGTGACAGTAAATGGCAAGACAATGTTCCTAAGTGTATCATTCCTCATCTTATGGAGCTCAAATAAAAACAAATAGGAACTGTTCTTATCCACTGTATCATTTTTTTTTTTTTTTTTACACCATATATGATATTTTCTCACACACATCTCTTAGCATGAGAAAACAGCGGTTTTGCATTTTGTTTTGTTTTTTGTTTAAAACAGACAGATTCGCGGCACAGCACGATTTTACAAGAGTCTATACAGTGTAAATTGATGGACAGAGTACCATACCTGAAACAGAAAATTATGAATACAGTAATATTCCCTTCACACTTCGGAAACTGTGGGCTTCCACACAGACACATGCACACGTCAACGTATCTCCCATATGAGAAGACTCTTTGACAGCGGAAAGGGCATGGCCTCAATGACTCAACTTCATGCCAGCAGGGATCACTCATAATTCACTACATAAATAATAAACAGTTCATTTTGCCGAAATACATAATAAATGGAACTATAGTGTAGGGATGGGCATTTCAAGCAAAAATAATATTCGAAGATCGCTGGGAATAATTCGATTATTATTCGAAAAACGCACCCCTCCCCCACATGCACGCACGCACGCATGCACACACAAACAGAGAGAGAGGGAGAGAGACCATTCACGCTTTCAAACTGTATGATATTGATAAACTGTTTAATTCATTGGGGAATATGCTGTCTTGTCTCAAGCCATATAATAAAATAGTAAAATCCGCACGGCTATTCATAACGGTGCGAAGCAGAGCGAGCGTTTTCAATTAATTCTTACGTTGAGCTTCCATAGGAATAAACTGAAAACACTCGCTCTCTGCGAGTGGACACGCACCATGAATGACCGAGGGTATTTTACTTTCACAGCCAATTCGGGAGCGGTGACAAGTGATGATACCGGTGTTGTTTCTGAACACCGGCAACACCGACTATCGCAGCAAGCCTACCTCAAGCCATATTGATTTTAGGCTGCCGAACCCCGTTATAACATTGTGAACAGCCAGCCTGAATGACGGCACTTGTGTCTTGTGAACATTGATTTTAACGTCTCTGTTATATGCCACGCTAGTCTGTGTTCTACGTTTTTTTTTAAGATGACAATCGCACAACCTATTCGAAATTCTATAATTAAATCAACTAATCGAATATTCGAAAATCGTGACACATCCCTACTATAGTGATTGTTTATGTTGCTCAGGATGGTTGCTAAGGGTGTTGCAGTGATACACAAAACCGTTGAGTGAAGCGGTCATAGCCGTGCTTTATGGTGAATAAAACACAGCTATTGACCAATCAGAAACAAGGACTGGAACTAACCTTTTTATAAAATAAAATAATCAACTCCATATACTCGGTAACTTGGACAGGATTATCTCGGCCAAAGCGTTTATGGTAGTGGGTGCGAGGTAATACACATTTCTTAATTCAGAGTGTTAATCCTCAGGATTAACAATCTAAATACTTCTTTTCAAGATAATGAATTGACGCATATGTAACCGCATGTTATGTGGATCCCCAACTTCACAGGAAATCAAAAGATCTCGGTGTTCAGAAATTAATGCATAGGCTACTCTGGCAACACCAGAGTCAAATCCTGCTGAACTAAAGCGACATGCTGTGTACCATGCCCCAGAATACATTGGGACGAGGGTGAGCTTGTAAACTTGACGGATACATTATGACAGTGGAATACTAATCAGAAGATCATCTTTGCTCAAAGTCTACAGGATTTCAGAGGCCTTTTGCACTGCAAAGCAAACCAGGGATTAGCAGTAAATAGATCTTTTACAGGAACAGAGATATTCAGTATATAAACTCAAGACTTAAAACCATATTAAAATAATTGTATATATATTGTTAATTACCATTCAAAAGTTTGAAAGGCATCTCTTAAGCTAACCAAGGCTGTGCTACTTGATAAAAAATACAGTAAAAACAGTAATATTGAAAATCTTATATTTTACTTACAATTATCTATCTATTTTAAAATATTTTAAAATGTCATTTTATGATGGCAAAGCTGAATTTTCAGTTCCAGTCTTTCGTGTCACATGATCCTTCGGAAATCATTCTAATATGCTTATTTGGTGCTCAAGAAACATTTCTTATTATTATCACTTGTGCTGCTTAATATTTTTTGTTTAAAAAAATACTTTTTTCAGGATTCTTTGATTAATAGAAAGTTCTAAAGAACAGCATTTACTTGAAATAGATTTAACAATGTAATAAACATTTACTGTCGCTTTTGATCAAATTTAAATCCTTGCTGAATAAAAAAAATTATTAATTTCGATACACACTAGAGATAAACCAATGTTATGTTATGGCCGATATCCCATAAATGGCTGATATTAAAATTCTTTATTTTGTTTAACAGTAAAAACTCAAACCAATCATTTTAAACACTACAGGTGAATTTACGCGTCACAACATTATAATGTACAGAATAAAAATGTGATATTTATTTTGACATTTGTTAATATTAATTTAATAACAGTTAAATGTATTCTTTATTAATATAGATTCATTTTAAGTGAGCATTAGATGATGGCAAAGGTGATATAAATGTACAAAATGAGCATAAACAATAATAAATACTAAAAAAAAAAAAAAAAAAAAAACTATCAATGAATTTACGACATATAACCGATATGCTACCGATATATTGTGCATCACAAGCAAATACCTGTACATTTGCACGACGACGCCGGTTTTTATTCACTGCCGTCAATTTTTGACGTTCACAAGTAGAGCCACTACTAGACAACATAGAGAAATGACAAGACAGTGGATCAGTAGTTTTCATTTGCAAACATGCGGCAGTGCTGTGGCAGGCATCACTGGTGTGTATATTAATAGACGATCCACATTCAGAAAGCTTCGGGTATCAATTAGGGAGTGATGCATACGCAGCAAAACAGGGTGCGAGTTTATCCCAAAATAAATAAATAAATAAAATTCATCCAAGCATGTCTGGTTGCACAACGTAAGTACTAACATGATCAGAAAAGCCTCTTTAGCCGGTGTCAAATTTTCAGTATTGTAAGTATGTGGGAAATATTGACTGGCTGACCTGGATTGGCTAGCAGAGCAGTCACAGTGCTACGACGAGATCCCTCATGCTCTACATAAATACATTGGGATTGAAACAAGAGCTCATTTACATGTTTTGTATTGTGTCTGCAAAATCACTGCCATGATGTGAAAGATGCATAATCTTAAGCGATACTTCCATTGTGTACACATGAAATCATGGCCTACAAGCAGGTAAGTCCTTGCACCGATGTAACCCAGTGTCATCTGTCCTATTATAACACAAAATAAAACAACTAAATCATTACAGACTGCAATGTTGTGACAGTATGCTTCAGTTCGCAGAGAAACAGATTACCCGGCTTTGTACTACAACCGAGCGTAAGCTTCACAGAACAAAGTTTGGCAGGCTTTTTCGGAGACATAAGGCATTTTATGTTTCACCTAATCCCCTGTCAAAAGCATTAAGCATTTAAAGAACCAAGCGCCACATATCCAGAACCACCGTGGCTCAGTCCAGCCTGGCGGGTCAACACAGAGCAGCAGGTCTCCCATGCACCCCTCTGTCCCTCCCCGTCAGAGGTGTGCCTTACTTACGCTGGATCCTGGCTTCCCTCAAAGAGTTCTCTGGTGCAGTTTTTCAAGGACAAGGACGTCCGCCCGCCGGCTGCCTCTCGCTTTTCCTCCCCTTTCCCAGTGCAGCGACCACAAACACACACAAAAAAAGCCTGCTTGCTTTCCCTCAGCTAGCCTGAATCAGGGGCTGTGTGTTTCTCTCAAAATCATTAAGCAGGACCCTAGCTTGGCAAGTGAGGGTTAGAAAGAGGAGGGAGGAAAGAGAGAGAGCGAGAGAAGGAGAGAGAGAGAGAGAGAGAAAAGAGGCTGCTGGGCAAGCTGACCGGCTCGTTCCCTCTCGCTTGTGTACTAGTACACAGCGCCGGCTGAGCTCCTATTGCAAGCCGGCAGAAAAGAGCTGCTTTACTGAAAAGCAGAAGCATCACGTTTCAAGGAAGTGGGAGCCTGGATCTCCGGACTAGGGGGCTAACTGTCACCAGCCGGGAGCCTCTGGGATCTGTGGTCCCTGATGTATGGCTGTCTCATGTGAAAAATGTTGATTGTTCAACCTCCCCAAAACCAGACTTCTATAAACAAACAAACAAACAAACAGCTATTTCAAGAGGGTTCACATTTCTGGAAATACTCTCGAGCGTTTCCTGCTCATTTCACAATGCAAGATTTGAGCGGAGACGGTAACTCTCGAATAAAACAACAGCACAGGATGACACCTGACTATGTTTGAGCAATATTCTCATGTACTGCTATTTAACGAGCAACAACGAGAAAAATCATTGCACTAAATAACATTAAAAGGGTTATTCTGTCATTATTTACTCACCCTCATGTTGTTGCAAACCTGTATGACTATATTTCTTGTGAAGAACACAAAAGGAGACGTTCTGATGCATGTTCAAGCTGCTCTTTTCCAAACAACGATATCATACAGTTAGCAGGGGTCAAGCTACAAAAAAAAAAGTCAGCATGTTACTCACTAAAAACCTTTTGCCACAGAGTTTAAAATTTGATTTAAACTTCAACATATCTTGTAAATAAGAAACAATGCTGTTTAGTTTACTTTCAAAACTGGTGCAGTGCATCTTAAAGGGTTAGTTCACGCAAAAATTAAAATTTTGCAATTAATTACACACCCTCAGACTTTTGTTCATCTTCGGAATGCAAATGAAGATCTTTTTGATGAAATCTGAGAGCTTTCTGTTCCTCCATAGACTGCCTACGCAACTGAAACTTTGACGCTTCAAATAGTTCATAAAGAGTTCATAAAACGAATCCATATGAATCGAGCAGTTTAGTCCAAAATATTCTGAAGAGAAACAATCGCTTTATATGATGAACAGATTGAGTTTAGGCTTCTATTCACACAAACATTCATCAACTCACACATCAGTTGTGGTAAACCAACACAAGCTCAAGCATGTTCGCATGACATGCGAGAACCAATGAGGTTCATTCTCGTGTATTACGCAGCATGTTTGAATTTCCGCAAGAGGTTTGTGTCAGCTTCTGTTTATGTTCGCTGATCAATGTTTTTATGTGAATAAAAGCCTAAATTCAATCTGTTCATCATATAAAGCGATCAAGTCTCTTCAGAAAATTTGGACTAAACCACTCAATTCATATGGATTAGTTTAACTATCTCTTTATGAACTGTTTGAAGCGTCAAATTTTCAGTTGCATAGGCAGTCTATGGAGGGACAGAAAGCTCTCAGATTTCATCAAAAAGATCTTCATTTGTTTTTCCGAAGATGAGTGAAAGTCTTACGGGTTTGGAACGACGTGAGGGTGAGTAATTAATAACAGAATTTTTATTTTTTGGGTGAACTATCCTTTTAACATGGCAAGTTTGAAAATTTGCAAACATGAAAGTGATTTGAGAGCTATTGTAGAATATCAACTTAAATTTCACTGTTTCTCACATGACTGCATGGCACTTGGAAAACATACATAGTAGTAGTCCATAAGACTCGTGATTGTATGGAAAAGAGAACAAAAGAAAGTCATACATGTTATGAATGACTTAAGGGCAAGTTCGTTTTGTTTCTTATCGCCATGTCAGTTTTTATGGTTATTTTCCGACAAAAGCTCATTGGAAAAATGTGCATATACCTGCATTTTTGTAAAATTCCAAAAATACCTATGCATACAATTTACTGCAATTTCCAGCTGAAATGAACACTAATGGCACTAAAACACCAACAACTTGTATTCCTTTTCACTCAAATTATCATAACGGGGCAGATTATTGATTAATCAAGACTTATTTTGGCACAGTTCCTTCCACAATACTATGCATGGCTTTTCTGTCGTAGTAAACCTGCTCACCTGGTACAACATTGCATTTGCAACATTGGGTACGAGTCCCGTGAAACAAGATTCATGATAAACAAGCTTGTAGACTTGTAGAAGCAAGCCAAAATGGCATTGTTTATTCAGCAAATGAGTTTTTATTTCACGTTTGCTTTTGTTAACACGATCGGTTGAGTTCAGTTTAGGGTTTAGTGCAGGTGGTAGATTATTAGCATACTCAGATGCAACTCAACGGACATTTCATTTCCAAACTGCCTCATGAATACGTACATCAACCAGCATTGCCAGGCTCACGATCATCTTTTCTGGATAAAACTGAACAATATTTAGCGCTTGTCCCTGGGAACTTCACTTTGAAATTATTGCAAAAGGTGCATGGAACAACATAATATCATTTTACAGAAATGTCGCTAAAGGCGCGTTTTTTTAATGAGCCTGGGTTGCTATTTTCATGGCGAATTTCAGGTTGTATGATTGACATGGCCAATGAAATCTTTATAATCGGCAGGAGGGGAAATTATGCCACAGTCTGCATTTATAAATGCAAGATACAATGGACACTCCCTGTTGTTGTTGTTTTGAGGTAAGACAATTATCTGTCCATGATTTTCTACGAGTACTCAAATTTGTAAACCATTACTTATTTTAACCATTCATGCGCACAGATTTAAATTGTATCCTCATTTTAACACATTACCCATTTATTTGTGGACTGTTCTATTAATTAAAAATATGTGCAATTTAATGCATTTACAAAACATTATTAATTGTATTTACAACCACAAATAGAGTGAAAGGGATGTGGATTGTCTTTTCTTTAGGTAAATTAGTTTTGTTGTGACTCTGGGTCTGGAGACAGGGAGAAAAGTTTTTTGCTGTGTGAAAAACCAACCCAAGTTCTATGAACCTAACGTATTTAACAAATTGCCATTTTCGTATATTTGTATGGTCTGATTTTTGTACAAAAATTTTGAAGCTCCACCCCAAACCTAACACTCAGTGAGCATTTCATTTGAAAACGTTCATATAAAAGGAAAATATTTAGTAACCATCTTGGAAAAACATTTTTTTTTTTTTTTTATGTACAGTAGGTAGGCTACACTGTACACATATCTCTAGACTGAAGGTACTGTGTACACACCAGTGGGTGCGGTTTACGAACACAAATGTCAAAATTGAGGGTACACTTTACAAATCTGTGAGGAGTTTATAAGCACGAAGCAGATTACACAACCTTAGACACAAATAATCAGAACTGAAAAATAAATTCATAAATATCCCTACATGGTCCAATGAGGGCTCTGTAAAATACAGTACCTTAAAGGTACAGCGCTATGGCACATTTTGAGGCTGTTTGTGAATTGGGATCAGGCTCCTTTGCAAATAAACAAAGCTCAACAAGGGCATATGTGGCATAAAAGCAGCTAGAGATGTGTTGCTGATTTATATTGGCTGAAACTGCAGCTCTCAGCTCACGTTATATCCTGGTGGGTGTCCCATCAAATACAATAACACATCCAGCGTGCTTTTCGCCTGACACGCTACCATGTGCTCGGTAGAAACGTCGCTCTGCAACAGAATTGAGCAATTTCTCAAGCTTACGGAATGAATCGATCTCATGGCGGCCGCGTCGCTGTCTGTCTCCATCTCAATGTTACTAAACATTTCAAGGACAAGCGCTCCACTCGCTAAAGCACTGCGCATTATTTCCATCGGCAGGGGCTAAAGTTACGAATACAGGGACGGTGTGACTATCTTAAAATCGCATCCATCTGATACACGCGCACTTTGCTATCAACAACATCTCTATGACTTTCTCGAGTTGATGTTGTGGGTGAATTTATTCATTTCGGAATCTCGCTCGACACCGAAATGAAACTAAAACGAGGGTAAAACTGATCATGTGAAGGTGCTACATGCTTTTTATGGCAGCCGTATGTCATTTTGATGCAGAAGTGGGTGAATAAAAGCTTTATGTACGTAAATGTAGGCGTGTTGAAGATATAAAGCGTCGGTTACCTTGTGTGGCGGGTGTCCAGGTAAGAACTGCTTCTTAAAGTGACAGCGCCTGCTTTTTAAAACTCCTGTCCAATCAGCTGCGGCGTACACTCACATTCGTGCGTCCACTGCCTCTAACGGGACGTTTACATTCTGCAAATAGGGGTCCTATGGAAATATTGTGGTCAATATTTCTATTCATTGTTATAAATACATACAGATGTGGCATTGAAATGCAATAGAAAAGAAATTATTTCAAAAATATATCTCAGGATGAGCCTACACATGCCTTTTGATGGCAAATTGTTTGAAAATTTTGTTTTTAATCCCCTATTATGGCAGTGTAACAGTCCTCTAGCGTTCAAAACAGTCGATATATACTATTCCTAACTGAAAGTTAATAATTCCTGACATTCCATCTGATTACCTGTAGTTTCAATGCAGTAAGGCTTTTTTTCCCCCCCGGTTCTCTGTCATTATGGTATAGCAAAGCTGCACACTTTAGAATTTCAGCAGGTGAGTATGGTCATCATCAGGCTATTGTTCATCTCTAGTGTATCGTGAAAATTGCATATTCAGACATCCATTTGGCCATTTTGCATGCTGTATATAGTATACAAAAAAGAAAAATGACATGTCAGAAATGTGCAAATGTCATTGTGCAAAATCTGTAAGTGCATTATTTTATAATCTTCAGGATAGTGAAATACATGTCATATCATATCTCTATCATCAAACACACAAAAAAAATACATTATTGTTTTCCAACAATTTTCACTTAATTTCTCTTAAACTGCCCCTCACTACACACACACACAGGATAAGAGTTGCTCCAGTTATAAGTCACTGATAAACTTCTCCATGTAGGGAGCTTTATTTATTTATTCACTTTAAGATGTTTTTTTGTTTGTGGGACATATTTATACTGTATAAATATTCTACAAGGACAGCCCTAAAGCTCCTTTTATTTTTACTTTTATGTTTTGACATAATATCTTTGCTTTAACTATGGATGAAACCATTTAGCTTGAGTAAAGTTTAGGTTTAGTTATAACTGACTTTACTTAGAAATAGGTTGTCCAGGTAATTTCTCTGTATTAAGTTTAAAAGCAATTATAAGTGATACCTATCATAAAAAGAGATCAAGAATGTCATTGGAGTAGAATTTTTCTTTTTGCATATTTTATCAACCATGTTCTTTTAGCAACCCTGGAAAACTGAATGACAAAGTGACAGACATAAAAACAGGAAGCGTGAAGAGTTGAAGGAGACCGTTCCTAATTAAAGAGAACAATCAATCAGCTCCAAGACACAAACAGAGGACTAACATGCAACCAAATCCCTAAATCCTGCTGACACAGAGGAAAAGTTTCATATCTCAGATGCAGCCTGCCCCTGTAACTTCCACTGCACGCTTTAAAAGAGAACAAGATGCCAAAGGTCACATCCCAGCCTCAGTCTCCAGTGCTCATTGGAACTCTAGGGTAATAATAAGCAAGATACATTGTGTAACGACGCTTCATTGCTGCCATACTGGCCGTGCTGTTATTTCGATACAGTGCAGGGGCAGAGAGAGGGGAGAGGAGAGGCAGGCGACAGCAGACTGACGCCAGCATGAGATGACGGATATAGCTCGGGTGTATTGTTTTGGATTGTGCGCGGGGCTGGAGGTGAGAGTAGCCTGAGTGTTACTGACTGTCCCGGACTGTCCATCCCTCAAGTGTCCCGGCATGTATTTCTCCCCTGGGGGGAAACGCAAACCTAACCCCAAACCCCCATCCTACACCCCAGGATTAGCAGCCCTCCTATTTTTTGCCCCTTCCACCTTGTCTCTTCAGTAACATGCATTCCGTGTTGTCTTTGTTTATGCAGCAATGATATCGCTAGCGATATCACTTGTGTTAGACCAGGTTATTTATGTCTCCACGCTAATAATTCAGTTGGTGGAAATAAATGTATTTCAATGACCTAAACCATGAATCTTAATCCAATAATATGCCTTTGATTGAATTTATGACGTATTTATTAAACTTAAGACTAATTAGTTCTCGGCCATAAATTCTGTAAAGTGACTAGTCTTTAATGCTGACCGAGTCAACGTCTCCAAAGTATCGTCCTTTTATGATTTTAGGTGTCCTCATGCATGTAATGGAAAGTCAGTGGTGTTTTGTTAGATAATAAATATTACATGAAAAAATATGCAAAAGTTACACACTACACTTATGATTTTAAATATTTACAGGCATTTGAAATTAAAATAAAGATATTTTAGCATCATTTCAGGTATATTTTTCTACTTGATCTGACCCTTAAAAATAACTTTGTGTTGGTGTAACCTAGGTTGATTCATTCAAATAATATTTTTAGTTAATTCACATGTTATCACATGAATCATAATTTAAGTCTCCTGATAAAACATTCTTAGAGTGTACCATTATTTGAAGCAATACAGAGAACATGTCATATGTGAAGGCTAAATGTTTCTCTCTCTTACTTACTTACTCTCTCATCACTTTTTTATACCTTAATTTCATGTATTTGTGATACTAATTGAAATATCCCCCCACTTTTTTTTTTCTTTTTTTTTTAGTAACAACTCTTATGTTAACCTGAGTTATTTTGTTTTATATCAACAGGTAAAAGCTGTCTTAGTACATTATTAGCAAAATGTTAAGGTCTCAGTTCAGCTCATCATTGTTCAGTTTAGGTTTAATTGACATTATTTCCTGTTTACTTATAGTCATTCCTTGCTGTGCAGCTTCAACAGTGGCAGATTTGAGTTCTGAGGATTGCAGTAACATTTCAGCACCCCGGACAGCTCCAAACCCAGCAACACACTGCAAACTTGAGCTATAAGCATCACCAAATCACTAAGAAATTTGCCTATAGGAAACAACAGTGTCTATAAGACACAGATCCCACAACAGTAAATGATTAGGCAAACATGAGTTGTCAGGCAAAGCTTGTCTTCTCTCTCTCATTTTTACAAATGTGGCCTGATCTAATGGTGTAAAAACAATTTGTCATCATGCCTTTTTTCAGAGCTATCATGTGTGATTAATTCTGATTCTGAACAGATTACTAAAAAAGCAAAAGTAGCTTCCACAAGCTTCCATTGCACTTTTTCAACCACTTTTAAATTAACTAAAGATGTCTAGTTGAAAGTGTGAAAATCCATAACATCAATAAACATCAATTACTCATAACACAAGTAGAAATGACAAATTATTGTGATGTTAAATGGATAGAAACAACATTTTTTTTTTTTTTTGCAGTAAATGTCACACAGACATTTAATATGTAATCACATCTACTGCTGTCTCGTCATTTCAAAATTACAAAGAGTATATTAGATGAAGGCTAATCATTTTTAAAAAGTTTTCATTTTATGGTACAGATGTGACCAAAGTGATGTCCGGCCTAGGAAAACTGACACCTTCATTCAAGTGATTCAAGTGATTAAAAATGTGTTACAAATTTTGTAAGCATATTGCGTTGTTGTGCTTGGAGTCAATTGTTTTATTTGGGATAATGCAATGAAACTGTTATGAAACTGATATTGTTATAAACACATGCAAAAACATGAGAGAGCCAACAAACATTATTAACAGATTATGTTGTCGTCAGTGTATGCTTTTTCCTGAGAGCTTCTTTTTTAACCACCTTTTTTTTGGCCAAATACTTTTGTCAGAGAAATACTTTAGACAAGTTTAATGTTTTGTTCTTTTATTAAAATTTATTAAAAAAAAAAAAAAAACTTAATTTTTTCCTCATATTTTGATGGTTTAATTGAACTTTATAGGGTCGTTAAAAAGGAATCCCTAAACCAATCCCATCCAGACATCTCTTTTAGCCAGTAATGTACATAATGCTGATGTTTTTGTTGTTGTTTTTAACAAACATGGAATGACAGATGAATGTAAACCTAGCAGAAGAAAGAAGAAACACTATTAACCACCTGTATTTTCGTTTGTATAAAGTGAATTTATTAAACCCTTGCCTATTTTATATTTGAATCTTGTTTAATATTGCTTATACACTAGTTATATAAGATATGAAAAACATACTCTATATGCAGATTCACGCACTGGCATTTTAATTCCCTCATTTGTGTATTAAAATAATGGCATCACTTTTTGCACCCCTTTATTCTCCATATTTACTATCTACCGCATAAAGTCATGCATGGCCTAGTGTATGTCCTTTGCTCAAAAATAGAGTCTCTTTGCTGCCACCTAATGTATATCCGTCCCAAAGCTTCTCCTGATCCGAGCTGGAAGCGCCTCATATGGGCACATACGACAGGGCTGTGGAGATCTGCTCATTTCATCTGCTGTCTATCAGTCTAATCATATCATCAGCATTCTCTCGTGCACAAATACTACAGCGGCCTTTGATCCGATGTGGCCCCTCTCACTGATGGTTCACTTTAATGTTAATTAAATCAAGATTAAAGGCACCTCGGAGATAATTCAGCAACGCCAATATAAATCTATAAATCTTTAGGAGCACTTGTCATGCTCGCGCTCCTTCGATTAATGTCCTATTCCACAAAACTATTGGGTTATTTTCTCTCTCTTTTCTTTCTTTTTTCCCCCTATAGATCATGCAGTGATCTAAAGTTGTTCAAGTTGTATATTACGTCTGGTTAAAATAACAGTTTTAAGTTTATTGTTTGGAGCGCAGAAATTCTGTATAGTCCTCAGTATGTAGGCCCGGTGTGTGTGGGGGGGGACGGGGTTGTGGAGTGGAATGATTGCTAGCTTGTGCGCGTGCGCATTTGAATAAAGGGGAGAGCGGGAAAAAAATTGTTCTGATGATCCATTTTATATACTTATTTTGGAAACTTCTATCACCACTTATTTATTTTTAAATTTATTCAAAATGGTGAACATATAGGAATTAAAACAGCAAATAAAACCTAAGAAAAAAGTTTAAAAAGTAACAACAACAAAAAAATCTGTGAGACAATGTGGCCTAATATACACCGTGCCGCAGTCTTTAAATGTCCATTAGAAGTACGTTGGAAACTTGTACTTTCCCCAATATCTGTTTAGTCTATGATATTTAAACATGTAGTTGAAAAGCTTGTGTGGATATTTTAAATCAAATTAAATAAGAAAACCTGATGATTAAGATGATACTAATTTAACATCCATTATTACGAGTCAAACATAAAGTTGTATTTTATCCTGTAAATCCTTTATAATTTTACAAAGACTCTTCCAACTTCTAATGTCACCTCAGGTGGAGGGTGCTCGTGCATGATAGTGATTTCACCCAGTGGCCTATTTCTAATTGGCTAAAGCCGGGGACACACCTAACGATTGTAAGGCCGATTATGAGTGTAATTTGATACTTACGACTGATCATGTCCAATCGCGCCGAGTCAGAGCCAGTTGCGTTCAGTCGGTGTTTACAGTTGGTGCTTAAAATCGTGCAGTGTGCTGCGTCTAACGATTCTAGTCTTAGAATTTTTAGAAACAGTCATTGCCAGTCCTCCTCACAAAGATTCTTCTCAAATGTGATAATTCCCACTTCTGAAGTAGTGATTACGAGCAAATCGCATTCAAGTTTCGAAAGGAAAGTCATTTTTACAATAGCGCTGAGAGCACGTGAAGGCAGCATAATATTTGCGACCGATGACGTCTCTGTTTCCTTGGAGAATGTGTCAGGCGATTGTAAACAAGCGGCGAAATGGCGTCAAAAACGTTTGCAACATAAATACACATTGGACAACCGGTATGGAAGAAAAACTGGTTGAACTCTGGCAAGAGTACGAATACAACATATCTTCGAAGGAATAACGTACCATAATAGAAGTGATAAGGAAAGAAGCTGGGCTGCTATTGCGGAAGCTTTGAACGTATCAGGTACAGGACCGGATTATCCATAGACGGGATTGGGCGAGTGTCCTGGGGCACCAGCCAATAGGGGGGCAACAAGTGATAAAGATAATGACTAACGTTAGACTTTTTTTATCATGTTTTGTATATATATTATTTATCTGGAAAGATACGGATACAAAATTAACAGTTAATGATACAATATATACAGAGAGAATATAAAGAGCCCTGCCCCTTTGATCGCGAAAGTGAAAGTGCCCTTTGAGGTCGCATTGTGGTAGTATAATGTACTTCTGTGGTAATTTAATGGTCTGTACAGTGCCGTTTCAAGTCGAACAAGCTTCATTGAGGATTGCAGCTTATCGTTGCTTAACAACGGCGACACCACCGGAGTGCAAGCTCTAAAAATAGATTAATTTACCAAAGTTTACTCACCTCAAATTCTCTCTGTTGAAAACAAAGTGTGCGTTTTCCTCTTTTTTTTTTTGTTATTTTCCGCACAAATATAGCTGCAGATGAAGAGCGCCAGCTGTTTGTTTACATCCATTTTCAAGATCCCGCGCACAGTGTGTTGCTTAGCAGCGGTCTCAATCGTAAACGTTGGTGTTCTTCTCCGACTGTCAACGATTAAAATCGGCTCCAGTTGAAGGAAACAATCGGTATGTGTGTTCTGTTCAGTCTTAGAATGTTTCAGCTAATCGTTAGGTGTGTCCCCGGCTTAAACTGTTGACGTTACAACTCAATCGATGTTACAGCTGGTTTCCTCTAACGTTTATGTATAACTTTTAATAAACTTGTTTTGTTATTGCATTTTTCATTATCTAGATTGTAATAAATGTACTAGAGTTTTATATAATCCAAATGATACATCTGATATGATTCATTTGACAATAGTATCCGTAACGAAACGATAGTAGTCCTCAAGCAGTCTCTGTCAGATTCGCGCGCTTTATCAGTTAGAGGTGTGGAGAGCTGTGCAGACGCGCGCGATGAGGGCTGGTTGGTTAACCTGCCATTGATATGCAAATATAATTAAGTGAAGTTACACACGAAGATAAAAGTAATATTTGAAGCTCGGCATCATCGCAATCTATAAACGTAAGTATGTCGGTACTCACATGGTCACTGGGTGTCACTTCTGCTGAGGGATAATTGGCTGGCGCGCGCGGTGTCTTTTCTCTCCTGTAGTGTGCAGTCAGTGCAGGTGTCGATCACTGTTCAGCTTCAAACGGTGCCGCGCAGTTTACGATGCCCTCGGGTTGTTGTGTACACTTGGCTATAAATAGGTAACTTTTTAGATAAAACGGCTAACAAATGAGAAGGGAAGGCGTAATTTTGCGCAGGAGCTCCCTCTCTCAGCAAGATCTGCCCCCAGAATCTTCCATGTAAATTTCAACAGATCATTAGATGAATTATTCAAGTAATCGAATTAAATTTCAACAGATCGTCTGCTGCTTTCGTCAAGGAACCAAAAGGAAGTAAACAAACACGTCTGGGTGACTGTGTCGGTTGTCTGTCTTTTCTTTTACGATTTTTTTTTTTTTTTCTGACAGAACAAATACTACCATTTTTTTTTGTTTGTTTGTTACTACAAATAGGCCTACTACTAGTTTTTAATAAGTTTTTGTACACACATTAGCCTATCATAACTCTGAAGTATCAGTGCGTTTCAGATAGGACTGAGAAAAGTTTTCCCGCTGTTTTTGTACTGTCAACGCAACGATGAAACTAAACCATTTTAGAAAGAACCACGTTTCAGAACAATAGTCTTCATGAAAATCAAAAAAAAAAAAAAAAAAAAAAGTGAAGTCCATACCATGATACATTTCTGTGTACATTTTAGCTGTAATCATACAGCAAGCAGTCTTTATCACTAACTTGTTAAAAGTCTGTAAGCATCCAATCGAGATAGTTAGCTTTCATACATCTCACCCTGTCTAGGTATTAATTCCTTTATATTGCCTTTGATATATTGTCGCAGTGCTGGTTGACTGTTTCATATTCATATCTAATCTCATGGCCCATAAACTAATAACATAAAGACGATTTGAATTAATCCATTCAGTGACAAGAGACAGAGAAAAGGCAAGCGGATGTTTGCGTCATGATTTATAGAGTTCAACCTGTATCCTTTTTATTTGTCAGTGTGTGTGTGTGTGTGTGTGTGTGGGTGCGCGCGCGCCCCTTTATATCTTGTCCATTTCTGTAACACTTCCCTTAGGTTTTGGTGAAGCTATTCTCGTTCTACATACGTGCACTAGCACACTGAGCCTCACGTTAAAGCCACGTTTTCAATTCTTAACGTTAAACTTAATTAAGTGTCGTTTTGTATTAGAGTGTGTTTGGTGAGAGCTGCACGCGCAGATAAGAGCAAGCGGCACGAGACGCGCTTTTAGGAGAACGAGGAGGTGCGTTTTCAGGGAGTTTGAATGCAGAAAAAAAACTTTCAAATAGTTTCTTCTGCGTGAAATAAGACATTATTTTATTATTATTACATTATTTAGTTTTGGACATATGGAAAATCGAGCGGATACTGTTTCTCACGCGTTCGTGTGCGTTTTCTCACAATCACCATCATAAATGAATAGTAGGGCGCTTGCAAAAGGTTTTAGCTTTTTTATTATACTGTAAACGGAAGGTGTTTGAATGCCTTGTTCGTTTGGTCACACATATAATTATGACACACATTGTGATGTAAGCAGTCATTTATATATATATATATATATATATATATATATATATATATATATATATATATATATATATATACACACACACACACACACACACACACACACACACACACACACACACACACACACACACAGTATATGTATGTAGGCCTCCACTAGATCCTGACTGCTGTCCATGGTCCTGATCTGCTCTGTTGAAAAGTTTCTTTCTTTCTGTTTCTATATACTTTCCTATTATATAGCATGCAAAAAGCAATTAGTAGGGAATCCAAATATGCATGATTTTAAACAATGCATCTGCTGAGAATCTGAAGTATGCAACTAGTGGACACTTTGCTAACTCATGAGGCCACAGGAGTCCTTTATTAGATTTGTAAAAAAGAAAGTTATTTGTGGTTAAATTGGACTTAGCATTACCAGAGTAAATTATTTTTGCAGTTGTTGTTTGTACGTCATAGGAGAAAGCCAATTTGCCATGTAGTATGTCCAGGAATATATTCATATTACACAAATGCATACCTTAAGATCACACTTTGGTACTGAATTATTTATTAGTGAATTATTATAATTATATAACAGATGCATAGTCAAGCAAACATTTAAAACTTTCTTCCTTTAGTATAAGGAAGTTTTGTATTTTTATTTAAGCTACACCCAACAAAATGTTTATCAAGCATGCAGACTGCATATCAAATATGGCCTTATGGAGGAATGCTATTTCTATTTGAAAATTTTGTAGCAGCAGAAAATGAAATGAAAGGTGTTAGATATCTAGCTCATCGTTGCGTAATATAAGACACTGCTGAAGCTCACAGCTTGAAAATGGATCAGATTGCTCCGCATTTGGGCATTAATTGATGTGTAACCTCAACCCTGTGGAAACCCGATAGGTTTCCTATTATTACGTAAAGGGAATGCCATGTGCTTTATATCGCTTCTCTGCTTTCCTCCTTATACCTGCACGCTTTTTGTAAATTCCTAAAGTATCCATCTATCTATCTATCTATCTATCTATCTATCTATCTATCTATCTATCTATCTATCTATCTATCTATCTATCTATCTATCTATCTATCTATCTATCTATCTATCTATCTATCTATCTATCTATCCCACACTGTAATTTTTTAAAGTTGTAAATAACAAATATTAGGTAACACTTTATTTTAGTGTCCTTGTTACTTGTACTTGCCATAGTAATAACAGTAAATTATGCATTAATATTACAGAGTACTTAAATATATAATTACACTGTAACAATGACACCTTAAAATAAAGAGTAACCAAAAATTGTTATTTAAGTTACAAAGTTATAAAATCTTAGCAAGTGTTACCTGCCGTTTTGTAATTAGTGATTTAAAAAAAAAAAAAAAAAAAAAAAAAAGTAAATCCTAAACCAATATAAAAAAATTGTAGTAGTATAATGAATTGGTTTGGTTAAATATAGAGATTACAAAATCTAATGGAATGCAAATGGCTGTGGCTATGATGAACGCAAAAACAGCACAGTCCACATTGCCCCTGTCGTCTCTGTGAAATGTCTGGATTAGAAGTGAAGAGCCTACATTCAGTTTCCTGTATCACCAAACATGCACATGCCCTTTTAGCCCAAGAGCCGCTCAACGTTAGCTCTCCATCTAGATTGTATGTATTTAAACAAATGAGGTTTGCCATTAGCAAAAAGCACACAGTGATTGTACCCTCTGCCCCACTCTGACAAAATTAAAAAAAAAGGAAAGAAGGAAAGAGTTTATCATGTGCACTCTCAACGAAGAGTCCATGACAGTACTTGTGAATCATCCTTACATATCTTGTTTAAGGTCAGTTTGGAGGCGGATATCCGATTCCACATCAACACTCTCGGCTATAAGACAATTTGTGAACACGAGCCCAGATGCCGAAGCCTGTCTCCTCCAGCTCGAACCTCCCTTCGGTGCCAGCTCTCTTCTCCCAGGTAATTGCGCTACTCTGACACTGTCAAGAGAGCGGCAACATGCCTCATCAGAGAAACTATTTGCATTTTGTGGCGTGATCGTTTATGGCAAGCGTCCTGGTGAACTTCCTCTCTCTTTGTTAAATACGACTCAGATGTGACACCTTCAACCCTGTCGGCCCCTCCCTCGCCGCCATTAACAAACCCTCCGAGGTGTCAAACAAGATAAGAAAAATTAAAGAGACTGCCCCCTTTTCGCTTAATAACCCTTAAATCTCCACAAATACACTCGGATGCCTCACCACACCTCTAGCGGCTTGGGGCGTGTTGTGTTCTCTATTTATTTACCATCCCACAACCGGCGCACAAAGACTAATGGATAAAAAGTGACAAGCTATCAGGAGAATCTGAATGCATAATTGATTCAGGGCATAAATTAATATGATTATGCAGCGGCAAGGGGCATGTCTGCCAAGCGGCGGAGAAGCACAGAGGGGATGAAACATGGCTCCCATCTTCAGGGCTGATAGGCATCAATATGTAACAAACATCGTCTTTTCCGTTTCATGCTCTTTATACAGGACATGCCTCAGTGATGAGAGTCTTCTTCCTCATCTGAGATGCCATAACAAGGTGCTGGTTGAGCAAGTTCCTGCTGACCGAGACTTATACAAAGACATAATGGGGGTGTTCAGTTGTACACTGTCAAAGTTCTCAAAGTTTGATTTGTGTAGGTGAATTCCAGTATAAACACAAATGAATACTGGATGACATGAGAAAATCTATGATAATATGGTACAAACTTCATATGCTACTTTAAAAAAAAATAATGAAAGCAATAATAACAAAAACAAACAAGCAAAATTCCAAACATCAAACTAACAATCTACTATCAGTACAAATATGAAGCAATAAATGCCTACACTCTAAATACGCTGGGTTAAAAACAACCCAAGTTGGGTTGAAAATGGACAAACCCAGTGGTTATTTAACCCAACTATGGTTTAAAAATTACCATATGGCTGGCTTAAAATTAACCCAAAGGCAACAATAATAATCAAAAGGTGAACATTTATTAATAAGCAATTTAATACATGTTTATTGTTTAATTATTATTCATTAATGTTCATTTATTAAACATATTAAATGCTCATTTCCAACATACTTTGGGTTCATTTTAAGCAAGCAATACAGTCATTTTTAAACAATAGTTGAGTTAAATAAAACTACCCAGCAGGTTGGGTAGTAAACATTTAACCCATTCGCTGGGTTAAAACAACCCAATTGCTGGGTTTGTCCATTTTCAACCCAACTTCGGTTGTTTTTAACCCAGCAATTTTGTGTAGAATCAAACAATCATCATGTGCTAGTAAAATAAATAAACAAACAAACAGAATGCAGTAGTACATTCCTAACATAAAAACAATCTTCTGCTTATTAAATAAATAAATGTAGTATAAAAAATCTAGCAAACATTTACTAAAGTAAAACAAACAAACATTCAAAGAAGCAAGCCATAATAAATTCCTAACATCAAAAACATTATCTACTTGTAAAATAAATCAACAAATAAAAAACAAAGCAGCAATACATTTCCAAACATTAAACAAACAATCTACTACTAGTATAAATAAATAAATAACTACCTAGCATCAAACAAAAATCATCTACTACTATCATAAATAAATAAACAAACAAGAATGCAGTGATAAATGCCCCAAACAAACATTATATTCTCTCTATTAATTCTAATAAATCATCTACTAATAGTAAAATAAAGATATAAGCAAACAATTCCCAACAAACAAATATCATCCACTAGTAATAAATAAAATAATAAAATGCAGTAATACAGCATATCTCCTCACCAGAGCCTAAGAAGGTAGTCTGAAAAACAATCCTGAACATCTAGACCTGGATCTTGCCTTTTAAGAGTTTACCTTGAAAGCAGCCATGTTTTGAAGTCTTATCTCTTGTTTGCTGTTTCATGTGCATGGAACATGAAGGCTTTTAAGTGAGAGCAAACGTATTAGATTTTGTAATTACTAGGGCACCAAGCTGTGACTCAAATTATGATTCACAGCAACAGATGTGCTCCAAGTTGTTGCATAAATATATTTGCGATGCATCTCAGACAGCAATATTTCTTAGTTATCATGTCAGTAGATCTCATTGGACATTTTGTCTGAGAGTTGAATTTTATTCTGTTTTCAAACATCCTCCTTTAATACATGTTGAGGATTGTTTAAAACCAATTTACTGCCAATGACTGGAAGGATCATCATCTGCTTTTCCAGAGGTGCTGGCCAATGGTTTCTGAGCAGGCAAAGTGAACAGAAGCACAGTGCTGACAGCATCCCCAATGTGGCTTACGCACCATTATGACTGGTCATGCGATACCAGGAACCCGTTCAGACACAGCGTGCACTAAGGTCAGGCCGCAGATCCTCCTAATCTGGGTTTGTCAACATGGAGCCATTGGCAAGGTGGCTGTTTGGCCACAAGGTCTATTTGAGAAGAAAACGCAAGGACTTAAATAAGGAGGTCCATGTGCCAAAAGGAGGAGGTTGCCAAAAAGCACAGATGCTGTGAATAGTTGGTACTTAAACTGGTACTATTTATATGAGAGTGACATACGTAAGAAAACAAGCAGAGTGTGTCTGTTAAGTAGCTGCTGTTCCATGTGCCAGTTCTGTATCTGGCTCGCTTGTGCCTCCACATGTTTACACACACAAAAACAAGTCGTTGATACGTCTGCTGCATCTGAAGTTGCACATACACCACAAAAACGTGCATTTACATAAATTTGCAGTTACAGCTGCAGAAATAATATTATGTAATTATCATTGCTTATAATTATTAACAGAAACGTCATGATTGAGAATAAAAATATAATTTATAATTTATTTTTTAAATAAAAATATGCATTTATAAAATATTAGTCTCAGCCTCAGACGTCACACCCACGGACCGTTGGCTGAACATCTAATGCATATGGCACATGAAATTAGAAACACTTCAGGAGATTCTAATTTGTCATCTGATGGGTTAAATTCTACAGGATTTCTGGGAGATGTCCCAGCCGTCGTGTTTATAACTGTGACAATGAGCGCTTATCAGGATAAACTAAACAATGGTCTGTCAAAAGTATGTGAAATATGTGAAGTTCATGGTATAGGCAGTGTTATTGACTTTACATTTCCACTCACCTAAACATGACGGTGAACAATACAAACCGTGATTGGTTGCTATACATGTCAGTCAGATGGTCTCTTGGGTGGTCCTCAGCCAATTAAAGCTGCCATGGAGTCCAGGCCTTCTGCCATCAGTCTGAAGGTCTGGCATAAATAAATTACACAGAAGCACAGGATCAGAATTGCCTTTGATACAACTGGAAATATATTAGATCATGAAAGTAAACTGGGCTGCAAACTGTTTCATGTTAAATAAAAAAAAAAAAGAGAGAGAGAGAGAATACTTTCATTAATTTAATTACTTATAAAATGGATAGTCCTGAGATAGGAACCCTTGAAAAAGAACCCTTTCATTTAATTTTTGACTTTTTATGTACTGTTAAGTTTTACTTAGTACACTGTAAAAATCTTTTTTCAGGTAACAGGATGTGCTTCATCTGAAGACATGTAAAGTGGTTTATTTAAGTCAAAAATATTACTTAAAGTGCCCCATTATGCTTTTTCGATATTACCTTTCATGCAATGAGTAATGTAGCTGTCTGTGAATGTAAACGTTCTGCAAAGTTGCAAAGTCGAAAATGCGCGATAAATTAAGATATTCAGTGTCTGCGTACTGTCTGAGTAGGTACTACATTTGAATTTGATCTTACCATTGATCAACCATTCAAAAGTACGTTCTATATAGTATGAAGTATGAATGTAATTATGTGGTACTCAATGCAGAGTCTATGATGGTCAGCTCCTCTTCTCTGGACGTCCAGTGGGGTGGAGGTATAGAACTCTCCTCCTCTCTGGACGTCCAGTGGAGAGATAGAATTGTGGGTAGGGTTAGGGTAGGATTACGGTGTGGTTGTACATTCGGTCCTCCTCGCTGAATGTTAGCTCCAACCATTTGCTTTGCAGTGAACACCTTCTCAAAGTAATTCAGATGTACTACATCCTCCATGTTGTCATTATCACGTGACCTACCAGCGTCAGTTGCGTCGCTTCACCTCCATTCATAAATCCTCTCCTGTGAACTCATGGGATAGTAAAGTGTCTGTTGAATGAGCACTTCAGAATCTCGCCAAGAAGTAGTAGGTCATCCAGGGACTTTTCGCCTACTGTTTTTTCGAATACTCTGACTTCGGACATACTATTCTGTTGGCGTACTGTTTTTCGCATGCTATATAGTAGGGAAGTATTCAAATTCGGACGCAGCAATTGTCTCTAAAAGAATGAATTGACTCTGAACAGCCTAAATGAGTCATCAGTAATTCGTCACTTCCGTGACGGGTACACATCAAAGGGTAACACATTTGCCTAATGCCCTGTTCTACGTCGTTCACCCACAAACAAGTTGACATGCCCTAAAACACTGTAGCTTTTTCATGTTGTTAACACCAAGTCAAGAAGACGCTGTGAAAGTAAATTTGTTTTTTTTTTCACTTCCGAATGATGAGGCTGCAAGGAATCAGTGGTTAAAATTCATTTTTTCAACGATATCACAGCAGTACAATCCCAATCTTTTGTTGTGTTCCGACATTTTATTAAAGGGGGGGTATCACACACAGTTTATGCCAATCTCATGTTAATCTTGAGTACATATAGAGTAACAATGCATCCTTCATATCTCTGAAAAGTCTTTATCATATTTATAAAAGATAGATACGCTAAAGCGAGTCTTTCCGAAAAAAGCCGAGCTCCTGGAGGCGTGTCTGCCGTGGGCGGAGCTAAAGAGTCACGAGCGTGCGCAGCTTTTGTGTAGAGTTCGTCTGCTAGCTGCAACATCATTATAAATATAAAGGGAATAAAAATGTTTGTGTTGTTTACATTATATGCACTTGTGCGCTGATTGCCAACAAAACACAGACATCTTGTTTAAAAAGTAATCGTCACCAAAATCCCGGGAACAAACAAACATACATACACAACTCCACTGCTGCCCCGGAAAAACAAACTTTATCCACTGTTCCCTTGAAGCTGGGTTCTTTGGGAAGCTGAAAAAAGTAATCTTTCCCTCACAACCAAAAACACACTCCTTCGGTGACAGGAGCTGCGTCTCATTTCCGAGGCTGCGTCCTTCGGAGACCGAATTTGAAGGCTGAATACTTCATCAAGGATGTCATATGTAAGAAAAGTAACCGTAATAAAATTGACTGATATTCATTGTGAGGTGTAAAATACTGTAATTTCTTTCTTACTTTGCAATCTAACGGTTATTTTTCTTAAATGAGACTGCCTCGATGATGTATGCAGCCTTCAAAGGGAACAGCCCCTGAATTGGGACACAGCCATTGTTGAAAAATATCTCAGCTTCCGTATCCCGAACGAAACGCGTCGATGGGCTCTTACTCTGGGTAATGTGTGTGCGCACGATTATCAGGGAGAAGTGCCTATACAAGGAATTCCGCTCTCTTTTGACGTCATACGGGCCATACTTGAAAAAAACTCTCCGAAACCGGAAGTAGTGTATTTGGCACAGAAATACTCCGTCATACGTCCAACTCGTGTTTTGAAACTTTGGCCATGTTTAGCATGAGAATGCAACTCTTTAACAGTGTAAATAAGTCAGAATGCATGAAATAGCATTCTGACTTGCTATTTCAAAAATGGCGGTCACAAGTGCACAAGTTTCTTGTTGGTCACGGTAACCCCGCCCCCCAGCCCCTGACGCAAACGGTTCTTACTTCTAGCCCAGCAATGTTTTGGTGCTACTTATGAACCACTTTTCCTAGTTCGGAGCTGGTGCTTTGGGTGTTGAAAGACAAAGAACTGATTTGAAACTAGGCTCCGGCTCCGAACCAGCACTCTAACTGCCTTGGTGGAAAAGGGGTATGTGTTATAATAGGATGTGAAGATGCGAGCACTGTCCACGCTAACTAGTTAAATACCCCTAGTAATCTCAATGGGTGTATCGTTTCCGACGCGCTGTATGCGGTAGATCAATCACAACAGACTGGGCACATTGGACCAATCAGAGCAGAGTAGGCTCACGGAAACAAGGGGTTTAGAGAGACTGAATCTTTGAACTGCTTGGAATGAATCATTTAAGAATCTTTGAGAAATTAGGTGATATTATATATACTGTATTATGAGAAAACATAAGTGTTTTTTGACCTTGAATGCATGTAAACATGTTGTATTAAGAGTCTCAAAACAATATTAGGAACCTTAAAAATGGCATAATAGGGGCACTTTAATATTGACTAAATCAACCTGAATATAGGTCACATCAACAAAGAATTTTTTGCAGGTCAGATCAAGTATAAATAACTATTTAGTAACAACTCCACTTTTACAGCATATTTTTTTCTCAGTTGGATCACAGCAGTGCAGCGAGGACTAAAAAAATCGAAAGTAAAGACCACGTCATGGTGAACTCCAACCCTGTAATGAGAACCAGTGAGGAACCCAGATGAAACAGGACTGCTGTCCTCTCCACTCATTCTACTTGTTATCATATCCCAGGAGTTGACATGGCACAGTGTGCAGCCAGGTTTGAAACATGACACCCTCATCGAACCCCTGGAGTCCCGTGGGAGCCCCTCAGACAGACTTACTCAAGCTTCAGAGATGAAAATCAATAAACAATCTGAAGTTCTCAGAAAACATTTGTTTCTGTAGTTTAATGAATATACAAGCTCAGTGTTTCCAAAGATCTGAAGATTTAAGTGTTTGCTCTCCACCGTTTGTTTACCTTTTTAAAATATTTATATTTAATAATATGTGATATGTGAGTAAGCCTGAATAAATGTGATTTCTTTTCTTTAAAACATAACAACACGTGTGTTTGAATTGACCAGAGTCCTGAAATCATTATATATATATATATATATATATATATATATATATATATATATATATATATATATATATATATATATATATATATATATATATATATATATCTCTCAGGGCCGTTTCCTCCGAGTAGGCAAGGGAGGCAGTGCCTCCTCAAAAAAATAGGATGAGAAAATAATCCATATTACATATAAAACAACACAAATATGACAAATTATGACATTAAAGCAGTAAGATTTGCGAAGCTCCCCCTACAGTTTCCTTCAGTGAATCACACGGTCGTAAATACTCCAAGCGCAGCTCTGGACTACAACGACTACAACGCTCACCAGCGCAGTAGTTTTGCAAATACAGTACAAAAAAAGAGGAGGTGGGTAATTTGCAAACACAGTACACTCGATGGATGTGGGTAATTTTCGAAATTGTCTTATAAAGTCATACATTGTTTTTGAATTACCGTAAAGCATTTTGTCACTCTCGCGTGAACGTGAACATGAGGCAAGATTGTTTCGGGTCGGTGCAGCTCAAGTTGCAAGTGCTGTATTCTGGCGTAGACGTGCCAGAGGGAGTTAGTGCTCGCCTCAAACACACCACTACAAGTCAATTAACCATCGTAAGGACTTAGAAAACTATTTATGAAGGTAAAAAAAGTTACTTAGTTCTGCTTTAAAAAGAGCGCAAGTCATGCGTATTTCTTAAGGAACACTGCCCAACAGCAACACCCGCAGGTAAAGGTACACAGAGGAGTCATGCTTTACCGTCTATGGAGTCATGCCTCCCTTTCCTCTCATAGAAAACCATTTAAAATCATCAGACCCCCGGCATGCGGCGGGTTTTGTGGGGGGTAATTGAGAATGAATGGGGGAAAAGTCACGTGAGAAGAGTGTAATTGATTGGATGTAATTGGTTGTGATTGGATATGATTGGCTTGTGCGATAAATCCCGCCTCTCGTTGACGTGCGCGTTCTGCGCGTCAGTTTGACTGAACAAATAATGGCGTCAATCGGAAGACTAATTGAAAAGTAAATAAACAGATCACAGTTAGATATCACCGCTTTATGTCACGTCAAAATCAAACCTGAAATGGACTGAAAGCTTGATGACTGCGGGGTTTTTAGTGCAATCAGTTTGGGGAAATTAAAAATACAATTCGTGTCTGTGACAGACGGTGTTTAAGGAGCATGACTGATGATCCAAAATATCCTAGGTTGACAATTAAAAAGAAAAACCTCAATACACAAATAAAATATATTGTTTATATTATTGTATTAATGTAGAAATGCTTAAAACACTAACTTGATGAGACACAGGTCAGATATATACACTTTTTCAAGATCAAATAATCTGCACTATGCTATCCATAGTCTTACGCTGATCAATAATTGACTTACTTGAGTCAATTTTAGATAAAAAATATGTGAAACAAAGTTGATGCTTCAATGAAACATAACTGGGAACTCCACTAAGTCTCTAGAGCTATGTAAGAGCAACCTGTGAGGAATAAAATGATCCTCTGGGCATTCTCAATGAGCACAGTTGACAGAGGTATGCTTTTCATCCATGTAGTTAATCTTGGTGGAAGGCAATCAAATAAGATGCAATATGACAGCGATCATTCTGATGTGACTGAAAAGAACAATATCATTGGACGCTTCAAGCGTGAATCCAGCATAAAGAGAAGGTCACAGCAAAAACACAACCTCTTCCTTGAAAAACATAAAGGATGGTGGAGCATAATTGGCGAAGAAGATTGACGGGGCGGCCAGAGTGTATAGCTAAGAGGAGCATCTCATCAATGATTTAGAATTTGTGGCTTGTGGTCCACGGGTTATGTTTCGACTTGTTCGAAGTGTCTCTCAGCATTAGGCTAAATGGCAACCAGAATGAGACTGAGCGTTATTTTCTCCCTTTACATCTCATTTGAAGAGCTCCAGGAGAGACACAACCAGAGAACATAGCTGATATTCAATAGACTCTTGGATGACCAGTAACAACCAACAACCGAATCGAAACGGTGACAGGCAATAACCAGGATCTCTCGCCTCACTCTGAGAATTTCATAAAGTGCAGGGGAGGGGACACACATTTGCAGCCCTCCCTGAGGGGTGTCATCTGTCTGAACTTCTTAGCTTTAAATACAAGGGGCTCCAACTGTCTGTCCACATTGGTCTCAGCTGTGGGGATGGAGAGAGGCCAGTGACCGGCCATGTCCGTGATGGATGCGCACTGACAGACCTAACTGCACTGTTGGTGCACACACGTCATCATACCTCTCTGTGACATCAGTGCAAACAGTCTGCAGGCTGCTTCCTCACCGGCATTTCACAGTCCGGCCCTGAAAAAGCCACAACACGCACACACATAAGGACCACAGATCGCCCCCCTGCCCATAACACTAATGAACAGGGGCTCCCCAACAGGTCTAACGCCAGGCCACCGGTCACGTTCTGGGCCAAAAAGTTTGTAAACTTAGCTTGAAGTCATAATTAATGTTGTTGGGTCTCTTTAGCCCGTGTTCAGGGGGAGAATATGTACAATGTCTAAAAATAAGACGCTTAGGGAGAGAGATCTCACTCTTGACTCATAGTAAAACCACAGAAAGTTACAGAGAAACTTGAGGGAAAAAATGGCAGAGCAAAATTAAACAAGTCTCTGCAGTTTAAAGGCATTAAATCAAATGCCACTTATTCAATATCAACCCCAATATAATTTATTAGTGCAAATCATTATTTTTTTATTAAAATGCCCCTATTATGGGCATATTATATAAATATTACATATTATATTATATAAATGCCCCTATTTATGCTTTTTCGAATGTTTTCTTTTATGTTTTCTTATATAGCTGTCTGTGAATGTAAAAGGTCTGCAAAGTTTTAAAGATCGTGCACAACAAATAAAGTTATTGTCTTCTAAAAAGAAAGAGTCGATCAATTCCAGCCTCACTTACTGTTACATACCTAATTAACAATGTAACACATTTGCATAATACCAGCCTAAGGTCTTCATTGGCTGCCTGTGAACAATGTCTACTTTGACCCGCCCACAAACACTGTAGATGTAGCAGAGGCCTGGAGGAGTCATTTTATAAATAGGATGCTGCTTGATGATCAAGAATTTTTTGATGATTTTGGAGGGCAAGACAGATGAGTCTTGAATGAGGGCAAGTCAATGAGTTTTGAATTCTTTTGGGAAAATAGTATATATATATATATATATATATATATATATATATATATATATATATATATATATATATATATATAAAATTAAAAATAAGTACTTAAAATATATATTAATATATACTTAAAAATGATTGACCCTGTCATCACCCAGACTTGCAGACACTATATGAATATTGAATTTGTATATTATATTGAATTTGTATATTTGTAGTTATATATATATATATATATATATATATATATATATATATATATATATATATATATATATATATATATATAGTATATATATTTTTTCTATTCATTTATGTATATTTTTATTCTTTTTTTAATGGCATTCATGGTGAAAAGACAAAGTAAGAATTTCATTGTACAGGGAACTGTGCATATGATAATAAAGGCTTTGAACTGAAATATATATTGTATGGAACTACCCATGAGTTATATCCAATCTATTTAATTTTTCCCTAAATATTCTGAAATACGTCACATTACAGAAGTTAAAAGAGCTGTGCATATTGTTTCATGTGGTCTTTAACAGGGTCTTCTCATCTTCCGTCCAGGTATTGGTTTACAACAGGGAGTTGTGAACAGGAAAACGGTTGTGATTTCATCAATAAAACATGTCCTCTTTCATTTAATTATGTAAGTTATGTTAATCAAAATGTAAAACATTGTTGGGCGCCCCTAGAGCAACCCCTCCCTAATTTCATTTTAAACCATATGCACTAAGGAAAGTGGCTGGTAGCAAAATGTTGTGGAGCACCAACACTCTTCCAGTAACTCAGTTAACACAATGCAGATGAGATTAATTGCAAGGCTATCGAGCCACCATGATTCTCCGTCCATTATCACATAATGAGGAAAAACCAGGTAAAGTGGATTTCGACAACTGCTAAGTGCTAAGAGCAAATCCTGGTACATGCTGTGTTAATGAGTGGTTTCCTCCGAACAGAGAAACACTTACTACACTACAACTAAATAGCTCATGGATCTAGCATAGATTAACAGCTCAGTAAGAACAACTTACCTCGTGTTGACAGACAGCCACTTAGCGGATTTGCAGAAGAGTAAAGACTGTGAAAAAAAACCCCCACAAACAAACAATTAAGCCCATCACTGAACATGTTATACAGCATTACAAAAACATGTTACAAAAAACAATATATGCAATCCTCTTTTTTTTGACCTCATGTAAGAACATGTATCTTCATGTGTCAGTGGAGCTGTTGGCAGTAGTTCTTCTGGAGGAGAGACTATTGATTTTGCGTATTGGCTGCAGGCAAGTCCGTGAGGAACAAATTAAAGAGTCAGAGGTGCGGAGTCAGTAATTGCTGGTGCGGTCATGCCTCTTCACTCCCACAGTGTGTATTTCAGAGAATGAGGGCTCAGTAAAACAGAACCCTGGACACACAGGATAAAGGAATATAGAGTTAACTCTACAAAAGACATCTACAACATGTCCAACTATGGCGGCACTGATAAACACAGGCTAATCATTGCATGGTTATCATTTATTTTCTTCATTTGCTTTTATGTAGTGAGACTGTCGTTTCAGTCTCTTGTCATTCTGGTAGGAGAGGTGTGAAATTTAGAGATAAGAAGTAGGATTGGATTTTGCCACAAATTGCGTCACAAATACGGGATTTATCAGGAAAAAACATATAAGGAACCCAAGATGACATTTAATGTTAATTTTATATAAAGTCATCTTGTATATGTCCTGCATTTAAAACATTATGGTGAAGTTTAAACAGGAAAAGTTCACTCAAAATGAAATTTGTCATCTTTTACTCACAACATACGGATGAGCAAATAATGGTGTTTTTTTTGGGGGGGGGGGGGGGGGGGGGGGGGTGAAATGTTTGTTAAATATATACTTAATAATATTAATAATAATAATAATAATGACTGTTGTTATTATTATTATCTATTAAGTATATTAAATCAGACTAAATTAAACTGCATCATAGTGGCTAAAAATGTCCCTTAATTAAAAAAAAACAAAAACATTTTTAGTTGGATCATACTTACACATATTCAATGAATTCAAACATATACACTGCCCTCCAAAAGTTTGGAAACACCCTAGAAAAGTGGGGTTTTGGACAATATTGGCATGAATCCTTTTTAATTTGTGATGATTTTGCACTGGTAAGGGACAACACAAAGTGCGAAAATATATTTTATTAAATAAACAGTTTATACTAGGGGTGTGACGAGACAGGTATCTCACGAGACTCGAGATTGAGTTCACGAGATGAGACAAGATGGCGAAATACATGACTAGAAAAATATTCTGCAGGTGTATTTGAAATGTTTTAACGAATCATCTTGTAATGAATGTCATTTCAGTTCTACTTTCTGAGTATGAATTATCATATGCAGTAAAAGACAACAATACTCAAGTACTGTAAAAGGTTTTGCCACTAACTCAACTGACTGACTTCTCTTCTGTATGATTTCAGTCTCTTCAGACCTTACTGTACATGATTTATGAGCTTCTACAACTGTTGACCTCCTAACTGAACTCCTTTCCACAAACTGATCATAGAAATAAAACAGTATAAATGAAAATGGTAACACTTTACAATAAGGTCTCATTTATTAACATTAATGTATTAACCAACATCAACTAACAATGAGCAATATATTTGCTACAGTATTTATTAATCTTTGTTTATGTTAGTTAATAAAAATAGTCATTCATTGTTAGTTCATGATAGTTCACAGTGCATTAACTAATGTTAACAAATGAAACCTTATTGTTTATGCTGAATAAGATTAAGAGAAAACTGTTATTCATTTTTATTGTAACACTTTACAATAAGTGCAACCATAATCGCATTCTCTCAATATTCAAAGTGCAAATAAGACAAATTTTTCTTTGATACAGAGCTGAGAGATGGTTACAACTACACTGCCCAGCCTAAAATAGCTTTCATATTGAGAGATATCTGTATTCATCAGGGAGCCGCTTTCAAAATGCAGGGTATTGAAATCGAGTTTGAATGCGCGCTCGCGTTTACTTTCACTTTCGTGATCGCGCGTACTCTGTGAATATGGAGCGGCGGCGACCGTTATCCAACTGAATTAAATGGGTTTTTTTTATTTAAATACAAAGCAAAACGACAGTGGAGGCGTAATGTAAACATAGCGGTGGTATATTCTTTCCTAATCATCCTAACCACTGTGTCATAGCAACATAATGAGACTACTTTTCGCCTCGACGAGAAATCTTGTCACATTTTAGTCTCGCAAGATCTCGTGACACGAGATCTCGTCACACCCCTAGTTTATACATAGAAAAAACTTACATTTTTGATTAATCAAAATATCCACCATTAGCAGCTATCTGACCTAAACTGGGTTCTAATTGGTTCATTGTATTCTAAACTTAATTGGCAATCAATTGTTGAAGCTATTAAGGTGTGCTGACCCAAAAATCTTTTACAAACCTGGGCCAAGTTTAAACCAGTAACCAGGCATCAAAGCTGGCAAATTGCTGGTCTTCAATGATAATGTCAAGTTACTTTAATGTATTTGCACCAAAAAATGATAAGGATTTATGCTGATATCGTCCAAATCCACACTTTGCCAGGGGTGTTTCCAAACTTTTGGAGGGCAGTGTACATCTTCACCCTTTATTCAAATATTACTAAAAAATGTGTTAAAGATTTAGTAAGCATATTGCATAGTTGTTCTAGGAGTCATTAGTTTTATTTATGATAATGCAGTGAAACATGCCAAATTGTGCGGGCATAATTTTTGGCCAGGCTGTTATAATTTTATGAAAACATGCAAAAACAAAAGAGAATCAATTAAATATTAAAAACTGATTATGTATGTTTTTTTCCTGTGAGCTTTAGTTTTTCTATGCATTTTTATTTTGCATAATAAAATAACATGTAACTGTAGTTTACCCCCTTTTTTGCCAAATACTTTTGTCAGATAAATACCTTAACCAAGTTTAGTGTTTTATTTATGCCTCATATTTTAAATATTTAAAAATACAAAACATTTACCTCATATTTTGATGGTTTAATTGAACTTGTAGGGTCATTAAAAAAATCCTCAAACCATTCCTGTAAAAAAAAAAGAAAAAAAAAAAGGCATCATGCAAAATAAATAAATAAATAAGCCTATATGTGCTGTTTAGACACTTTTACAAATTTGAATTTACATTAAACTGAAATGGCCATGTGGTAATATTAAGTTATTTAATGGAACATGTGGGGACATGTTGGTAATGGAAAGAAAATAATCTTAATTACTAACACTATAAGGACTATAACTTCACCAGGCTATGCTGACCTCATCTGTCTATGGTCAGGCCTCATGTTCAGCCACATTCTCATGATGCCATGATCTCATGTAATTTCTTGAACTTTCTTGTGACACAATACTTCTCTAAGAAATTAAGAATATTATTCATCAGTTGCTCCACCTCAAAAGTATACATACCGCTTTTTCAATCTTTCGTAATATAAGGGTCTTCAGGATGTGATTCTACATGGCCTGGCATGTTCCTCCCCTGCTTGTCTTCCCTAGGTTCACTGGGCCCTATTAATACGCCATTTGTTGACAGATTAAATTTTCAACATGCACAGGCAAACTGGAGTTGGTCACTATCTAATGACAGGCAGGGTTGGAAGAGCACCTTTCAAAAATCCATACCTGCCTCACCTCCATCCAGAAACTATTGACACTTGTCACTCTGGATGCAATATCACATAAACATTTTCCGATTTCTATCTCTGGTTTCCATAGCAGGGTGAAATCCTGTTAACTTCTGACACGGTCATCTCCCAAACACCTGTACAGGCCTGTCTGTGCTGATTGCCAATGCACTAACAAACTGTGTACGGGGGAAAGAATATGTATTTAAGAACAGAGGATTCTGTGTACGGGGGAAAGGATATGTATTTAAGATGATACAGAACACACACATGCAACAGCATAAAATTCAACAGTTTGTCAGAATCAAGCGTTTAAGGTGCATTATTATTATTGTTATTTTTTTTTTTTTTGTAGTTAAAAGTCTCGATTTCTCCACACATAAAATGCCGTACGGTGATCAAGCAATGTGATGCGTAACCTCCTGCCAACACATGTACACACACACACACACACACACACACACACATACACATACACACACAGAGGCCTTGAGCAGCCTCCCTTGTAGCCATGCTGGAGTAGAGCCCTGACCTGGCAGAGCGTGGAGTTGGGGCTGAAACAAAGCAGCTCCCCAAAAGCCTGACCTCTAATTAATACTCTTGGCAAAGTGGCCCTTCACAAGACATTACAGTGATACATGTGTTCTCTGCAGAGCTCCTCCGGCCACCGGCGCACAGGGCTCATCTCCTGCCCTCCCTGTGGGGCGATGGGGGGGTGGGCGCAGGTCTGGGACCAGGCGCTGCCCATGCACCGCCTGCTGTCACAGTCCATCTCTGTCTGTACACATGGCAACAGACGTGTGGAATGACGGAGTGATAAGGCAGACAGGCAGCCAGAGGAGAGAGGCAGTAACAAGCTGCTTGGTAGTGCTTAAAATGGGTTACAACACTCAAGGGGATTTTATTTTAACCGAATAAGACGTTGTGTAAAAAAACTCTCTCTTTTCCAGAGCATGTTGGTTTTTCCGTTTGCCATTATTTCATGTGACGAGATTGGAACACTGACAAGATAAGGCCTAAAATCAAAGGAATTTCAGAATGAAAATTTTTCAACCCTCTTGTCATGTCACCATGTTCCTGGATCAACATCTTTTGTTGATCCTGGAACAACATTCCTGTCAAAAAACATAGTCCTAACCCTACCCCTAAACCTAACCCTACCCCCCAAAATCAGTGGGAAATGATAGGCGAGTAAGAATGGTGTAGAAGCTCCTAACCCTTGTTGTAAGCCTAAACTTGACATTGACTATAAACCTATCCCTCAAATCTGATTGGTTGATTGGAATGTTGAATCAACACGGATGTTGATCCAGGTACCTGTTCTACTTGGGTTCACCCCCCCAAAACACTGCTTCATGAAGCATCGGAGCACAAATGAATCAGTGTATCGAATCTGCTGTTCAGAGCGCCAAAGTCACGTGATTTCAGCCGTTGGCAGTTTGACACGTGATCTGAATCATGATATTCTGATTCATTTATGCTCCGAATCTTCCTGAAGCAGTGTTTTGAAATCGGGCATCACTAAATAAGTCGTTATTTTGTTTTTTTTTGGCGCACCAAAAATATTCTCGTCGCTTTATAATATTAATATTGAACCACTGTACTCACATGAACTGATTTAAATCTTGAGAGAGGAAGTGTCATTGCTCCCTATGGAGGCCTCACGGAGCCATCGGATTTCAACTAAAATATCTTAATTTGTGTTCCGAAGATTAACGAAGGTCTACGGGTGTGGAACGCATGAGGGTAGGTAATAAATGACAGAATTTTCATTTTTGGGTGAACTAACCCTTTAAAATTCTAACAAAATAGAATTTACAACAGAAAATAATAAGAATGTCCATTTTTGGAATATTAACCAATATTTATTGTTTTAGTTGTGCAGAGGAAAGTATTAGTAATGGCATTTCCTTATGTGTGTTGATGTGGTATATTATGTATGGTGATTCCTGCATGTTTTGCCACAACTCTGCCGAGCTAAGAATTAGAATACGGATAACTGCATTAAAAGAAACATTTCTAACGTGCACTGAAAATATATTTCACCAATAGACTGCTAGTAAGTATAATTTGGTTTAGAGAGGGTGAGAAAGAAATAATATAATAAAGAAAGAAAGAGAGATAGACAAATGACAGAATTAAAAAGAAAAAAGATAAGAACATTTTGGTACTTAAACTTGCCAGATAGAAATAATCCCACATCCCTGTCTTGACAATGAGTAAATATCTCAGATGTGAGGAGAAAGGTAAAAAAAAGAGCAAGTGTTTGCGGGCAGGAACCAGTCACAGGGAGGTGTGACCGGCATGATAGGAGGATGCCACACTTGAACCTGTCTGAAGCCATTGGTGCTAGAGGCTCCTAATTGCTCTTGATGGAGATTGGTTGCTCAGGCAAAGAAAATTGAGGGTTTCCTGCCCCTCTAGATGTCTGTCATCTTTAACTTTTTGTGATGAAGACAGCTTTTGCAAGACAAAGTATGTGTAACTGTGAGAGTGGCTGGTTGTGCACGTTACAAACGCTGAAAGGAATAGGTCACATTAGATGCTATACTAGCTTTAAATGAATTCACACCTAGACTTTTAAATTATTTGAAGAAAATATGAGTAGCCCAAAACTCTTTGCAACAGTGACATGGTGTTCTGAGAAGTTTCCAGGCATTGCTAAATGGTTGCTAGGGTGTTCTGTGCAGAGCTATTAGTGTTAATGGAAACTAAAATGATAACTAAATGAAATATGTTTTGGTAACAGAAATAAAAATAAAAACTAGGGAAAACCTAAAACTAAAATAAAATGCATTTTCATGACTACACAATTAACTATAAAAATATAAAGTTCATTTGTGGGCATTTTAATTTTGTTTGTTTAGTTTTCAGTACATGGTATTATAAAACTTGGAATATTTACACCCTGCAGGTTAATTAACAAAGATTAATTTCACTTAAACATGAAAATCCTTCAACATAGCAAAAACACTATACAGTGTTTAAAAAAAAAAGATACCAGATGGAGGATTAATTTTGGCAAAACTTAAATCGGTAATTATGAAATTTGAAAACTATGATAAAAAACCCAAAACGATAATTTTAATTGACTTTTTATATAATAGTAATAAACAAAATCTAGAAATATATGAAAAAACGAGGTGCCTGTTAATATCCCATAACCCAACTAATAAGCAATAGCAATAGTGATGCTAGTCTTTTCAAAGCAGAGGGGAATGGGTTCGTTAGAAAGCACAAATGCTTGACTCTTCCCTCTTTTGGCTCTGAGGGCGCTGGGACATAGCGATCAAGGGAGACGGGCCTCTTTCCGCTCACTTATTGATTGTTTCCTGGTGATGCTCCTATGGAATCCAATCTGGGGAAGATTTTTCACTGGCGCAGGCCTGTGTCAAGAGCTCCTTTCCTAAAATAGGCTGGCTGAACTAAACTTAGTAGCAAACACAGGCTTACCACAGTGAAATGATCAGATATCAACAGTGATTTGTGGGTAAGCAAATAAAAGGAAGCAGCATTACGAATATGAAAACAGCGTATGTGTTCGATCTTTTCATATGTATTATACAATAATTAAATTACACATCACATTCAGTTTGTTTTGCCCTACTATCACTGAAACAAACACTAAAGAAGAAATGCATGCTCTGCGATTCTTGCCTTGCTAAGCATTCACAGAAACAAATTGCAGTAGCCCTAGTCATGTGGCGATAAATAAAGATAAATAAAGACTCTATCATGCTCTCTGCATGAGATTGATTTTTCCTCTTGGATTAAGCTCAATAAACCTAAACTCCATGATGTCTCAATGACTAAAAACACACCAGGCTAGAAATGCATATGATGATTCCTGCAGTGATGAGATGCAACATCTGCTTTGGTCAAAGAAGTGCTTTCACTGCCAACGATTTTCTTTACTACTGGCTAAGCCTGGCAATTTTCTTCTCCGAACAAGAGGTTTTGTGTACTGGAAACAGCAATCCATGAATGCCCATTTCATATACATCCCCTCTCATATCTCTCAAAGGCACATTACCAATAAACAACCCAGTCCGCTGCAGGTTATCTGAGCCATGCTCTCCTGCAGTTGAGATTCCTGCTGTGTTTGCCCAGAGTGATTTTTCTGGGGACGATGAGGGCAGAGGACATTATGGGGGCTGGATAATCCCATAAAGAGCAGTGATTGGCCAGGATGGGGGCTAAGACACAGCTGGATGGAAAACAGACCAGCCAGGGTCTAAATTGGCATTGGAATAGCAGGATTAGGAAGTCAGGAAGATTTTCCTAATATGTTTTTCCATAACAGAGAATCATGGGCAGAATCAGGGTGAGGCTAGTCTCACAGACTATAATACAAAGAAAAGTCTGTTTACTGGTTCACTTTGCAGCTTATTCTGCACTAGAACTGCCAATATTGATTAAAATGGAGATAGATAAATAAATAATCTGTTCTAGGAAAGAGTATATCATTTGAATGAGAAAATAAGGAGGGTATTATACAAGGGGATTTATGTCAACTCTGAAACTTAGTGTATTTCAAAATAACATTAAAGTGTTAGTTCAACCAAAAAATTTAATTTCTGAGTCGCCGTTCTGACGTAGAACACGGAAGCTCTGCAATGTGTCTTTAACGTAAACTGTGTAGGAGAATGACAGGGTAGAGAAGAAATTGTTTAATAAAGTCATTATTTTTGTTTCGTTTTTGCACACAAAAAGTACTTTTGTCGCTTCAAAACATTAAGGTTAAGCCACTGTAGTCACGTTGACTATTTTAACAATATTTTTTTACTACTTTTCTGGATCTTGAATGTGGTCATTTCGTTGCTTTCTATGGGAGATAAAAAAATAAAAAATAAAAAACCTCTGATTTCATCAAAAATATCTTAATTTGTGTTCCGAAGATGAACGGAGGTCTTACAGGTTTGGAACGACATGAGGGTGAGTAATAAATGACATAAATTTAATTTTTGGGTGAAAATGTAATACTTTTAATAAAGATTTTTTTTTAATTTTTTTTTTTTTTTACCTTTTTAGAGTAATGAACATAAAATTTCTAACAATGAATTAAAATGAATGAGAAAAAAAGTTATTAATAAAAACTATAAAAGTATATAAATAATTCTAAAATAACTGTTCTTAAAGGGAAATCGCTTTTCAAAAGATAGTGCGCTTAAATGATTAATTCATTTTCAAATAAAATTTTCTTGATAATTTACTCACCCCCATGTCATCCAAGATTTTAATGTCTTTCTTTCGTCAGTCGAAATGAAATTAAGGTTTTTGATGAAACATTCCAGGATTATACTCCTTATAGTGGACTTCAATGGAGCCCAAACGGTTGAAGGTCAAAATTAGAGTTTCAGTGCAGCTTCAAAGGGCTTTAAATGATACTAGACGAGGAATAAGGGACTTATCTAGCGAAACAATCGGTCATTTTCGAAAAAATACAACTGTATATGCTTTATTAACACAAATGCGCTTCCGCTTTCCGTATTCTTCAAAACGCTTACGCTGTATGTCCTACGCCTTCCCTATTCTACTTACGGATCGAACGTGGCACCAGTTTTGTTTTTTTTCCGTAAGTAGAATAGAGAAGGCGTAGGACATCGATCATGTGTGTTTATAAAGCATATACAGTTGTATTTTTTTTTTTAGAAAATGACCGATTGTTTCGCTAGATAAGACCCTTATTCCTCGTTTGGTATTGTTTAAAGCCCTTTGAAGCTGCACTGAAACTGTAATTTTGACCTTCAACCGTTTGGGCTCCATTGAAGTCCACTATAAGGAGAATATGTTTGAAATGTTTTCATCAAAAACCTTAATTTCTTTTTGACTGAAGAAAGAAAGACATGAACATCTTGGATGACATGGGGGTGAGTAAATTATTAGGAAATTTTTATTTGAAAGTAGACTAATCCTTTAAATGATTACATTTTTGCCTAATCTATCACTATCTCAATAAAGTTAGTGTCTGGTAATGATGTAGATCTTAAAATCTTAATTCTAAACATCAGGCAATACCAACAAACTAAAAAGAAAATTCAGATAGAGCAGATATATTTTGGATCCCTAAAAATAAGCAGAAAACAACTGCATTTCCGTCCATATATTAGCACCAATTAGCACCAAAGGCATAACTTTGAAAAAAACAAAGCAGAATATACATCTAGATACTGAGTTAGAAGTTCCAAATAAAACTCTAAATATCTCATACATGCATTGCAACAATCCTTGCAAAAATTAAAAATCCACTAATTAGTAACTTGTAAACACAACATTCATTCCCAATGGACGAAAGCTATGCAAACTATTGCAGATCACTTATCCCTGCACAAGTGGCGAAAACCTGGGAACTAAGTATGATAGCCCTTGTGTTAAGTAGTAGTAATGAACCTACTCATAGGACACGAGGCATTTATAATTACCGAGGCCTCTGCCCCTCCCCACACCACTTGTGAGTTCAGTGGTGACAGCAGCAGTGTCTCAACACTCGGTTGGCATCAGTATTCCTGACATGAACGTGGCTGCAACCCCAGCAAGCCCAGGCCTCCTAATTAGTGCCAATTGGTGTTGATGTCTCCGGGCTCTCCCACTGCAGAAGCGCACATCCTGCACTCGGCCTGCAAGCAGAACCGCCTTGCAGGGGCCAGGCAACAGCGCTTCAGTCTCCTCAAATCTCATGTGAAAGACAGAGCTGGAGGAGCCAACGAGACCCCGCAGCCACACCGAGGCCACGGGAAGTGCACAACAGCCAGGCCACGGCCTATTTTTAATTCTGTGAAAGATTATTTTTTATTTTTTTATTTTTTTGTGCTGGCCTGGTCACCTCAGCTTCAGGTCAAGGTGAAATGTTGCCCTCTGCTCAGATCTTCAGGCCTAAGGGAGAGATTGTGAACTGACCACATGAAAATGACAGTCAGACAAAAAGAGATCCTTATGGAGACTTAAATGAAATGCCAATTCTTGTTAAATTTCAATGTGTACGTTTGTCATTCATCTATTTCTTGGTGATAATATAAAGATAAAGCAAAAGTCAAATTACAGGGAACAGCTATAGTGATGCCCAGTGAAAACGGCGGGCAAAGTTTAATACTGTCCAGACAAGGACAAATCGTATAGGCCGTTTCAACACAGAGCCACGACCATAACTCAAGATCCCCAAACTCACTCTTTGAGTTATAGCTGTGTCAAACTATAGTGAGGGGCAGAAATGTCTGTTTAAAAGTCATGCATGCTGTGAGGTGTTTATTTATAAAACTTTCCTCCATTTAAATCAGTATTGTCCTGAATGATATGGATGCATAAATGACAGAGTGATTTATAGGGAATATTGAGAAATAATGTAGAAATGTTGGCAGGTGTGTGGAGGCCTTGTCCAGGGGCAGTCGCTTCAATTCTTGTTTTAAATGAGCAGCAACAAATCGCTTGACAACAAAAAGTAACAAATATGACACTGTACAGTTAACAAGGTCACCTGTAACAGTAACAAGCTGTCAATAAAAATAAAAATTTGACTGTGTGCCACAAATCATGTGCCATAAATGTATAATATAATATATATATATATATATATATATATATATATATATATATATATATATATATATATATATATATATAAAAAAAAAAAAAAAATGGTTATTTATATCTTTTGCTTTAGTGTGTCAGGAGGAAGGAACAGAATTACATGAAGAAACAGAAAAAATAGACAGACTAAATCCAGAAGAACTGCAGCAATGTCTCCAAGACACTTGAAGAAACCTACCTGCAAAGCTACAGTACTGTGAAAAGTTTTAGCCACTTGTGTAAAAATGCTGTAAAGTGAGGATGCTTTCAAAAATAATATCATAATTAAATATTATTTTTAATCAACTTCTATTAACTAAATCAAATCAATATTTGGTGTAACCACCCTTTGCGTTTAAAGGGATAGTTCACCCAAAAATGAAAATTTGATGTTTATCTGCTTACCCCCAGTGCATCCAAGATGTAGGTGACTTTGTTTCTTCAGTAGAACACAAAAGATGATTTTTAACTCCAACCGCTGCCGTCTGTCAGTCAAATAATGCGAGTGAATGGGAACTTCTACTATAAGAGTAAATAAAACTTGCTTAAACAAGTCCAAATTAAACCCTGCGGCTCGTGACGACACATTGATGTCCTAAGACACGAAACGATCGGTTTTTGCGATAAACCAAACAGTATTTATATCATTTTTTTAACTCTAATACACCACTATGTCCAACCGCGTTCAGCACTCGTTTAGTGAGGTCTGATCGCCCTCTGACAACGGCAGTGATGTCTCGCTCTCATTGAAGTATATGCGCGAGACATCACTGCCGTAGTCAGAGCCTGCTCAGACCTCACTAAGTGAATGCTGAACGCGGTTGGACATAGTGGTGTTTTAGAGGTAAAAAATGATATAAATACTGTTCGGTTTATCGCACAAACCGATCGTTTCGTGTCTTAGGACATCAATGTGTCGTCACGAGCCACAGGGTTTAATTTGGACTTGTCTATGCAAGTTTTATTTACTCTTATAGTAGAAGTTCCCATCCACTAGCATTATTTGACTGACAGACGGCAGCGGTTGGAGTTAAAAATCATCGTTTGTGTTCTACTGAAGAAACAAAGTCACCTACATCTTGGATGCCCTGGGGGTAAGCAGATAAACATCAAATTTTCATTTTTGGGTGAACTATCCCTTTAAAACAGCTTTTGTCCTAGGTATACTTGCACATAGAGTTTCAGGTAGCTTTGCAGGTAGGTTTCTTCAAGAGTCTTGGGGACTTTGTCACAGTTCTTGTGGATTTAGTCTGTCTCAGCTTCTACATGTAATCCCAGATGTACTCGGTGATGGTGAGATGAGACCTCCATGTGGTGCATGCCGGCTGTTGTCAGACTCCCTGTGCATACAAAAATCACAAGGGATTATTACAATTAATGGCAAAAGGAATGTTTGATAATATAAACTGATTTTTCAGAACTGTGAGAGGCGTTACACTTTCTTCATAAATTGAATCTGGAAGGCGGTTTGGCGGAAGCTAGTTATTTTACTTTATAACTTGTTAAATATGGATATTTTTCTTACACAAACACATCGCTTCGCTTCACTTCACTTCAGAAGGCCTATATTAACTCCCCAGAGCCGTGTGGAGTACATTTATGATGGATGGATGCACTTTCTTCAGCTTCATACTTGTTGGTCCCATTCACTGCCATTATAAAGCTTGGACGCGTCAGGATATTTATTAATATAACTCCAATTGTGTTCATCAGAAAGAAGAAAGTCATATACACCTAGAATGGCTTGAGGGTGAGTAAAGCTTGGGGTAATTTTCATTTTAAAGTGAACTGATCCTTTAAAAAAAAAAATTCACAGAACTATATAAAAATATAAATATAACAAGACATAATACATAAAAGACAAATTATAGAAAATATTTAAAAACTTGGCACCCATTTTGGTTGTGCAGGATAAATATTATAGGGTTGACATGTCATGGGAATAATGATTTGATTTTTATGTATCTTATAAATGCTAAAAAATAAATATGTTGTTGTCACCAAATTTTCATATTAATCTAATAAATATGAATCTAATAATAAGCTATAAACAATTAACAATGTTAGGGCATGTAAAATCATTTAATATTTATGTAATATCAAATACAGCAAATAATTTTTAAATTTATATATAGTTTAATATAAAAAAATAATACAGCAAATCACATTCAAGTCTTATATCTATACGCTCAATATAGCCTACAACCTTTGACCACCACCTTTGTCAGCATGACTACCTTAAAATAGAGTAACATACTGTGTTTGTTTTCTCTGTGGTGTTTGGCTCTCTGGGTGTCCGTCTCCTGCACTAAATCACAGCTACGCTCATTGTCTCCTGTCAGACACAACAATATAGTAGTGTGTGATTTGTGAGCTTGAATCCAGCACCGCACAACACATTCCACACAAGGAGGTCAGGAGTAATTAAAGGAGTCTGCAGGTTCAAGGAGGAGAGGCTAGCCTCACTAGGACCATCTACTCTCAAGCTATTTCTGCCTGCATAAATATTCAGCTAAGATAAAGGACAGTAAACAGATCCAAAGCCTGCTGATTTATGTCCTATAACACACACATCTCAGTCAGAGACACGAAAAGTACATGAAGTCTGCCTAAGAGACAGTGCACAGGGTTTGAGAAAAGCATGCAGCATGCGAGTCAGAGTGATTCTATTTGTTTGTAAAAATTGAATTGACTTGCGCAAAAAAAAAAACAGACCTGGGTAACACTTTATTTTACAGTGTCATTGTTACATATCGTTAGCCTCATAGCATAATTGCCTAAGTCATTTTTTGGCCAAATTGTGATATCTGCCTTTGAAATATGATCTGGGCAATTATGCTATGAGGCTAACGATATGTTTAAAAAAAAAAAAAAAAAAAAAAAACATATGTAATATGTAGTTACTATAGTAATAACTATAAATTATGCTATAAATTATATATATAATTACATGCAACTAACCCTAAACCAAACCCTAATCCTAAATCTATAGTAAGTACACATAGTTACTTAATAATACTCAGTATAAATATATAATTACAGTGTAATGAAGACACCTTAAAATAATGTAAACCAGACCTGATACGATTTTTTTTAACACTACAACATGTCACAATTTGCAATTCATATTCAATTTTATGAGTTTTCAGTTTCACCTCAATTTTCTTCATGAAATAATAAAAATTCTGTAATTAAATATATTTACATTTATGGCAACCAGGTAACTTACTTTTTTTAAGTTAAACCAACATTTTTTTTTTTTTTTTTACAGTATATATATATATATATATATATATATATATATATATATATATATATAGATAAAAGTACATCTAAAAATAGAACAAAATAAAACAACAAAAGGTGTTGAAACTTTCAGCAGCCGTTAATAAACACATTTCATACATCTATGCCAACAGATGTCAGTATAATGTCCACAACCACTGAGATGAATAAGAGACAACCAAAAAATACATTTATAATTATTAAAAGAGAGATAAGAGATAATTACCACTGAGAGATAAGTGGCAATTTCATTTGAAAACACTCCACTTATATTTTATGATTCACATAAAAAAAAAATCAAATTAACTTATACAAAACTTGTAAAACAGTTTTAGATCTTTAGCGTACTGGATTAGTGATGCATGCTGCATTTTCTGCATTCGTGTGAGCATTCACACTTAGAGCAAGTGGTGAAGGACATTGCCCAAGTCTACAGGAATCACATCACCAAAACTAGCAGAATTCTGGCTCATGTACCAGTTCATTTACCATTTCATCTGTCCTACGTACCTCTCTCTTTCTCTCCAGAGGGGCGCGTTCATGAATGACCACACATTGTGTTCCCACACCCCTCACTCTCACCATGGCTCATGTTTTGCCCCTTCACTGTGAGCTGTGTTGCAACATAAAACCACTACATTAATATCGCTTCTCCCACCGCAGCTTTACTGCTTGTCTAAAACCTGCTAATCTTTAAATGTGCGCACTGTTAACATCTGCTGCTGCTTTATGAGTCCCAGCACGGCACACAAAAAGAGGAGAAACGCAGCATAGGAACTGGATTTAATAGCGTAGTTAACAGTAATGGTGGTATCTGGTGACAAACACAGCAGAAAAAAAAGCAAGCTAGAACTGTGTGTATGTGTGTGTGTGTGTTCTCATTTATATCCCATTGTACTCCATGCGACAAGCATTCAGAATGAGAACTAAGGCTCATCGGAGGGATGTTAACATGTCAAACATGCAGCAGACATCATAAATGAGCTTGTTTGAATATTCAGAGAGCATTTAGAAGTAACCGGATGCTATAAGCAATGCCGGAGAACAACACAGTCGCTTTCTCTTTAATTTAGAAGTGCATTACAGTCACACATTTACATCAGCAGTCACTCTCACCAACTGCTACACTAATTGTGTTTTCATTCACTACTTCATGTAGCTACACTGCGTTATAATTATTCAGCCACTGAGACGATTGTAATGGAGGAGGAGTGACGGAAATGTGCTGTGTGCATTCACACACACGCACACAGGAAGGCCGTGAACTGGGCGGAGGAAGATGGACGATGCGCTGAAGAACCAGGAACATCACCCGCAAACTGAGCTGCAGGGGTGGGCAAAAAAATCTGGCAGCACATTAGTGGTCATGTTAGTGCCATCAGGGACACCTGGCACGGGCCGGACCAATGCCAGAAGGGAAAAGCGCAGTGACGTTGTGACTGATAGGACAGGCGTGTTGGAAACAGCTGAGATCCAAAGACAAAGTCAAAACCCTCCCCGCGACACAACAGAGCCGCCCCCGCCCCTGTCTGTAGGGAAATTGAAACAAAGCAGCGATACAATGACAGACAGATGGGAGTCTCGTAACACACTCATGTATTTTGATTGAGGTGGTGGAAATGTTTATTATGGGATATTTATAGTACAACGCAGTAGTCTAGAATACAGTATACATCCAGGCTGATGTTTGATACTCTTGACCTTTGACATCTCCATATGGTAGGCTTCCATCGCAGGTGCATTACTGTAAATGCTTTTAAAAACTGACGGACGAGTATGTGGTATTTGACAGCATGTCAAATAGACATGCCATAGACATTTAAACTGAAAAAAAGGTACTGTTTAATCAATACCTGAAATCTTTTGCAACATTGTAAATGTTTTTATTGTCATCTTACTGACCCCAAAAGTTTTGAGCGGTAGTGTACATGGTGCTACTTGGACAATCCTTACAGCTGTAAGTAGTTTTATAGAAACTACTGTATATGGAGCCATGTGATGCAGAAAAGGCTGATATATATATATATATATATATATATATATATATATATATATATATATATATAAATAGGGGGTGGGTATACTGGGAGAGGCAGGTGTGGGAGGGCAGAGGAAACTGCGGTAAAGTGGTCATAAGGAGATGCTAGGGGGGAATAACTCGGCTGTGTGTGTCATAGGGAGAGGCTGGGGCAGATGTCTAATGTATGAGAGTGTGTGTGTGTCACATCTGGGTCTGTGCTCGCTACACTCCTTCAACCTGTCCTACTTTCTCCGACTCTAAGGATGGAGGTCTGGCCTCTCACATATAGAAGTGTGCGTTTATGTGTGTGTGAGAATAAGATGGGAATAAGAAATGGTGGGGTTTCTTCTGAGAGCAGTCTGGCCTGATTCCCCATGTAGTCCCAGTGGTCTCCACCATATGGTGGAACACAGAACTCAGTGGTGCTATGAGCACCTCAGCCTCTAGCCTGACTCAAATACCTCCTATATACGCTCATACACAAAGAAAAACGCATGACTCACACATGCATACTGAGAAATAGACTTTACCACCCATACATGGGGCGCATTTGGTGAGGGATATGCACAAATGGGTCCCACTTTATATTAGGTGTACTTACATCAAAAAAATAGTACAATGTACATATTGTGTTCATATTGAATTGCAAAACACTGTTTCCGCTATTGAGGTGAGATACGGGTAAGGATAGGGGCAGGTTTGGTGGTATGGGTAGGTTTAAGGGTAGGTTAAGATGTAAGGGATGGGTCAACAGTGTAATTATAAATGTAATTACAGAAATTAATTACAGATGTAATAACATGCAGGTATTTTTAAAATATAAGTACAATGTAAAAACATGTATGTGCACAATAAGTATATCAAATGATTCATCTAAATGTAAGTATATCGTAGTTAAGGCCACCTAATATAAAGTGGGACCCACAAACCGACAAGAATGCTTTGACATAATTAAAATGAGCTTTTTGCAGAATAAGCTACATGGGAAAGTAATGAAATAAATAAATAAAATAAAATAAAATAAAATAAAATATTTAAATTGATATGAAAGTAAAAAGGCATATGAACTTATTTAAACTATAATATAAATATAAAATATAATATTGCAAATAAAAACAAATAAATAAGATGCATATATGCAATGCAAACCCAAGATGCAAGTAAATAAAATGTGTGTATATATAATTGATGTTTTAAAAATACAAATTAAAATCTTGGTGTGGAGTGCCTATGTATACCCCTTTATTGCATCCCTGCCACTTCTGAGATGAAACAAACACATACAAAGTCATTTATATGTACAAAGAGACACAATATAAAGCACCCCATTTACAGGAGACAATGCACCAAGTCCACTCATGTCGGCCACACAAACTGGTAGACGACCAAGAAAATGATGAATTAATACAACACCGTTCATCTCTTTAGCTCTCAGACATCAGCCCAGACTGAGCAGTCAAAGCAGAATAGACTCTCTCCGAGGAGCAACACCCCACTTTGGCCTTGAGGGATACCACATCCCCTAATCCATCCATCCAGGTCGTTCATGCTTCCATCCATCCATGCGCACATGGGCCACACCAGACCAGGCCTCAGCCCTTCTGGGATGCGCACGAAGCCGGCGTGGACGGGGCTGATCTGGGGTGGGTGTCATATGTTTGCGAGGCTGATGGCAGCAACAGCTGTGGCATTGAGAGGCTGGCGTCTGGGGCGCGGCTGCCAGCGCGGCGGGGACACTCGCGTCTGCCAAGGCTCCGCGCCGCTCGCTGCCACCACCGGCCGCCATGATTAATGAAGAAATGTCAGCACTGTAATTTTTTCTAATGTGCTCCAGAAGGGAAAAAAAGAAACCTTCTTGTCACTTGAGAGGTCCTGGGTGTGTTTATGTAGGAGCGTGTGCCGGATAAGGGGGAGGAAAGAAAGAATAAAAGAGCATGTAGGTGTGTGGCAAACAAACGTACGCGCTTTTTCGGTAATGTTTGACACAGACACAACACAATCAGAGGCCTCAAAATACAACACAGATGTTGACTGCGAAACGGCGGCTTAATTACCATACAAACTGCTCTACTTGAGCGAGGCGTTTAAAACACCCTCATGAGGAAGTTCACTCAAGCAATTCCACAGATTACGCCTAATGAACAATATTTCACCGCTCCTATTTAGTGCTCATTAAAATGTAAAAGGCTTTCATTCCCAAACATCCCTGCCATAAATATTACCCTCCATTGAGCGAGTCATGCAAAGTGGGCCAAATAACAGACCTGAGAAGTGCTAGCTAGTTTATTATCTCCAACTGGATGAATTATCTTTGTTTTATAAAAAAAAAAAAAAAAAAAAAACATACAACAAAAGAAATGTAAAGCTCAAAGCAGCCCACGATATGTTACAGTAGATGAGAAAAGGAAAGAATGGAGGTGGAGAAGAATAAAAAAAACAATTACTTAAAGTTTTTCCAACATTATACAGCATTAAACTTACAGTATTTAAAAACCCTCGATTGAGATAGTCATGCAAAGTGGGCCAAATATGCTAGCTAGTTTATTATGCCAGCCTATTGGATGAATTATCTTTGTTTAGTCTAAAAACACACAACAAAAGAAATGTAAAGCTCAAAGTAGCCCATAGTACGCTAAAACAGATGAGAAAAAGAAAGGATGGAGGTGGAGAAAGATCCAAAAAAAGGATTACTTAAAGATTTTCCAGCCAAACTGCGATCTATATACAACTAAAAGACAATCAATTGCTTCTCCTCGCCAGGCTTAAGTTAAAGGATTATCAATCTACTAATTAAGTAAACAAGTCATTGGTGCTCTAATTTATACATCATCAATATCTCAGTTCTACAAGTTTTTACCATTAATTAAGTTAATTAACAGTTTGAGAATACAGATTTTTTTTAAAGCTCGATTTTGTTTATGTTGGGTGATTTACTGCAAGTAAAAAAGCATTGATCATATGTTAAAATGCATGATGATAAAGTGAATGATTATTGTCAGTTTTTCGTATATTTCATGTGCTCAACGCTGTATAAATTCTCTAAAAATTATAAGAGCAAAGCATTGACATACAGCTGTCACAGAACTGCTCAACGGGAAACTGTGGTTACGCCATGCTGTGACTGCCAGGCCATTGCCATCTGCTCAGCCCAGCTAGTCTCACAGAGGAAGCCCAAGACTATGCCACTATAGGTAATCCCACTACCCACAATTCCCAGCACCTCAGGGTCAGCCCCTGCCAGCTTGCTGGGCCTCAGCATAGAGTTGACAGTAGGAGACGAACACAGGAGACTTTGGAAGCATCTTTCAAACATGACAGAAACATGCTCACATTGACATGATGAGAAATGGCACATATTTGCTTAAATATGTTGTTTACCCCATGTGAACAATACATATAGCATAGCATGTGTGACTTGAATAACTAATTATTGTTATAAATTAACGTCTGTGAAATAATTTGCTTAAGTATAGCCAATATGATGTAAAATAAATATCGTCATCATTCTGGCAAAGTGCAATTTTTATCACATTCTATGCATGATAGTAGATGATTTAAAGATATAGTTCATCGAAAAATCATTTACTCACCCTCATGTCACACCAAACCGGTATTGCTTCTGTGAAACATAAAATAAGATATTTCGAAGACTTGTGTGGTCATTCCTTTCCATGAAATTACAATGAATGGGGGGGGACACAAAAAAAACACCATTTACATCTCATTAAAGTAGCCCAAAATTTAAGTCATTATTCACTGAAAATCTTCCTTTACTGACTGTTTTGCATCAGTCTGAATCATGACTGAATCATTCAGACTGTGACCTGGATCAACTCATTGAACAAATCTGAATCATATGAACCACTTTTTGTGTTTTTTTTGTTTTTTTTTGCCACTTTGGAGCTTAATAGCCTCAGCCTCATTCATTTTCATTATAATGAAAACAGTGTATATTCTTCACAAATTCACACAAATATTGAAAGTTACACAGGTTTGAAATTATATGAGGTTGAAAATTTTGGTATGCAAGCTTTAAAAAAAATAAATAAATTACCTTTTTGAAATCCTCGGCAGGTGCAGCACTTTGGCTCCAGTGGGGAAATAATAAGATGAGGAAATCTGTCAGAAAGGATGACCAGTGAGTGAAATCCCATCTTGGTTGTTTTCCGCGTGCTATTTTTGATTTGTTTGTTTCACGGTGTTGAATCAATGGTCCTGTCAGGAGTGGTCAGGCCATATTGCTGTGGATAAACACATGAGAGAGAGTACAAGGCCTGTGCCCACACACACACACACACACACACACACACACACACACACACACACACACACACACACACACACACACACAAATACAAAAACACAAACAACTTGAAAGCAGAACGCTCTAAAAACACTTTGCTTCACACACTAGGCTCCACAGCAGACAAGCTGTCAAAAGAATAATGATAATTTACGGACAGGAGAACAAAGCAAATAATCATCGTCTTAAATGGAGCATGAGGAGTGCGTATGGTTGAGAGTAGCCCCCTCTCTCGGTCTACACACTCCCGCACACAGAGCAACCTTGACACGCACACAATTAACAGATGTGAATACATGCATGCTGAAGAGAAGCGACTGCAGATCTGCACAGGGGTTGTACATTATGATGCTACAGCAAGAAACAAGAACAAAACACTAATAACTTTAGGTCAGAAGTTTTATAGGGTCTAGTTAGCAAGGCAGTTACATAGCTGCAATACAAAACAATAGTCGGAGAACAGACAATTCACTGATTAAGTGCAGCGTATAGACTTCAGTTTGGACATATTTAAATGCATATTTGATGCAAATGAAACAAGGTCATGAGGGATAGAGTCCTGGATCATTAAATTGTCCAATAAATACCCCCAAAACATGGTATTACCAGTGTATCCCCCTCAAAAATGGCCTTTTTTGATATATGGTTTGCCTGAACGTTTAATTGACTAATTGGCCTTAATTAATTATTATCAAAGACTGTAGATATAGAAAGACAGTTCACTCCTATTTATGAATGGGAGAAACTGCAACGCGCAATATGGCGGAATTCGTCCCGCCTTCTAAGTAAAAGAGCCAGTCACTGATTTATAGTCATTGTGTCTAGAAGCTCCGGTTCCCATAGAAACCTGAGACTCGCGCTTAGGACTGCACATGCACATTGGCTAGTTTAGCCTGAAAAATAAGCTTTTTTAACGCTATTTGAGCATAAACAACATTTATGGAACAGTGCATGTCAGATTTTGTTGCTGATTTGAAATATGTTATTTAATTGTGAGTTCGCCAAGCAGTTTTTGAGATTTCAGGATTCCCCCATTCAAATAGATAGGACTTGGTCTTGGATGCCTGAAATAGCTGCTCGTTGCAAATATGGCCGCTGAGTGAAGAGACTTTCCTTGAAAGGGACTTTGTTATTAATTGCTTATGTTGTTATTAATTGCTTTTGTTATTAATGACTTTAAAAGCTTAAATTTTAAAACTTAAAAAATTAATTAAAAAACTTAATTTAAAAATAAAATGTCTACCTTTTCACCGACAGAAGTTTACCCACAATGCCTGCACAGATGTCAAGGTTAGTTCAAGCCTAAATTAAATCTGTTCATCATATAAAGTGATTGTGTCTCTCAAGAAGACTTGAAAATGCTTGAATTTACTTTTTCTTTTCTTTTTTTTTTTTTTTTGCTTTGAAGCATCAAAGTTTTGGTTGCATGTACTTTCATTTGGGGGGGGGGGGGGGCACAGAAATCCCTCAGGTTTCATTAAAAAAAATCTTAATTTGTGTTTCAAAGATAAGCTAAAATGCATCATATTTTAGTTTGGGTGAACTATTCCTTTATAAGTTTATATATATAAAAAAAAACTTAAAATGCAACACAAAGGCCAAAGATGTTTATTTCCATAGGTATGGCTGTAGTGGCAGTGCTTTAAAGGTGCCCTTGATTCAAAAATTGAATTTACCTCGGCATAGTTAAATAACAAGAGTTCAGTACATGGAAAAGACATACAGTGAGTCTCAAACTCCATTGTTTCCTCCTTATATAAATCTCATTTGTTTAAAAGACCTCAGAAGAACAGACGAATCTCAACATAACACTGACTGTTACGTAACAGTCGGGGTGTACGCCCCAATATTTGCATATGCCAGCCCATGTTCCCAACATTATGAAAGGCATTAGACAAGGGCAGCCAGTATTAACGTCTGGATCTGCACAGCCGAATCATCAGACTAGGTAAGCAAGCAATAACAACAGCGAAAAATGGCAGATGGAGCAATAATAACTGACATGATCCATGATATCATGATATTTTTAGTGATATTTGTAAATTGTCTTTCTACATGTTTTGTTAGCAGGTTGCTAATGTACTGTTAAATGTGGTTAAAGTTACCATCATTTCTTACTGTATTCACGGAGACAAGAGCCATCGCTATTTTCATTTTTAAACACTTGCAGTCTGTATAATGCATAAACACAACTTCCCTCCCACTGTTCTCTCCAACAGTGTAGCATTAGCCGTTAGCCACGGAACACAGCCTCAAACTCATTCAGAATCAATGTAAACATCAAAATAAACACTGTAATTACGCGATTAGACATGCTGCATGACGAACACTTTGTAAAGATCCATTTTGAGGGTTATATTAGCTGTTTGAACTTTTTTTATGTTGTTTAAGGCAAGCGCGAGCTCCGTGGGCGGAGAGCACGAGCAATTAAAGGGCCAGCAGCCCTGAATCGGCTCATTTCTAATGATGCCCCAAAATAGGCAGTTAGAAAAATGAATTAAAAAAAATCTATGGGGTATTTTGAGCTGAAACTTCACAGACACATTCAGGGGACACCTTAGACTTATATTACATCTTTAAAAAAAAAAAGTTCTAGGGCACCTTTAAGAGGGAAGAACTGAAAGACTAGATGAATTTAAACTTTTCCGAGGGTATGACAGTGCAAATTTCAGTACAAAAGCTTCTACACGCTAAGAACTTCACAATAAATAAAGCACCACTGCTAAAAAATATCAAAACAAAAAAGAAATATTCTCCATGAAATCAATAAAAACGTATCAATCTAACAAACTCGTCAAGAATCCACTGACTCCGATCCTAATCCTGTTCAATGTCAAGCACCATCTCCTCCGGACAACCTAGCATCCGCTTACAACACGCCAGCAGATCTCATTGGCATGCCAGACAACGAGACAGAGTGACAATAGATCACTTCTTCATTACAATGACTCTAATTAATGATGTTAAAAGCTTAAATTAAAAAAAGGGAAAAGGAAAATATCTACCTTTTCACTGACTGAAGCATACCCACAATGCCAGCACATAAGGAGTTTAATAGTTTAAACTTTGAGCTTATAGTTCAAATTAATTTCCAGTGTTCCTGTCTGAATAGTGCAGACTATGGGCAATACGTGAGCATTATGAGTATAAGTCAGCTAACAGGATTTGGACGAGTGGAGAGGCACTTTACGCAGGCTTCGTTCAGTTAAACTTTTGCTAATCTCACTAGGTCCTAACATAGACGCATTGTTTCTCGTATTGTAGCAGAATGTGCTCGCAGCGGATTCAATGTAACAGGACCAATCACATTTAGCTACTTTGAAAGCTCTGCCTTTTTGAGCTCCGCAGAACACACGAGAAGGGTGAAATTGTCTTTGCCATGGCTAAGATGAAATTCATCGCAAGGCCATCAGCACTTAATACTCGTCTGCGACTTTTGGAACACAGGCTTTCTGGGAAATGATGAATCGGGCTGTTGTGCGCTTGTAATAACCCCGCCGAATGCAAATGAGAGCTGAAGGAGCCGTAAGACAAAAGACACATTAGCACAGAACTCTATCCCTATCCGACAAAGAGTTCTGGCTGGCACAATTCACACAATTCAAGTAAGATAAATCCACAGCGTTTTCTCTCCGCACTATGAGAAAAGTCTCGAATTCTGAAATGCACATTATGGTGACCTTCAAGCACCCTTCCACCAAGCTCCTTACGGATCAGACTTCAATATCCTACAGAATGTAAAGTGAATCCCATGTTTTAGTAGTCTTAAAAGATGGTTAAAGCTCACCTTATGCAGTATGATGACAAGGCCCGATCTCATTTGTATGTAGCGTTACTACCACTTATATGTTTGGATACATACTCTGCAATATACTCGTAAAAGTGTTTACACGTACAACATGCATGTACATTTTATAAACCTCAGAAAGAAAGAAAAAAATAATAGCTGGAATCCTTTGAAATGAGTTGAACACACATAGAACAGAATGAAATGGTTATAATCTCAAATTACACTGTAAGCTCGAATAAGTTGGAAAAACTCAATCAGTTGCCTCAATTTTTAAGTTACGAAATTCAGTTTAAGTAGGCACAATTGGCAGATTTTTATTTTGTACTCATAAATTTTTAATTTTGAGTACACTAATTCATACATTTAACTTGAAATTTTCATGTAACCTCAATGTGAACATTTTTATTAGTGTAAACTTAGCTAATGCTAAGTTTACTCATAAAAGTTAATTTGACTGAACTAATTTGTTCAATTTAATTCATCCTACTCAAAACAGTTAATTATTTTGAGCGTTAGGGTTTAGGTAAATCTATTATTTTTATGAATTCAATATTCCATGAATCTGAAAGGATTTGTATGGCTCTAAATTTAAAATAATAACATTTTAGATGCAGCCAATACGTTAACATACGTTTCAGTGCTATGCAAACACACAAAAATGTGTATGTGCTAGAAACACCCTTTGCATATGATACACTAATGTGATCACAATGCATGACAAGCTAAGAGCAGCTCTAATGCCAATTCAGTCCACGGTTTCATCACATCCACAAAGCATTACATGGCTCAGCGAGGCTAGCAACTGATGAGCTAAACATGTCTCAAGAGCGTGTCTTCGTCCTTTGTATCGTTTCATAATGTGACAGTGCAATTTGAAGCTATAACCTCATGTTAATGCACTGCCCTCAGCATTTGAGTTTTATCTATAACATGTTACAGCGCATTCAACCCCAAGACAAACTGGGACATCAATAAGAGCTTCTGCCAAGGGCACGAACTCATGTGCTGTCCAATCGATACACAGGGAGACTGTAAATACTATTAGAGACAGTTAGCTCTTTTAGTACAACTCATTACCCCAATATGCTTGTGAAACCTTTGTAAAATTAAGGCAATTATGTTCAGGGATATAAAAATCGCACCATCGACACATCTTAAGCAGGAGGAGGTTTGTGAATTCTTGTTTCGGTGTTGTTTTTCAGCCAATAAGAATGACCCCTTTGGCTTCACATGATCAGACAGAGGGCAATAAATAAGCAAATTGTGATTTTATTTTAAGATAATCATAATCTCTGGAATCCAATTCTGCATCCTATTTACTCCGAGTGTGGCTACTCAAAATTAAAATGAGTCTATCAGCCGGGAGTATCATAAATGGGTATTTATCAGGATTAGAGGATTTTGAAGCCCATCTGAACTCTCTCTCTCTCTCTCTCTCTCCTCTCTCCATGCTGCCCACCCCCTACTTTTCTTTTGGACGCTGTGCAATTACCATGCCAGAGTACCAAAAGTGACATGTTTGAAGAACAGATAAAAAGACATAAATTGGCTGGTAATGGCGATATTTCCTCAGCTTTAGAAAAACCCATTTATTCTCTCTCTCAACAAATCAAGGCACTGTCATTCCCCCACTCATCTCCCCGGCCAGAGGGGCCCGCCACAATTTCTTTGCTGTAAGTGAATGGCGGAATGCAGATTAGGCCCTGCACTAACTAGTGCTCTCGGGCTCACCGGTATCTGCGCTTTCTCCATTTTTAAATCAGCCGTAATGGGGGCAGGACCTCTGGAGCACTAAAAAGAGGGAACTGACATACTGGACAAACTGTGAATTTTTTCCCGAAGAGGTGGCGATATTGCACATCTGTCACTGCTGTGTAGACAATTACCAGCGGCAGGACAAAAAGAGAGAGACGGGGAGAAAGCGACAGAGAGAGAGAGAGAGGGGGGACGGGATAACATAACTAAGCTGAACAGGAAGGGTTGGCTCTCGGAGCTGGAGGCCTTTGTCACCGAGTATTGACTCCTGCATCCTTAATTGTTCATTCATTTATCCAGTGGTGTTTGTGTTGGCACAGTAATTAAAGGCAATCATGCCATTTACCCCATACCTTTACTAATGAATAATCATGCGGTTTATCCCATGTATACCTGTGCTAATGAATAAATGAAGCACTAGGAGATTCGGGATAACAAATGAAAGGCTTCCTATATGTCCAATTTCACTAACAACAGCAGGCTAATAAGGATGTTCTCAGCTTTTTCAATGATTATTCTGATCTTAAAACAAGAATAAAGTGACAGGACCAAGACAAAATGGACATAAAGGGCCCTATTTGAACGATCTAAGCGCATGGTCAAAAGCACACGGTGCAAGTGCACTTAGGACATTTACGAATCCACTTTTGCTAGTTTAACGACGGGAAAAATGGTCGGCGTGCCCGGCGCATGGTCTAAAAGGGCTGTCCCTATTCTCTTAATGAGTAATAGGTGTGTTTTGGGCATAACGTGCAATAAACCAATCAGAGTCTCCTCTCCCATTCCCTTTAAAAGCCAGTAGAGCTCACGCCAGGGCGAATTTGCTATTTACATGTCGGGATTTGCAAGCGGAAAAACGGAACGCTTATCTAGCGAGGAGACGGATCTGCTCGTGCGCGAGGTTAAAGCGTGGTTCAGATAGTGGTTCAGGTAACATAATATTTTGAGTTTCTGTTGTTTAAACCAATTACCTTCATTGCATTAACTTAAATTTTTAATTTAAATGAACTCAACATTTTAAGGCAACCAGGTACACTCTAAAAACTAATTCAGGGGACCTTTAGTCAGTACTTAAATATATATATTGTTGTGAAATAAAAAAATCAAGTTCTGAAATGCTGTTAGACTTTTTACTTGTAATTGTTATTTTATTGAGCTTGGATGACACACAAATTATGCCTATTGATTCGATATACTATCATGACTTGTCATAGTTTAACATTTTCAGTTAATCAAAAATATATTTAATTTTAAGTTCTGTTAATGTAAAATACAATGTGATGACGTGTAAACGTGTTTCATTGTTTTGAGTTGTATGAACACTTCTTTTAATTTAGACGAACTTAAGTTAAGTGAAACTGGTCTGGGATTTATATTTCCCATCATGCTTTGCCCATGGCACTTGAAAGGGAGAGTAAATGCTAAAATTAAGTGTTATATAATGCTTTTTTCACAAGATTAAGGGTAAGGGAGATTTAGCAGTAATTAGTGTTTTGTTATGCTAATTTAGAAGAGTTTGTGTTAATGTGGGTTTTTGGAGATTTACCATCATGGTGACAAGCGGTGCTTGGTAAGTTCATGTTACTTAGAAATGCATTTTACTGTGTCCAAAAAGCGTCTTCACCTTACTTAAAACATTATGTTGGATCAACTTAAATAGTTGCATTCATGTTGACAATTATTAAGTTTGTTACTTAGAAATGTGTTTTTATTGTGCCAAAAAATGTCTTCACCTTACTTAAAACATTATGTTGAATCAACTCAAAATATTGCTTTGAATTTATGTAATTCTCCGAATTGTCTTAAGTTAAAAATTCTAGTGGAAAACGTTAACATATTTTTTTTTTTTTTGTTGAACCATTGTTTTATTTTTTAGAGTGTAACTTACCAGTTAAACCAAAAAATCTTTTTTTACAGTGTATAAATATATATATATATATATATATATATATATATATATATATATATATATGTATGTATGTATGTTATTACACACATTATGTAGTTCAATTAGGGTTTAGATTCAACTCCGTTATTTTTTAAATAACTTGGATACAAGCCACTATGCTACTTTATAATTAACCCAAAACTACAGTACATTCATGTGATGCCAATGCTGATTAACTGAATGCACAGAAATCTGTGTTAAGGTGCAACGCTGATGTGAAGTGCTTTCGACTGTAAGCCCAGGTTGAGGTGAGAGGCGAGGGAAATCTGCTATTCTATATGTCAGGTGTGTGGAGTCAATGAGGCTTGACTATGCTGGGCACCAGCAGGACTTTTCATGGTCCAGTTGTTAGTTGCATATCAGTTACAGCAAATCAGTAAAATAAATGAGTTGTTAAAAGCTCAAGTTACGCCAGAATGCCAAACCTCCCCGGGCTAATTCTTACAGTTGTCCTTCTAACATCCTATGCATGTGCTATTGTTGCTGCAAGAGCATTTTTAAAATATCACATTGTCACCAGTACTTGGTGCCGCTCTTTGTTTTAATCTCATCGTAACAGATGATCTGAATGAATACCGTAAGATAGTTGAGTACAGTTTGAGACTAAATATATTATTTTTAACTGTTCGTAGGAGCTAGTTTCATATTGCTGAGTGCTCATAAACTCTCAAATCAATACTGAATTCTGCTGATCATTTCATTGCAGTTATCACTACAACTAAATGAAGCCATTAGTGGCCGACAGTCATTAATTTTGTAGTGTTTGTAGTGTAGTTAGAAAAAGAGCTGTGTGCATTGACCCCAGATTAACAAGGACAGGACAGTAGGCTACCATTCGGGAAGTGCTGACACACTGCACTCAATTAAAGACAACTTGTACTTACAATATTAGATATAAAAATAATAAAAAATAAAAACATACAGTATGCAGTGTTCTTTTAGATTTTTAATACTATTTATTAATATTTTGAATATATAATGATTGATTTATATTTTCAGTTTTAGTTGTAAATAAAGTTTCAGTCATTTTTAATTTAATTCTATTTTTTGTAAATATTTCTATACATTTTATTTCAGTTTTTGTCATTTTAGTACTTACATTCATTTGAGTTATTTCTAAAAGCATTTATATTTAATTAGATTTCAGCTGTTTTAAATTAAATATATATTTATTTTTTATATGATATAAAATACTACAAATTATACTATACACATTTTTTAATTGCATTTACATACTGCATCCGGAGTAACATACCCTGAAAAGAGATAAGGGCGGATAAAAGAATAAAACAGCTGACAAGTGGACATTGTCATGGTTTTAAGCACAGCTAATTAAAGCCTGTTTTCCTGATCTGGCTCTGTGAGTGACACTGTGATTAATAGCGGTAAATAATGGGAGATGAGGCTGTGATTCTCCCTCCGCACACACCTGTGTGCTCGGTGCCATATTGCAAGACTGACTTTAGAAGCCCGACATCTGGTGCCTGGCTCCTCTCGCTCCCAATATTTAAAGATGAGGCGCTGAAGCCAAGTCACCCTTTCAGAATCATCCAGAAATGTGTCTCTGTGTCTCCGGTATGTCTACAGTAGTATTCCTTCAGTGATCATTATAAAAATGAACAAACAATGACATACATACTGTATGTTAATCAAGCACAATTACTGTATGCATCAGAACAGAATTTTTGAAAGGTCACTGCTATGAAACTATAAATAGTAAAACAGGTTGGCAAGAGAAAAGGAGACAGAATGGATATTGAAGGGATAATCTCAAATGAAGGCTAAAACGCTGTAATTCCTTTAATTCATCTAATGGGTGTTCAGGCTGTGATCATGTTTCAAATTCAGATCAGATCACCCAAATTGCATAACAGCATTCACAAAGGCTTGTGATGAGTACAGGTCTTCTTTTATGGCAGTTTATAAAAAAAAAAATATTTATTTTTTAATGTCAATGGTTCTTGTTTTTGGGGCAAATCAATCAACTTAAAAAAATGTTTATACTACAAATTCAGTTCCTCTAACTCAGTTTAGTTTGTTGATTGAATGTAATTTTATTCTAAGCTTTCATAACTCCAAAACATTGATGGATGCATTCATTTTTTTGTTAAGCCCATACACACTAAAAAATGTTGAGTTAAAAACAACCCAAATTGGGTTGAAAATGGACAAACCCAGAAATTGGGTTGCTTTAACCGAGTGGCTGGGTTAAATGTTTGGCCAGCCTACTGGGTAGTTCTATTTAACTCAACTATTGTTTAAAAATGACTGTATTGCTTGCTTAAAATTAACCCAAATATATTGGAAATTAAAACAATAAACATTTATTAAATTGCTTAGCAATAAATGTTCACCTTTTGATTATTATTGTTAACTCTAGTAATTATGTGTCTGATTTTTAATTTCCAACCTATTTTGGGTTCATTTTGAGCCAACCATATAGTAATTTTTAAACAATAGTTGGGAAAACTGCCCAGCACGTTGGGCAAACTAATTGCTGGGTGTGTTTTGCACAGTTTGTCCAACTTGGGTTGTTTTTAACCCATCATTTTTATGATATTATCAGTTTATTTATTTATTTTTTTATAAAAACAACCATAAAAAGTCTTGGATCATGGCATTTTGAAAAAGCTGCTGCTGTTATTTTTGGGGATCCTCAACATTTGATACGTTTCAAAAGTTATTTAGTGCTTTGGGTCTACCAAAGAGCCCGGAGTTGTGTCATCCATCATCCAACACTATCCTGATGTGGAGGAGATGTGACAGAAAATTTGGTCACCATCAAGACTTTCTCCAGTTCCGGAAAAGAACATTTAATTAATTGATCGAGTTTCATTAAGAAGAATGTGATTATTTTTTAATTTAAGCTCAAAATGAATTAAAAAAGACACAAAAGATCACTTTTGGTGTAGCGGTGGAGGGGAGATTAATTTATTTAATGCCATTATGAAGAGCACAACAATATTTGTTATTATTCAAGGTGCCCCCTGACAGAAGCATTAAAATGGAACATCAGCTATAACATGTATTTATTTATTTATTAACATCACATTTCCAGTTTGTCCAGGGGGAAGAGTTCTTGTAATCTGCTGGCATCTTAAATGCTTTTCTTCTCTTTGGATCCCTCCAGGGCAAAACTTTTCTCTGACTTCCTGTTGTGTCTTCTCTTTGTTTTGCAGGGCACTTCCTGCCTGCAGAGGAAGTTAATCAGCTCTTTAGCCTCTCAGCAGCCATCCTGTAGCTGCCCCCGAGCTCTGAGGAGGGGTCAGGCCATCCAGTCAAGACCCCCTTTGATAAAGCTTTGTATTCAAGGCGATTGGTGAAGATAACACAGCGTGCTAGAACATACCCTAGTGCTGGTAGGCAAAGAATGTCCTTGTCTGGTCAGTCTCCGAGGGCAATAGCCAGAACTCATGGGGTCCAATCTGATCTTGATCTTAGGGCTCACTATATGTCCAAAGCTTTGGGTGTACCATTTGTGTCATGCCTAAAAATGCTCCTGTATCTGCACCAGCTGAGCAGCAATCAGAGATGGCCAAAGGTCACAAGGCCACCTATGTATGTGGTAATATCTAACAGTCCACTATCATCATCTGGAATACAACATGCTGCGCTGTACACTATCAATGGATAAAGAAATCCAGATTCAATTCAACATTGCACTATACTGGGGAGGTTAAAAAAATGCCACTATTTTAAAGGGTTAGTTCACCCAAAAATGAAAATTCCATCATTAAGTACTCACACTCATGTCATTCCACACCCATAAGACCTTCATTCATCTTCGGAACACAAATTAAGATATATTTGATGAAATCGGAGAGCTCTCCGACTGCTCTATAGACAGCAATTTAACCCTTAAAGACCTAGAGCATTTTGGGGGCTCCTGACTCGCCTGCACTTTTCTCTGGTTCTATTCTAGCAGTCAGCATCAAGTGCCATATATCATTTTAAACAGGACAACTTGAAGTTTCAGTTTAGCTCATTTAAAGTGTCAATTTTACATTTATTTTGTCTGAGAATGGATAAAATTCCACGAATTTAAAAAAAAACGCCAGCAAAAATCTAGTGTTTTTTTTTTTTTTTTTTTTACTGTAAACTCACAAAACCTCATGAAGTTTGATTTTTTTTTCTTTTAAAAAGTTATATTTGGATGTTTTAAACTTTTAGATGAAATTTTGTATAAATTGATCAATCTCTAAGCAAGTTATAGCCTTTTGTTACAATATTACTCTAGATAAAACTACAATATTACTCTTTAGGGATAAACAGGTATACTTATTCTGACTTATTTACACTGTTAAAGAGTTGGATTCTCATGCTAAACATGGCCAAAGTTTCAAAACACGAGTTGGACGTATGACTGGGTATACCCAGCCTGATCTGCCGGCGATTTGATTTCTCCCGGCAACTCAGTCTGGAAACCCGTACATACATTTCTTCTGCATCTGTTACACTTTTGCGGGAACCAATCACAGACTGGCTTATCCACCTTGCTCGCTATTGGCGGGTACAGAGCTCTTTCTATGGCTCTGGGCGGGTATAACACAATGACGTCTCTCGCACGACCATCAATCCAATTCCTTTTAACCTCTCAATGATGCTAAATAACTTCTTTAGTTTAGCAAACAAATCGCTCGACTGGGTGTAAATACCACTCACTTTCATGTTTTTTTGCACAACCTGCAAAAATCGTTCGATGCCATTGCTGCTTCTGCAAACCGCTGATCAATGCTACAAACCAATACAAACTAAGCCTGTCTGGAGTTTTCGCATCGCTCTGCAAATGTACGTCACCCGGATCGTTGATCTGATTGGCCGAAGGACTATCCAATTGCGTGAATAATGCTCGTTGATCCCGCCTCTTGTGCAGTAGGAAATACATAGAAAACTCCCCAGACCAATGTTCAATTTTAAATTGAGCTTGGTCTGGTGATAGCCAGACAAATGACGGTGTATTTCTGTGCCAAAAATTAAATTTCAGGATCTTTTTTTCGAGCATGTGCCTGTGTGACATCAGAAAGGTCGGAATTCCTTGTATGGGCACTTTTTCCGGAAGAGCGCACACGCACACGTCGACCAGAGTGAGAGCACACCCATCAATGTGCTTCGTTCGGGTTTACAGAAGTCATCGGCAGCCCTGCACAGGACTTACTCGAGAAAGATTTGTCACTTTGTTTTTAGACTATGAAATCAACAATGTCACCAAAGAAGTGTGTTTGTGTTTGTGAGGGAAAGATAACCTTGCTTCCCAAAGAACCCAGTGTTCAGTGGAGCTGAGAGTTATGTGCTCACGCATTACATTAATGCGCTCTCTATATTTGTTATTAAAATAACCATAGAAACTGATAGTTGCAATCACTTTTTTATTGGTTAAAATGAATGGAGAATATCTTGTGTTTTTCCGTGGCTGCTCGAGCCCGCAGGATTAAAAACACTCTGTTTAGGTAGCTTCAGTTTTTAGGGGATATAGACTACCGTTTTGTTTAGTTCATAAGTTTTGGGTCATTAAGATTTGGGTTAGAAGACTTTTATTCAGCAAGGACACATTGAACTGCCAGTAAAGGCTTTCAGATTTTTACAAAAAAAGTATTTTAATAAATGCTGTTTTTTTTTTACTTTATATTCATCAAGGAATATATGTATTATGGTTTCCACAAAAATATTAACCAGCACCACTGTTTACAACATGGATAATAATAAGAAATGCTTCTTAAGTACAAAATCAGCATATTAGAATGATTTCTGAAAGATCATGTGACACTGAAGCCTGGAATAATGATGCTGAAAATTTAGCTTTGCCTTCACAGGAATAAATTACATTTTAAAATAGAATGGTTATCTTAAATAGTAATAAAATATGTATCTAATCAATCTCATCTACTGTTTGTATTTTACAAAAAAAAGGTGTTATGTGTATTTAACTCAAGCATTACGTCTAACTCGATCATCTCATTATACTTCACTGTATGGTACTCTCTCTACTGAGCACTTTTAAGGACAGAATATCTTAAAGATTAAATTAATTAACCCACAATCGTCAATCCAATTACATATATAACGATGCTCTCTTAAAGATGTACCTAGGTTAAAACAACCTCCTTAGTTAAAACAAGTGCACTAAGAGTGAGATTTGAGCATCAATCTTTAGTATGAAAAAGGGCATGTTTATAAACAACGACAACATTTATTTTGAATGAGGAAGATTGCTAATTTCAAGACTGCCAGCAATAACAAACAAGTCAACCAAGACTGGAGCTCTCGTCTCGTACGCTGAGCTGAGCAAGTGCGCTCAGATGAGAGGGTAGAAAGGAGTGGCGATAGGATTTGAAAGGCGTTACACTTGAGTGCCTCCATGATTTGCATTTAGTGACTGAGACACATAAATGGCGCTGGGCTGTACGTCCAATTGTTTGTGGTCAAGCGGCGCGACGTCGGTAATTAGGATGCTTTCCAACACCTCAGGGTCAGACCAGACTTTCTGTGAGCGATCACAAACAATTCAGGACACAATTCAGATTTTAAACCCTCACAATACTGATAATTACTACAGCGGTGATAAGGGAATGGTGTAATTTGAAAATATGCCATATTTTATTGCGATGTAGCGAAGAAGGGATGGGGAGGAGTGAGGAACTCGTCAAAGAGTAATTTTTCTTTTCTTTTTTTTTCTTTTTTCTTTTTTTACAACATTATAAATTTGACGGGGGAGAATATGGAAGGGAAAATGCTTTTAGTGTGTGATTTATACGAGTGTGATGGGAGAATCATAGATCACCACAGCAAGTCGACAGGCGCTGATGGGCCATATGAAGAGCGCTAATGCCGTCAGAACAAAATGTAACCAATCTTTGGACGCCCTCAACCATGCAATATGCCTAATAGAAACTCCAAAACTATCAGGCTGTCAGAGGCTTGCTGCGGTAAAGGGCCTAGGTCGGGAGATTTTAGATGGGAGACAAGTGGTATAAATTTACCTGTTGTGGACCCTCCACACACACACAGTCAGATAGGTTGAGGAAATCATCAAAGTTTATTTTAATTTAGCCCCTGCGGATGTAACACTAAAAGCTTGTCTGCCTTGACATTAATTAGTAAAATATACTCTTAGTGTCAGGCAAATAAGAAAATAAAATAACAGGCCATAAATGAGCAACAAAACAACACATAAAGCATGCATGTAACTCCAAAACTACACCATGACAAAAAGTCACTGTGAAAGTGAGGCAGTGAACAAATCGAAGGAACCACTCAATTTTTTATCTACACTACTATTCAAGAGTTTGGGTGTCAATAGGATATATATATATATATATATATATATATATATATATATATATATATATATATATATATATATATATATATATATATATATATATATATATATATTATTATTATTTTTTATTTTTTTAAAGAAATAAATACATTTATTCAGCAAGAATTTAATTGATCAAAAGAATCCTGATAAAAAAAAATGCACACTGGGTTCCACAACTGTTTTCAACATTAATGATGATAATAAGAAATGTTTCTTGATGGCCAAATCAGCATATTTAAATGATTTGTGAAGGATCATGTGAGACTGAAGACTGGAGTAATGGCATCCGAAAATTCAGCTTTGCCATCGCTGTAATAAATTACATTTTAAAATATATTAAGATATAAAACAGTTATTTTAAATGGTAATAATTTTTAATCAAATAAATGCAGCCTTGGTGAGAATAAGAGACTTGTTTAAAAAACATTTAATTTTTTTTTTTTTACAGACTACAAACATTTGAACTAGTGTTGTCAAATGATTAATCACCATTAATCACATCCAAAATAAAAGTTTGCGTTTACATAATGTATGTGTGTGTACTGTGTATATTTATTATGTATATATAAATACACACACATGCATGAATATATTTAAAAAAACAATAAAATAAAATAAAAAAAATATATATATATTAAATATATATATATATATATATATATATATATATATATATATATATATATATATATATATATATATATATAAAATATACACAGTACACATTTATTATGTGTAAACAAACTTATTTTGGATGTGATTAATCGCGATTAATTGTTTGACAGCACTAGACTTTAAATTAGTATACTCTTGGTACCTTGTGCCAACATTATAAGCGACTTGGCAACAACATTTTACTGTAAATTTGGTTCATTTCCATACAATTGCATTCAAAACTATCCAAACCTGCAGATCCTCCATTGTCTTACAATAAAAAAAAAAAAAAAAAGCTTTTCTGAGAAAATGGCAGATGGCAACAGTTTCTAAGATCGCACTGATCAGTAATGCAGTAATGTTTTAAGGTGGAGCTTAGAAGATGTGTTTCTAAATGTTCTTTATTATGTTAATTATGTTATTGATAGTAAATAATACATAAATACAATAGAGTCTACTTCCATTCGGTTATTTTCTCTGTTGATGTTCTCTTTCCATAGCTCAAACTGACTCTGAACCTACGGACATGGCATCATGACAAACACACCAATCCACACCCCTCTTACTTTCACTCACACACAAACACCCACAAGGTGAGGCCTTTAATCACCTCTGTGCGCTCTGACTCTAATGTCCTAATGGAGAGTCACTGCGCACCTCAATGTATTTATCATAAAAGCCAGTGCCAGAGTAAAAAACCTAAACAGTCCAACCTCCCTCTCTCTCACCTATCCCCTCTCCCTCTATTCTTGTGCTCCCCTGGTGAAAACATGTAATTCTACTTCCATTAAGCAGAATATGCAGCCCTTCACATTGGGGAGCAAGTGGGGCACGAGTTCAGTTCCTCCACATTCACTGTTTAGGTGCAGCTCACACAGTTCATTTTAAAGCAAGGAGGGGAAGGCAGCCCTGGAGGTAAGGTGGCAAACCTCAGCCTTTACATTTTTTAGAGGGGGGTGGGCACATCAGCTATATTATTATTTTTTAAATTAGAAAATGTATATGACATGCTATGATGAAAAATGAGGTGCAGATGGACTATTATTAAAAGAGATATAACATAAAATTATATACTGTATGTGATAGATATGATCACGTTCAAACCTGTACCTCTCACATGAGCTACCTCCTGCTTTATTATTTAAGTTTAGTATATAGTTACCAAATTCATTAAATAATGGTAACAAATTTCAAACTTTTTGGTAACACTATTTTACAGTATCCTTGTTATATATCCTTGTTATATATTACATGTATGTTCATACATAATTAATGAATAAAAATAATTAAGCATAATTACATGCAACAAATCCTAAACCAAATCCTATTTCTAACCCTTTAATAAGTATGTATTGTTAAGTAATATTATTTAACTGCACTGTAACACATACACCCTAAAATGAAGGGTTACACTTTATTTTAAGATGTCCATGTTACAGTGTAATTATACATTTACTATAATTTATAATTAGCTACATATACTTACTATAGGGTTAGGGTTTAGTTTAGTGTTAGTTGTATGTGATTATGCATAATTTATAGTTTTTTATGTACATAAAAACTAAAATCAAAAGGTTTTTACAATGGAAAACTAAAACTTTCCCTGACATCTATTTTGAATGCAATTTGTTTTCATAAAATGATTTTTAAATACAGTCTTGAGACTATAAACTGTATTAAAAAAAGTGCTTGAGCACATTTTGCAGCCATTCTACTATGTTTATGTCCACATTCTCCATTTATGACCAACTACCAGTAAACAATCAAATTTTGCAGAAAGGTGCATGTAAAGTCTATCTCAACCATGAACCACAATTAGGCCAGGTTTTGTGGACACTGAGTGAACTGCATGCTAAAATTGAAATTTAGCAACGAGGGAAAGACACGCATCCGCTCGCACACAAACACATCTGGCTCCTGGTAGCCTTTTCTCTCTGCATTTATTCCAGTTTGTTAACCTCGTGCTGCAAGCTAGAGCATCTGAACAGGGCAGAGACACCTCGCATGAGATATCTGCTATTGAAAAAAAAACAGTCTGCATAGCCCGAGAGCCTGGCGTCTGATGCAGTGGTGACAGCTATATGTGTCAACAGCGATCAAGAGTGAAGCGCAGACAACAGGTACTCTGTTTCTCCGTTTCTCTCTCTCTTGTCAGTCAGTGGATCAGCAGCAGCGGCTAGCACATGCCCCCCGGCCCGCACCGGCCCGAAGGCGGCCTGCCGCCACCAGGCCGCCCGAAACGGGCAGATGTGACTATGGTTCCTGGCATTTGGCAAGACCGCTCAGCGTCAAGCAGACGGGGATGGGGCCGGACAGAGCATCAGCTGTAGCGCCAGCGCAGGGGGCCCTGGCAGTGTCACAACATAAGGGGGCCGAGAACCCTATCTCTCTTTGCCTCCTTCCGCAACTCTCCCTCCGCAATCACGCGCCGCCTAAGCCAGCAGCGGCCACTGTCACAAGCCATCACCGCCCCACAGGGGAAACTGCAAGTGCACAGCAGCACAGAGGAAGGAGAGGAAAGGATCGGGCACTTGTGCTAGCAAGCTAAGTGGCCGCAAAAGGCGCCGTCACATGCGATATTACATGCATCCTCTTGAGGTGATTTTTTTCACCCTGCAATTTTCAACATTGCCAAGTCAGAAACGGTAGAGCTTGCCAAAGATGAAATAAACAAACAAACTTGCAGGGGAAGACAAAACAGCATTTAGAAGAAAAGAAAAGGGCAAGAAGATGATAACCCGTGGCCAGATCGGCACAGGGGGAAATTGCTAAAGACATCTGCAAGATGTAAGTCTTGGCCTTAGCTTGAGAGGACAAATAGAAAATAAAACCATCTGAAGTGTTTGGAAAGGGAGGGTCTTTGCGTTGCTGTGTATGTGATGCACGATGAAACAACACAATGATTGAGTGTGTGAAAAAGCTGTCATGTGACAGTGAGCAGTTTGTGTCCGGAGTGTGACTTGTCGTGGTTTGACAGTTGTCTAGTTTCATCGGTGTGGCTGGTGGGAGAGGGGCAGCCCTGCAGACACACTCAGACTTACAGAGCAAAGTTTCTTTTTTTCGCTTGTTGTCTGAGCTTCAGTGCATTAATCTTCATTAGGCTGCGACTGGCACCGCATTGAAAGCATCGAACCCTCGATTGTGTTCCTCAAGCCCTTGTTGTGTGTAACACAACAAATTTCATGACAAATGATCCATTAGCTCACAACAGCTGCCAGTCATCACCACAAAAATTACAACAATCTCAAACACTACAAATTTATATTTTGATTGATTATAGCCTGACAGTCATTGGTCTTTTGAGCCTACTACTGATTCCGATATGGAAGAGTAAAAATATCCGATTACCGATATATCTGTCACTAACTTTAATTTTAAAAATGGTGTATATATAGCTATTCCGTGATATGAGCAATACTGCAACATTACTTAAAGAGCAATACTCATTTCTATCCAGCCTTAGACTACACAAAACACATTTTAATAAAAAATTTAATAATATTAATGGTCCTGTGTGTAAGTTTTTGACTGTACTAAAGCATAGAACTACCATAATATGTTTGCAGATATTTAGGAAATATCAAATACTCATTTCTCTGAACACCCATGCTACAGCCAGCTATTTTACTTGTGACCGCAAGTTGCCGTGTCGGAATGTCTGTTTTTGTTTTGGTCTGTACAAGACCGCAAGTTGCCAATTTATCCAATAGTATTTCGCCACCCCGGGTTGCCAGTTGGCGGAAAACACATGCAGCGAATCGCAGCCATGGAAGCCAGCGAACAAACTGGGTCAGAGATTACCGATTCTACCCGACCTAAAAATCCATCTAAAAATCTCTATGAAGGAAAGCATATTAAAATGTGATATCAACTCATCATAAATCAATAACTCAACTCATCAACTTACAGTCTGTAAGTCTCCTCGCCTTCCAATGTCAATTGAGCTCGCTCCTGTTGCATGTCCTCAAACTGGCAACCCATGTAAGCATTGAGTCTGAGGAGGAGGGGGCGGGACAAACAATATTTTGAATTTGGACTGCAGTGCCCATTTCAACCACTAGCTATCATTCTTACATACCGCATCTTTAACCATAATAACTATAATAGTAATACATGTTTTAATTATTGTTACAATATTAATGAAATACTATTAAATATGAAGTGTGCTATATAAAACCTTGTTTTGTTTTTTTAAACATTCATTACATTGTTTTACTGTCAGGGTTAGTGTATTTTTTATGAATTTCTAACATTTTTAAAAATGTATTTAAAAAATTGTAAATGTAATTTTTTTTCTGAAAAAAAAAAAAAGTAATTGTAAATCTCTGCAATTTTTTTTTAATTAAACATAAATAACTAGATGATCGTGTGGCAGAGACAACTGCACTCCATAATAATTTCACCACAAAAATGACATCCTAGACCAAATAAATTTGACAAACAGTTGTTTCCTATTATAAAATTATCTCTATCAACAAAATGTGTGTCAAAGGCCAACAAACACCTTCATTAACAGATGATAAAGCTGTGATTGTAAAAGGTGAGGTATATCAAGTTGTTCTTGAAGATAAATAACAGCTGAATAATTTGCTTTGTTGGGCCAGAGTGATAAAAGGTAGTGATTTGTATCCACTGATGAACATCAGGAAAGACCTCAGAGTTATAAATGAAACAATCCCTCAATGACCAGCACTTGTCTTACCTTTATATGAGCATAAGTCATTGAGTCTGAGAAAGTCGACACTTTATACAGATTTGGGATCTTGTGGTTTACTTAATTGTAGCAAAGTAAATCGGCCATATGGGAGGTCGTATATCAGTCCAAAATCAAAAGTGTTTGAATGAAAGTTCATTTTTAAACAAGATTTCTCTGTTTAGTTGGATGAAAGAATTGTATAAATGCTTTTAATTGGTCTCTTTACCCGATTTGAGATATCTCTACTGTAATTGCACCCCAAAGCCAGTTATTTCCTAGACATCCAAGCACCATCAGCATTTTGTCCCAGTGCTGTTTTCATTGAGGACAGTATATTTCATGATTGACAGTCACACAATAATTCAATAATTCAAACACTGCTGAGCCAGGACAGGATCAACAAGGGTGACCAACTCTACACAGAAAAACAGAACAGACTATGATGCTGAAAGATGAAGGGAGAGAGGGATGAGAAGCAGAATAGTCAAAGAGGAAAGGCGTTTTACCTGCTGGCAGTTTTTAATGAGCACTTCACTTCTGATGGCCAACCATACACACACACACACACACACACACACACACACACACACACACACACATAACACATGCCTAATTCATGTAGCAAACCATATATGGAGTAGTAGCAATACACAGTAGCAATTTGCAGTAAAGATACAATATGTGCTAATGTGCCATATAAAAATTGATCAATAATAAAATAAATAAAAATGGAAATTAAAATGGAACATTACTTAATTTCTAATCCAAACTGTGCATTCACATAATGTGCATTTTATTGCATTACAGTGCATGTCAGAATGGAAATGTCAATTTTCTCATGATCTCCGACACTTTCTTTAGTCTCCTGCTTCTCAGAGTCAGATTATTTTTTCCCTGAGAAAAAAACCCTACTAAATGTCAAATTTTTTTTCAAAGGAAGAAAGAAAAGGATAAAAGAAAAGATCACCCAGGATCCTTAAACTCGAATTTCCGATCTCCAGTAATACTCTTGAAAATGAATAGTCAAGTCAGTAAATTTCATCTGGAGCTTTCACACCATTTCATCTCTTCTTTGGGTTCTTATCGTTTGCTCTGCATTACCAGTATGGTCAAAACTGAGCCCAAGCAACACAAAAAATCATCCATGTTTAATATAGTACAATGAACTTTAACCGTATCTCCATTTTTGTCTAATGTCAGTATTATCTTCAAAGAAATAGTGTTATTAAAACTTGCAGCAGACTCCTCTAACTAGATACCTAATTCTATCTCCTTCTCAAATGTGAGAATCTATTTTCAAGATTCATTTGTCTTTCTTTTTCTCTATTAATAATGGTGCCAGTGCATATCAAAGTGCCATAATGAAGATTCACAGCATTTTCTCTCTTATACTAATACCTTATCAAAGTTGAATCTCTTTCTGGAAAATCAATTCTCTTTCATATCATTAAGTTCTTCTCTGGCATGATTACATGCCTGCTGCTACTGCTTAGCAAAAGGCAGCAGAAAAAAAAACAAAGCATGGTAATCTATGCATTCAATGGGATACTGCTTCATAGTCTGGGAAATATCTGATATCAATATTTGCCATGATGGTATTGATTGCCTTGATGGTGTAACACATTAAGCAAAAAAAAAAAAAAAAAAAAAAGATAGGGAAAAAAAGAGAATGAAATGAAAAAACGCTCTGATTCAACTTTAAATTCAAGTGCGACAGAGAGCTAGACAGTTGACCGCATAGTTCAATCAAATGAAGTGTATGGAAAGAGTCTCACATAAACATTCAGCATGAAACAATAGCAGGTAAAAAGTGGCTTTGGCATAAAATAAAACCAATTTAAACTATTTCAATTCTATAATTATAATATTGGGAATTATAATATTAATTATTAAGGGATTAGTTTACTTCAGAATTAAAATTTCCTGATAATTTACTCACCCCCATGTCATCCAAGATGTTTGTCTTTCTTTCTTCAGTTGAAAAGAAATTAAGGTTTTTGAGGAAAACAGGATTTTTCCCCATATAGTGGACGTCACTGGGGTAAAACGGGTTGAAGGTCCAAATTGCAGTTTCAATGCAGCTTCAAAGGGCTCTACACAATCCCAGACAAGGAATAAGGGTCTTATCTAGTGAAATGAAAAAAGTAAAAAAAAAAACATTTATATACAAATGCTCATCTTGCGCTGCTCTGTGATGCGCCACGCATTACGTAATCATGTTGGAAAGGTCACGTGTGACATAGGCGGAAATAGGGCGAAAAACTCCATCTCATTTTCTCCTCCAACTTCAAAATTGTCCGCCATCGTTGTTTTACCTTTTTTTGTAAAGGCCTTTTGACTTAAGCCCTGGGTATACTTTTTTTCTTTTCTTTTTTTACGTGTAAGCTAGTGTATGCGCACAGTCGAATGCACAGCCTTGGAAAGTATATTTCATTCGACTTATACGCATACACAGGCATTTGACGCATCGCAGTTTTGAGCAATCTCTCGCCACAAGTTACAACCATGTAAACATCTTTGTATTCTTTCATGCTAGAGTTGTACAAATTAGGGTAATTTCTAACCTCTTTGCACAATCTCTCATCTATGTAGGCCTCCATTGTAGCTGTAGCTTGCATGCGTTCTGGTCTGTTCTGTTTTTTCTATGACTACCTTGTGAATCGACGCCCCCAGGGCATGGCAGCCACTTTGTGGATAAACTAATTACTACAAAAAAATAAATGCGCATGTACGACCTGGGTGTACAAGTACATGCAGTTACCAAAATCCAGCGGTGCACATACAGTACGTGAATACTCTTCTCATAATGAAATTCGCATCACGCACACTGTACACTAACCTTGCGTATGCGTAAAAAGTGAACTATAATTTGGGCTTTAGTCTTTGCACGTTCGCTTTGTAGACACAGGATTGGTACTTCCGCCTACATCACGTGAGACCTTTCCAACATGATTACGTAATGCATGGTGCATCGTAGAGCAGTGTAAGACAAGCATTTGTGGTTAAAAAGTTAATAATTTTTGTTTTGGTAACACTTTATTTTGGGGTCTTTTAACTAGTTGCTCATTAGCATGCAGTAAATGACCAATCATTTCGGTAATCCTTTAATTTAATATAATATCTTAATATTAATTTAACATTACTTGTCAGAATTAGTCAGATCCTTGCTGATGTGTAAATTGACTATAACATTAAATAATCTACCACAGTTGATTTTCTCAATTTGCCCAACATTAGCAAGTGTTGCAAAAATTTCATTTTGGTCACATCTTTGTCTTTAAAACAGCACAAGGGTAACTTCAAGAATAATAATTAATGTTAATGATACTCAGCAATAATAATGAGACTGTTGAGCAAGAAAGTCAAGAGAAAAAATCAAAGGGGTGACAAAAAGGGGGTGGGATAAGAGAAAGGGAGAGAGAGAAGGAGAGAGAAGCAAAGAGACAGAAAGAGCAAGGGGAATAAATGGATAATAAAGGGAGAGTGCGGAGGGAGAAGTGCATCTGACTGGAAGGAGGGTGGTGATGTATGCGGGCCTGTCAGCGGGGGGAAGATGCAGTGCGCTCTTCCTCAGGGAGGCTATCTCCCTCCCACCGCGTGCCGAGTGTACACACACCAGTAATGAAGTGGTCCACCAGCAGACAGCACAAACACACACATGCACACAAACTCTTATCATCTTGGCCTCCCACAACCTCCTGCTAGGCCCAAATTACACACTGGCAACTAGACGGCATTCGTATTTAATCATACTGTAACCTAATTGCACCAGAGACCGACTGTATAGTAATTTGTTATTGTTGTTATGTGCCATTCTGCTCTAAGTGATTTAAATAAGGGCGTCAAACCCACAACTTATTGAAATTGCCGCCGAGCACCAGGAGGCAGCTCGATGTGGAGATAAAGAGCATGTGAGCACTGTGAGAACGGGAGAGGAGGCGAATGTGTGTAATCCGCGAGCGAAAGTGTGGAAAGGCAAATGATTCATGGAATAAGCATTAAAAAGTGAGAAAAAATGAGGGAGGAAGAGAAATCGATGTAAATGGGTCCCTGAGGACTGTGGGTAATAAGGATTACTTCTGTGAATATACCAATCCATACAACAGGCCAATGAAAACTAGTCAGATGTAGTCTTTGGGATTGTGCAAGCGTTTCTCACATTGTGTGCTGTGCATATGCGTCCGTGGCCTGCGGACTATCGAAGTGTACAGGCATGCAAGTGGAATGATTTGCATACTGAATTATGATAAAGTGCATATATGTGCTTAGATGAAGTTTACAATGAATGTATGACTCTGTGGATGTCTGTGAGTTTTGTCTTTTAGTCCCTGTCTATTAGCTTTGAGGTCCTCTACAGTATCCTTCAAAAGTTTTTTTTTTAAAGCAATTAACACTTTTAAATTCAGCAAAGACACATTAAATTGATCAAAAGTGACAGTAAAAATATTTATGTTACAAAAGATTTCTATTTTAAATAAAGACTGTCCTTCCTATTCATCAAACGAATCCTAAAAAAAAAAATGCATCACAGATTCTACAAAAATATTTAGCATAACAACTGTTTTTAACATTGAAGGATCATGTAACACTGAAAACTGGAGTAATGATGCTGAAAAATTCATCTTTGCCATCACAGGAATAAATTACCTTTTAAAATGTACTAAAATAGAAAACAGTTATTGTAAAGTAAATTTAAATAATCTTTCACGACTTTACTGTTTATACTGTATTTTTGATCAAATAATGCAACCTTGAGCATAAGAGGACATGAAACTTTCAAAAACATTAAAAAAACACAATCTTTTTATTGGTGCTGTCCCCCTAATAGTTGACAAAATTCACTTTTAGCAAATACTGTGATAAAAAAAACATTTTTATCCAATCATATGCTTTCTGGAATGAAGATTCTAATGACTACCAAGTAGCAAATGATGGTTTGCGGCTGAATAAGTAAAAGACTATTAACCATTTGACCTCTTAAGACCCAGGGGAAAATTGTTTTTTGAATTTAGTATTTTTTCATGTCATTACATTGTTTAGAGCATAAGAAACAAATGGGGGAAAAAAACATTTTTGAAAAATGATATTTTATTCATATGTTATGCTATGTCCTCAAAAGCGGACATCAGGACTCAGTTATTTACAAAAAATAAAATGACATGACATGCAAAAACAATACGTTTTTTTTTCATTCACCAATCAAATTTTAGGTTTCAGAATACACTTTGTTTAAAGATTAGTCTCAACTATGTTATGAAAGATGTAACGGGATGAACTGATACACCATTTTGCTTTATGCAATATGTGGGTAAAATGGCCATACATGGGTTTTCCCATTCAATGCAATGTATCTATACACTGTATTTAATTTGCAGATTAATGTGTTCTTTGAGCAATGTAATAAAAAAAGAAGTGTAATAATGGGAGTAATAGTTTTCATAATAATATCTAATATTTCATAGGAATATTGATATGTAATTTATTTCCCTATTCACTTGTGTCTCCTAAAATGTCTGATAAACATGATTTAAGTCCTGGTGTCTTCTACAGTGGACATGTATGAAACCAATGCCCTGTTTTGTAACAGAAAGTCATATTTTGATTAGAAACCCCATAACATTTTCCTGAGATGTTGATTTATAACAAACAATTTGCAAAATTTGTCAGATTTAAACGATAATTACAAAATATATATTCATAAGAGTGCTAAATTTGATCATTCAGTCATTTTTAAAGACCAAGGAGAAATTGTTGAGAAACATTTGGTATCTCTGAAAAGCCCTGATGTGCTCTTTATAGGACATCCAGACTTAAAACTGTGATATGTATGGTGTCAGAGAAATTAACTAAAATATAATGTCCTCATACATGGACAGAGGGACCCAGGACTTTAAAACAAAAGAGATAAGCCATTCTGTATGTCCCACCCAAACAGTTTGTCTCAATAGGAAACACATCAACACATGTTGCTGGCCAATTCATAGAGTCTTTAATATATAGATATACTCACTTCTACTCATGCTTGTGTGCTGTATGTCGAGTATGTGTTCATGGAGTGTATGGACACATGTCCATGTTAGTGTCATGTCTGGTCCTGTTCTGGCTGGCTACATGTGTGTGTACGCATGTGTATGCGCGGACTTTAATCTGGCTGCTATCTCAGTGGCAGGTTGAAAATGGGTCTACGGCGTGCCACTGGAGCTCTGTAATCCATTCTCAACAGTGAAGCATGGAGGCAGAGAAGCCTGCGCCCATTGTCATGCTGAGTTACATGGACTCAGGATCACATTATCTGGCCCTGGACCCCACTGATTCATTCAGTTTACAGTATTCTCTGTTCACAGCCAACTTATTTCCTTTAGCCCGGCCTGCCGACAACCTCCTCTATGCCGTATTAATCTTATTTATGGACTTATCGTAGCACAAATATCACAATACCACTCTGCGCTGGGCTCTCTCCCCTCGCACTGCTCGAAAATAAACATGAGGTTGATGGAAGCTGAGGCTATTCTTGAGAAAAAAATTGGTTGTTTACTACCTGTGGGTTTAAGAAAGTAGTCTTTTGAGAAGTGGGAGTAACAGAGTGGAAAGGATGTGTGTATGCTAGGTGAAGCTGTGCGAGACACACTATAAATACACTCAAATGAAAGCTTAATAATGCATAGATTTACGCTAACCAAGATTTTTTTTTTTTAAATGTTAAAATACTTTCTCCAATCTCATCTTAATTTGCAAAATAAGACATTTGCATTTTCCAGAAAGTGTGAACAATTTGTTCCTAGTGTTTTTTCCAACTGGTCTAAAAGTGGCTCGACCAATGGCTTGAGTTTCGGGCGTCGCTATAGGATTTCTGACCAATGGTGGTGTGTTCGGAAAACCAGAAACAATTATTTTTGCTGGTAATTCTTTCTGGTTACACTAGCAGCAACTTTAAGTGTTTTTTATTTAAACTTATTGTTTATTAATATTAAATTACTGTAAATGAGGGGGAAACCATTAATAAAAGTGAATGAAACCCATATTCACAGTGGGATTATGGCCAATCACATCATTGTAACATTACAGGTCAGCTGTGTGACACAGAGCGTCTGATCGTTCTCTCTGCGAACCCGAGAGCCTGGGTTTATGATGCGTATGATTATTGGAATGTCATTATCGTGATACTGTATACAGAATTATGACACAGCCTCAGGGACCGATTACAGGAAAAGATTCATTCCGAAGGCTGGAATTTCCTCAACCTTTAGAGAGAGAGAGAGAGAGAGAGAGAGAAATGACAGAAAGAAAAAGGGCTGAAGAGTGATTAGGTTTATTCCCATATATGCCTTCATCAGCGAGATATTTTCTTTACTTACTGCCAATTGAATAAAGCATGCGGAATGAGATGAAATGCAATACACGAAAGCAGCACATATATCTTCATTTCTGCAGGTTTTATTTCCTGACGGTTTTCAAAGCTGTGGACTATATTGATTCGGCTTCCCTTTCCCTTGGTAAAGATAGGATAGTGAATGAATGTGCATTAGGAGGGTGAGGGGAGGTGGAAGGATTAGGATGATTTCATTAGTCCTCCGTGGTGGATTGGGTCGTGAATCCTGGGCTTAGGTTGACAGAAACACTTCCCTTTTTTTAATTTCTCAGGCGGATCACGGCGTAACGCACGCTTTTGTATAACGGGATGAGCCGCTGAGTTGATCGGGGAGACAAGACTGGCACTGTGCGTTTTACACAAGAACTGTTCTCTGTTTTTAAAGCATAAGCGCAAATTGTACAAGTATTGTTAGTTTAAAAAAAAAAAAAAAAAAAATCTTATAATTTGTTCATTAACCAAAGGGAATATTTCTTCAATTTTCAGTATACAATTCTCAAACTAGAAAAAGAATGCATTTATGGATATAACTTATTTCCATTTTAATTATATAAACCATTACAGGCTCGTGGACTATTTTTAAGATTCAAAGGACTACAATATAATGACATGAAGAGACAAGGATAAAAAAGCCACATGTGAGTGTGATGAATCTATAAGATGACACTCTTAGGTGATTTTAGAGTCGCGTGATGGCAGCGTAACATGGTGTGCTTCGGCAAAATGACACCTGTATTTACTGCCTTTCGGCTCTCCCCTGTAATCCACATGCCACGCATTCATCATCGGCCGATCAATTGTCCAGACTCCAGTTAATATTTTTTCATGGATAAATCATTTATCAGCTTTTACGAGCAACTGACTGATGATTTTTTGCATCGGATCTGCCTAGAAAGCTTGTTGAAATGCTAAAAGGGAGCAAAAGACTAGATGCACATTTACAATGCATAGCTAAAGATATAAAATATGAATATTGTAATTTTAAACATAAAAAATGGAACAAAAAATAATACAGAAAGACATCATGATTATTATCAAATAAAGTTAAATGTTAAAATAATTGATGCATATATAAAAAGTGAATTAAAATGTAATGCAGAGCTCATTTAGAGGAAATGCTTTATGTACACGTAATATATTAATGACTATGTATGTGGATGTTTGATTGTGGGAATGTGTGTGTGCTGGTGAACGCAGTCAGATCTGTGTGTAGTGTCTGACTGTCAGCTGTATGATATGCTGTGAGTGGCCTCTGCTGGCTAACTGAGGGCAACATGAGTCACAGAGCAGCAACCCTGCAAACATATATACACATACACACACACACAAACACACACACAAATCTATTTTTCATGCACACAGCAATGTAGCACGAGACTAGGAGACTATTGTTGTATCTGACTTCACTGAAACAAAAGACTGTGCTAATATGAGGGGCAGGTTGCTAGAAGGTTGCGTGGGGTACAATATAACATCCCCCGAATGTTGCCCCTGGCCGTCACATGCTATTACACTCACCGCACCAATCCACATTTATATACACTCCCCTCCATACACTTAGTAAAAAGTAAAGCAACAAACTGACAACTTATTAAAACCCCCACTGCTAGATCTGTATGAGTCCCGCTGTTTTTTTTGTTTTAAAGTGATCTGAAGTTCGGCTTCCACAAGCCAACAGGAGAGACGTGGTCACGCAGTGGTTTCATAAGAGCAGACCATTTTGAACGGTGCATATACAGGATAGATATATTGATGTGAACGAATAGCAATATAAACACAGAGTGGGTCCCCAGGGAAGCTTTTTGGCAGAAATAATCAATACCACGGCGCAGTAAGAAAATTTATCAGAGGCTTAGTTTTGATTCTTTCTGTTTTTGTGAGGCATTACAAAAATGTACCGCTTTCAGTGTTTTAATGGAGACTGAGTTCATTCCTGCAGAGGTCTTTAAACAAATGTAATCATCTCAATGTCAAAGTGAAAAGTCACTCAAGTCACTCAGTAACAAAAGGCAAAGTTTCTACTGAATGTTTAGAAATAATTCATAATGCATATATATATATATATATATATATATATATATATTTATATTAAGTAATAATATATTTAAGTAATATTATAACTGTGGGGTTTTACAAAAATTCACTCACCAGCATCAAAATAAAAAACAATATAATCCCCAAAATATGATGTATGATTCTTTGCTATTGTTTAATTCAACAATAAGCCTAATAGTTTCAGTGTCTAGTAAACATTCTCTTACTGTGCCACATTGATAAAAATGAATTATGCTACTTTTCTGTATTTACTGAAATCACAAATCAAATAGATATTAAGTGACAATTAATAAATATTACTATCTGCAAACATACCCCTGGTTTCACAGACAAGGCTTAAGCCTAGTCCCAGACTAAAATGCATGTTTGAGCTGTTTTAATAAAAGCAACTTGCTCTGACATATCTTAAAATATATCAGTGCCATTGTTTTGTCTCAAATTTTTTTACAAGGCACATAAAAGCTACTTAAATGTCCTAATTGAACTAAGGCCTAAGCTTCTTAATCTAAGCCCTGTCTGTGAAACCAGGCTTTAGATTATTAGATTCATTTGAAAAAAATTACTACAATGAATTCAGTTGTCAAATGATTTATAATTCATTATTAACAGTCAGCAAACTTATGTGATGAAACTAAAATATAATCAGAATCATGCATTCTTCTGTCAAAGTCATACACACACACACACACACACACACACACACACACACACACACACACACATTCTACCTGGCAAATAAGAAGAGTAAGTGTTGCGGTGACAATGTCATGACCTGTATTGAAGGTATTTGAACACAATCATGTGACAAAAACAGAAATCTACGTCAGTGTACATCTGAAGGTAGGGGATTTCCAGTTTCACTTGAAAACCAAATCTTTGATGCTGATGTTTATAAATGTGAGGAGGATGAGTCAGAAACACACGGCTATGCTGTCTGTGAAGGTTACGACTCCAGCACATCAGAGAGAGAGAGAGAGACATCAGTAACACTTTTCATCCATTAACTAAACACAGCCAGACTGGTGCTAAGCATCACTGAATATCTCTCAAAGAGTCTCAGTAAAAAATTACAGCATGTGCCTAATAAGTGCAAGTGTTTTACACAGACACATAAAATATGACAATGATTTTAACCAAATTAAGAACACAATTTAAATCAATGTAATGTTTACAGTTTTAATTTCATAGTAATCAGGCACAATTAATTACAATGTTAAGGTAGGATTTTAGTAGCAAAGATAAACTGCAAAATATATTTTTAAAAATACTTTAGTTATTGATACTATTAATGCTATTTCTTTTAAAGTTATTATTGAAATAAACTCAGGAAGAAATGCAGATTATCAAAACATCCATGAAAGAACTTCTTAAAATGTCATTTTAAATAAATGCATTTTGCTCATTTTCATTTCGGTGATGCAAGCAATGATCAATCATTTAAATTCAGTATGACAAGGCTTCAGTAATGGCAGGAAATGCTGTGATAACACATAAATGTGTCACAGTCGTAAGCCGGTATGAAGCTAGTTTCTATGCAAAATACACAGAACATGCAGTCCTTGAAAAGGTGTCCAGTCACACATCAATCACTCTTCTCTCATACCATCATCAGAGCTCTTAGAGACATCAGCCACGCAAATGGCGGCAAATTACCAGACAGCGTTACAGTGATAAATCTAATGTGTGCTGGCCACTGTTTAATTAGCAGTGTGTTAACGTAGACTATACATATAAGTATGTTCTCTCTCTCTCACTCACATACACAAACACACTCTGAATCAATTTTTGAACTTGAAGATTTTGCTTTCCTTCTTTCTTCTCTAAGTTTTGCAATTCCTTTTATTCTTTGTCTACTCCAGAAAGTACATAGTTCATAACAGAATTTAAATGACAAATTATATCATTTAGAGCACACCAGGGCTAGGCTATATCTCAGTATCTTTGAGGTTTTGCATCATAACTCCAATTACAAATGTGTTTTCTTAAGCAATGGTTTTGTATGTTGGTTTCAAATAAGGCCCTTTTGTTTTAAATTAATTTCTGTGATTAAACTAATTTCTTTTGTCCTCCAAACTAAATTCCAGTATCATTATATTGTTGTAATCGCTAATTGATAACAAGTGTACACCATAATATATATATATATATATATATATATATATATATATATATATAGAGGGGCCATGGTTAATATATATATATATATATATTAGAATTTATTAGAATAATAAATTAATTTAATCACAGAAATTAATTTAAAACAAAAGGGCCTTGAACTAGGTATTTGAAACCAACATACAAAACCACTGCTTAAGAAAACACATTTGTAATTGGAGTTATGATGCAAAACCTCAAAGATACTGAGATATAGCCTAGCCTTGGAGTGCTCTAAATGATATAATTTGTCATTTAAATTCTGTCATGAACTATGTACTTTCTGGAGTAAACAAAGAATAAAAGAAATTGCAAAACTTAGAGAAGGAGGAAGGAAAGCAAAATCTTCAAGTTCAAAAATTGTTTCAGAGTGTGTTTGTGTGTGTGTGAGTGAGAGAGAGAGAGAGAAAGAGAGAAAGAGAAAGAGAGAGAGAGGCCGGACAGTGATGAAAAGTCCATATGTTACAGTGCCACCATAAATTATGTGGAAACGTATGGTAAGGCCACCAAAGGGGCTTCCAAAAATAGGCCACAGAACAGCCTTTGACTGGGTGGAAACAAATTGCCTAAATTTCACTTCGTGATATCTGTAGCTCCTGACACCCCTGTTTATACAGCAATCAGAGTCCAGAGAGAGAGAGAGAGTGTGTGTGTGTGAGAGGGTGGAGGAGAGAGAGGGGCCATGGTTAGGTCCTGCTTCATCACCCTCTCACCCATCTGCATCAGTCCCGCACCTCTCAGGGAGCTAAAGATTTATCACCACACACAATTCAAAGAGGAGAGGGGATTCACAGGGTCTGGGTCCAGGACTCACAGGTCACTGATGAGCCATGTACATGAGCGTTACGGCAAGCTGCTGCATCTCACAGAGAGTTTGTTACTCACAGGAAGTATTGACTCAAGGCATTTGTGATCAGTTAGTGTTAACTGCGTGAGAGATTAATTAAAAAGAAAAACTGCTTACACAAACGACAGGTTGTCTAATTTATATTCATAGTTTGATTAAAAATATTTTAATAAATGGTTTATAATAATTAAAAAATTACACTACTCATTACAATATTTTTTATAAATAAAATCTTTGATTTAGACCACAAATTGTATGTATGAAGGACAATTATATTTTTTAAAAATAATTAATTATATAAAATATAATTATTATAAACCATAATCAATAATATTTTTATCATTAAAATATTTATTTTTGATCACAAAGTACCAGTTTTCATTAAAATTAATAAGCAGCACAACTGTTTTCAACACTGATAAGAAATGAAGTAACATTGAAGACTGGAGTAGCGGCTGCTGAAAATTCAGCTTTGCCATCACAGGAATAAATTAGTTTAAAATATATTAAAAAGGGAAAAGTGTTATTTTAAATTTTAATAAAAATAATATTTCTTATTTTTTACTGTAATTTTGATTAAATGAATAATACATATGAATAAAAAAAATTGAAGACAGAATTCTGATCCATTGCTGGAGTCAAGTTTTAGCGGTTATCATACATAATTCAACAAAATGTGCCATGGTGCTGAGATCGACTTGTTTCCTCCCCTTTCCTAATCATTTCCTGTCCTACTCCTACTATTCAAAAAGTAAGTGCCATCTAGAAATACAATCTAAAAATTAAAAAAGAAAGAAAAATCAATTCAAAATCAATCAAAGTAAAAAGTACAAAACTATGTTCCCTGGTCTCGATGACATCATGGAGCTAATATGCTAAAAATAACCAGAGCACACAGCCTGGTCTTTTCTCGCTGTGACTGGACGTCCGAAACCTACCTGAGGTGACAGACAGCTTCAGTCAGACTGGTCTGAGAAGGGGGTAGGAAGACGGGGGGAAAAAATCCCATTTGCAGCATGCCAGATGGGACTGGCTGGATGCTCCACTGCAAACAACACATCTTTCTTTTGGGCCTGCATGTCCGGCTCACCTTAGCGTGGGGCCTGGCAGGTAATGATGGATCTTGAAAGCCTGGCGTAAGTGGGTGACACTGGCTGCCTTGTTATAGCTGCCAGTCTTCTCCCTGCTCCTGTCATTATTACACGCTGAAGATTTATTTGAGTTTGGAGTTGTGCGCTGGGTGCCAGCCATTTGCAATTCATCACCGGCCATACAGAAGCAGCCGGACGCGGCCAGTAGTCGGGGCTGTAATTGCCAGCGTCACCTGCCGGCGGAAATGATGAGGGGTCAGAGGAAGGGTCAAGCCCCTGTCCCGGCCGGCCCTGCTCACCAGGGGGACCGCTCCCCTCATGCATCCCTGAACTTCTGAACACACACATACACAAAAACATACCAAGGACTAAGAATATTTTTTCAAAAGCATTGCCACCATGTCAAAACTAAAAAAGTTAAATCCAGAGCAGCTATATTTCCAGTATTTTACTTGGGGATGCAAAAAAGAATGTAAGGAAACACTATGTAAACATTTACATAATTAATGTAATTGAACTGCAATTTAAACAATGATTTCATATCTCTACCGCTATGGAAGGTTTATGACACAAGCGACATTTCATTGCAGGTGAATCCTCGAGCTACTAATCTATAAGCTTGATAATAATTTTTATTTTGATATTAATTCCTCCCTCCCTTTGCAACAGCTAATGAGCATACAGTACTTTATTTATTTAGCTTCATGTCCTATTTTTCTTTGGAATAAACAAAGAAAAAAAAAAAAAAAAAACGGCAGAATTAAAGCGCCACCTTTTTTCATCCCGATAGAGCAGATGTTGTCCTCGCAAATATATTTATTTACTCTATAAATCATCACAATTAAACATCATAAGTAGGCCATCATAATTAATTGGTCTAGTGAGAGTTGGCGTGACAGGCAGGCACCGGCAGTTGGGGAAACTGAAGCGGCATCGTGGCTCCATCCATCTCCACACACTGTGCCGCAGCTAAAGACAATGACACAGAAAGCAGCCAGCGAGTGGAGGAAACGGACCGCCTGCCACCACACGTACTGAACCGCTTTCAGGAACCATCATCTCTAAAACAGCACAATCCATATTGTCACATTGAAATGTCTAGTGACATAACATAGGGAAAATAGAAATGGAAAGCAATGAATCTTCCTTTTGATTAGCCTGGGAAATTAGTGCATTCACTAACGGGCATGACTGCTCTGGAATGTGATGATTATGCAAAAATTCTCCGGCATTACAATAGGTTTAATTACATGCCAATAGCTTTACTTGCCATTTACTGTTGTTATTCAGAATATATATATATATATATATATATATATATATATATATATATATATATATATATATATATATATATATATATATATATATCTGTAAAACCAAATGTTCAGAACGTAAAATATAGTTGTGCTCATATCAAATACAGGAGGAAATATAAATAAAAGATAAATAATAATAAAAAAAAAAATAAGAAAAATAAGACAGAAAAATACAGTATTAAAACAACAAAATAAAAACGAGGAAGACATTGCATAACAGATATTTACATATATTCAAAGACAAAAAAAAAAAAATCTGTTCAAACTTTTACATACCATTGGTTATTAATAATGTTTTGCCTCCTTGAACATCAATAAAATACATAACTACACTACCTTTCAAAAGTTTAGGGTCAATAAGAATGCATTAAATTGATTACAGTGCATTAAAGTGACTATTTTAAAACTAAAGTGATTATTTGAAATAAATGCTATTCTTTTGATAATTTGGCAACACTTTACAATAAAGTTTCATTAGTTAACATTAATTAACTACTTAGTTAAAATGAACTAAGAATTAACAATACTTCTACAGCATTTATTAATCTTAGGTGATGTTAATTTCAACATTTACTAATGCATTATTAAAATCAAAAGTTGTATTTGTTAACATTAGTTAATACACTGTGTACTAACATGAACAAACAATGATTTAGTTTTAGTTTTATTAACTAACATGAACAAAGATAAATAAATACTGTAACAAATGTTTTGTTCATAGTTAGTTCATGTTAGTTAATACATTAAGACTTAACTATTAACTAAAAAAGTTAACTTTAGTATTATTATTAGTTCTAATAGTATTATTAGTTATAAAAACTTAATTTAGACTTCTAATTCATGCTTTGCTCTATCCTCTGCGCTTCCGTGTTCGTCATTACATCATGCATCGGGTCTGAGGTTACTCTTCCGCCGCAAATTGATGCATACGGCCGTCTGCCGGAAGCTAGTTATTTTAGTTAATAAAGTTTTAAAAGTGGATATTTTTCTTACAAAGACCCATCACTTCACTTTAGAAGGCATTTATTAACCCCCTGGAGCCATATGGATTACTTTTATGATGGATGGATGCATTTATTTTGGCTTCAGACATTCACAACCATTATAAAGCTTGGAGGAGCAAGGATATTTTTTTAAAATATCGCCGATAGTATTTGCCTGAAAAAAGATAGTCATATACACCTAGGATGGCTTGAGGGTGAGTAAATCATGGAATAATTTTTATTTTTGGGTGAACTAACCCTTTAACCCTATAACCAATAACTATTTGCAACTGTGAAATGTTTCGTCAGCGTCAAATCAGCATTTTTAAAATATATCAAAATAAAAAAAGTTATTTTAAACTGTAATAATATTTCAAAATATTACAGTTTTTGATCAAACACATATGTAGCCTTAGTGAGCATAAGAGACTTAAACAAAACATCTTATCAAAACATTTTTTCCAACCCCAAACTTTTGAATGGTAGTGTATATATAAATTAGATGGCAAAGCAGAATCATAAAGTAACAGTGGTAAACAACTCAAATGTGCAGAGCATGCTGGGAAACCAAAGAACTTACAGGACCTGGAGGTGTCACTATTAAGACAAATCAGGACCTCATGCACAACTATCACAAAATACTACAAACAGACCCTGATGCTCATAGAAGCCAACATATTAAGAGGTGTCTTTATAGGAGCTTTTCTTAAGTTCACACACAGACAGATGGATCGCAGCTGTCCTTCAAAGGCTCCTATCTTGCCTTTCCATGTTAATGAATTCTCCGTGCTCGGTCTGTGTGTCACACGTACACACACACACACACTCACACCGGAATACTCCATGCTACTTTCAATCTCTGGCATCTCATTGTGCCCTTATCCCTTAGATGTCCTCTCCTTCTTTCTGTCCCCTCATTGTGTCTCTGATTAAATCCTATACCTCGACACCCGCACACACACACACCTTCCACACACTCCTCCTTTTCTCTTTTTCCTAATGATACGGGCAGCACATTGTTTCCCCATGCTTAGAAGAAGTTGCGTTTCAAGCAATAAATTTCCAGCACAGTTAGGAGAAGGTCACCAGGGCCTGGATGCAAAACATAATGAGAGCGAGTACAAGGTAAAAAGTTGTCTTTTCCTAAGAGCAAAGGTGCTTTCGGAAAAAGCCTAACTGAGACGGTCTTTTAAAGGGAGAAAGGAGAGGTCACCTTTATCTGGAAGAATGGATGACCTGTGATATCCATCTTTTGATCGAGGGGAAACAGGTGTGATTGTGTTGTGAATTATTTAAAAGACATTCTGAGAAGCGGCGGGAAGGATCTGTTCCAGCACGAGTGCTAAAGCAAACAAGACAAGAGCTTTAGAAAGCCATTTTCATTCCGCTTTGATCAAAAAACTGTTTGTACTGCATGTGCAAAACACCATTTTGCCCGCACACATGGACTATGCATGAACGATGTCCTCGAAAATGACACCAAAGTACAGCTACGGAATGACATGCTTAAAAGTTAACGTAACGTTTCATGCGAACATTCGGGAAACTCCGGCTGCATTTACATTTAGACAAGAGTCAAAATTTGCAAACGTCCTGTTTTAATGTAAGTGATGTCTACAGCCGTGGAGAGGCTGAGAGATTTATTGGCTTAATTTGCTGACCTCTAGCACATGGATCTTGAGGGCAGCGCGAGTGCGAATCGGCAGCCGCCGGTGCAAGTGGGTCTGCGAGGAGCGACGGAAGGGGGAGGGGGGTTCAAGGTCAGCTCGTTTTAGCTGGGTCAAGTTCAGCCTACTTCCACTGCCTCCCTTATGCATTCAATTACACAGTCACCTGACACTAAATTAGCATGACAACCTAATTTACCTTTTCACCCCGTTCCAGTATACGCTCTTCCCTCGCTCTTCTTCTTCTGTATCTTCTGGTCGAGATATACTGGAAGAGACAAACAGACAGACTAACAGACGGAAGGGGGAAAAAAACGGAGAAAGGGATCGCTTGGTCAGCACAAGTTCCTCCTTAAGCCCACTGACTCAAGACCAATAATATTTTCAAAATGTCTGACTATATTAATTATTGAGGAATTGGAAAATGGCCTCAATCAGGTCCTTAAGTCCATACTCAGTCCCATTAAGCTCCATCAGCGCAGGGGCGCTGGAGGTACGGTGTTCAGTAATGAGTGGAACCTTCACGCCTGCAGGCTGACCTAATGAAGTGCTGCCTACTTAGAACAGCTCCGCACCGCCAGAGCACATGAAACAAAAGACAGGCAACCATAAAAAGCAACTGTAAAAAGGGAAATTAATCCCAGTCTGTGAAGCCTGTTCTCATCACTGACCTTGTTACCATACATGGTTGGATGTGGCCTTGTGTTGAGGTGGTGGGCCCGTGCGGGGAGTAGATGTATCATAATATGAGATGAAGGCAGCTGAACATGGAGGTTTGAGGTGCTAGACATGTAAATTCAGGGACGGAAAATGGTAAAATATTTCAGAGCTGCAAGTAGTGTGGAACTCCACAAATGAGATCACTTTAATTTCTCAATTATTTCTCCTAGATTAAGGGTTGATGATGAAATATCAAGGGATCTATACATTTCATTTATAAAGACCTTTTAAAGGTGCCCTCGAATGAAAAATTTAATTTATCTTGGCATAGTTAAATAACAAGAGTTCAGTACATGGAAATGACATACAGTGAGTCTCAAACTCCATTGTTTCCTCCTTTTTATATAAATCTCATTTGTTTAAAAGACCTCAGAAGAACAGGCGAATCTCAACATAACACCGACTGTTATGTAACAGTCGGGGTGTACGCCCCCAATATTTGCATATGTCAGCCCACGTTTCCAACATTATAAAAGGCATTAGACAAGGGCAGCCAGTATTAACGTCTGGATCTGTGCACAACCAAATCATCAGACTAGGTAAGCAAGCAAGAACAAAAGCGAACAATGGCAGATGGAGCAATAATAACTGACATGATCCATGATAACATGATATTTTTAGTGATATTTGTAAACTGTCTTTCTAAATATTTCGTTAGCATGTTGCTAATGTACTGTTAAATGTGGTTAAAGTTACCATCGGTTATTACTGTATTCACGGAGACAAGAGAGCCGTCGCTATTTTCATTTTTAAACACTTGCAGTCTGTATAATGCATAAACACAACTTCATTCTTTATAAATCTCTAAATCAACAGAGTAGCATTAGCCGTTAGCCACGGAGCACTATCAAACTCATTCAAAATCAGAAGTAAACAATATAACAGTATACAATACTCACATAATCCGACGCATGCATGCCGCATGCATGACGAACACTTTGTAAAGATCCATTTTGAGGGTTATATTAGCTGTGTAAACTTTGTTAAGGCACTGTTCAAGGCAAGCGCGAGCTCTGTGGGCGTGGACCACGGGATTTAAAGGGGCCGCAGCATAAAATCGGCGCGTTTATAATGATGCCCCAAAATAGGCAGTTAAAAAAATTAATAAAAAAAAATCTATGGGGTATTTTGATCTGAAACTTCACAGACACATTCAGGGGACACCTTAGACTTATATTACATCTTTTAAAAACATAATCTAGGGCACCTTTAATATTGGGAAAAAAATAATAAAATAAACATTCTAATTCTAATTTAAAATAAAATTAATTAACTTTAAAGACTAAAAAGAATCTGTAAAATCTTTATCTATAAAATAGTTTCTAATTTCTAATTCTAAAAATATATATATATTTTTTTTCCTTTAAAAATAAAATTAATGATTTCTGATCAGTGTTTAGAAAAACATAATGGTAAATGTTGGTTCCCAGACCATAGTTTTAAAACTTCTGTTCAGATGACAATAAGTTTGTTTGATTATTACCTTTTTAACATCAGTATTGCATCAAGGCTATTTACATGGCAAACACAAGGTAAACAACACAGTTCATACAATTTAAAACAAAGGCATAAATTAAAAAAAATAAACATTCAGGTGTTAGAATATGAAATATTTCAGTCACACTTTAGATTAGGGTCCAATTCTTAATATTAACCAACTATTAACTATGAATTTTTGCTGCTTTTAATAGCAAGGTACAGTAGTTGTTGAGTTCAGGTATTGGGTAGGAGTAAGGGATGTAGAATAAGATTATTCAGAATAAGGCATTAATATGTGCTTTATAAGTACTAATTAACAGACAAAATCCTAGTAATATCAAACTGTCCTCCAAAAAAACAAACAAATAAAACACGACCCGATAGGTCGTTTTTTTCAAGCACCTTATTACGGCATATATTTACGTTTTAAAGTCACGTACCCTCCAGCTGGCGTAAAAATAATGACAGTGTCGTGTTACGTCTGTCGTCATGAAATGAATGAAACGTCACAACGTCTGTCGTTACCAATTCAAATGTGTGTTCATTTAAAAGCAATGTGTGGACTTTTTACTCGGTCCCTTACCCACCATTAGTCCCATTTCCATTTAGCAAAACTCCTTTTTTTATTATTATTAACGACTACACCTACCCCAACCCTAAACCTACCTTTAGTGATTTATAGTGCATATACACTTTATGAGCACATGTGTTTCCTGGGATCGAACCCACGAACGCATGATTGCATATTGTTGTATATTGCAACAACAGCTCTACCATTTGAGCTATACGAAACCCAAAATATGACGCAAATAAAAGGGTACAATGCATTAAAATGAAAGTGTCCTGTTGTGGATATGGATGCAACTTTAGTAAATGCTCCTATGGGTCATATTTCAGGGAAGAGACAAACGACCTAAATAGGGGCGTATTGGTTGGAGGACATGTTGAGTAATATGGATGCTAATAAGCAACTATTTAATAGTTATATTAATGGACCCTAAACTAAAGTGTTAGCAATATTTAAAAAAATGTTTTCTGGTAGCATCATAAAAATTATGATCCAATGCCAATGAGAGTAAATGGAGAGCAAATGGAGACTTTTGCTGAAGTCTCCTGCTTCATACATTTTACTCATGAGATAAAGACTCTCAATAAATTCACACAAGTCTCTTCTAGAGTTGATACTTAAATTAAGCAGTTTTGAGAAAATAAATCTTCAAAGTTAGGAATAAGCAACCTTAGAGCAATAAAATTTTCATTTGGGTACTTACTAGAAACTGTCACAGATCCCTTGTTCCCCTGGACTCTATTTCCCATAATCCTCCTGTTTCTACACCTGCACTCACTTCCCTCGTCAGCTCCTCATCAGCACTCATCACCTGCACCTGGACTTGATCATCTGCACTCCCTTTATAATGCACTCACTCCCTGCACTCCTGGTCCGTTCTCTGTTTATGTTAGACGCTTGTTTGGTGTACTCTGCCTTTGTTTATATTAAAACCCTGTATGTTTGTGGAAATCCGTTATCTGCCTCATCTCTACACCACCAGCCGTAACAGAAGAACGGACCCATATCGACCGGATTTTCCACAGAAAAAAAAAAAATGGAGACTTTCACCGGCTCCCTGGATTCAGCTCCTCCAACGCCTCTCACCCTGACAGCCAGCGAACGCCTTATCGGGCTCCTGCAGGTAGGTCGTTCGCTGGAGAGGTATGTGGAGGAGTTCGTTGAGCTTGCTTCTTTGTCTGACTGGCCTGAAGCATGTTTGATCTCTCTGTTTCTGGATGGACTAGATGATGACACCATCCGTTTTGGTGAACCCGATTATCGTTTCTCCCTAAGCGAAACTATAAATTCCATTTTATGGTTAAATGACTCCAAATTTTTTGTCGATTGGGTTCTGGATGGGTGTCTGTCTCTAGTTCATCCAGAAACACGGTTGGCCGGGCCAGTCAGTCAACCTCCGTCTTCCTCCACATACCCCTCCTACGAACTCCCTGCCTGCCCCACGCGGAACCCACACTCCTCCACTGGGTCCCGTAAGCGGAGGAGGAGGAAACAAGCTGCTCCAGTGTCTCCAGAGCCCGCTCCAGTATCTCCAGAGCCCGCTCCAGTATCTCCAGAGCCCGCTCCAGTATCTCCAGAGCCCGCTCCAGTATCTCCAGAGCCCGCTCCAGTCTCTCCAGAGCCCTCTCCAGTCCCCACAGAGCCAGCTCCAGTGCCTGTGGGGATTTAATTGTATTTGAGGGGATGAACGAGCCCTCTCCAGTCTCTCCAGAGCCCGCTCCAGTCTCTCCAGAGCCCGCTCCAGTCTCTCCAGAGCCCGCTCCAGTCTCTCCAGAGCCCGCTCCAGTCTCTCCAGAGCCCGCTCCAGTCTCTCCAGAGCCCGCTCCAGTCTCTCCAGAGCCCGCTCCAGTCTCTCCAGAGCCCGCTCCAGTCTCTCCAGAGCCCGCTCCAGTCTCTCCAGAGCCCGCTCCAGTCTCTCCAGAGCCCGCTCCAGTCTCTCCAGAGCCCGCTCCAGTCTCTCCAGAGCCCGCTCCAGTCTCTCCAGAGCCCGCTCCAGTCTCTCCAGAGCCCGCTCCAGTCTCTCCAGAGCCCGCTCCAGTCTCTCCAGAGCCCGCTCCAGTCTCTCCAGAGCCCGCTCCAGTCTCTCCAGAGCCCGCTCCAGTCTCTCCAGAGCCCGCTCCAGTCTCTCCAGAGCCCGCTCCAGTCTCTCCAGAGCCCGCTCCAGTCTCTCCAGAGCCCGCTCCAGTCTCTCCAGAGCCCGCTCCAGTCTCTCCAGAGCCCGCTCCAGTCTCTCCAGAGCCCGCTCCAGTCTCTCCAGAGCCCGCTCCAGTCCCCACAGAGCCAGCTCCAGTGCCTGTGGGGATTTTAATTGGATTTGAGGGGATGAACGAGCCCTCTGCTCCAGCCGCCGCCTACGAGCCCTCTGCTCCAGCCGCCGCCTACGAGCCCTCAGCTCCAGCCGCCGCCTACGAGCCCTCAGCTCCAGCCGCCGCCGCCGAGCCCTCAGCTCCAGCCGCCGCCGCCGAGCCCTCAGCTCCAGCCGCCGCCGCCGAGCCAGCCGCTCCAGCCGCCGCCGCCGAGCCAGCCGCTCCAGCCGCCGCCTACGAGCCAGCCGCTCCAGCCGCCGCCTACGAGCCAGCCGCTCCAGCCGCCGCCTACGAGCCAGCCGCTCCAGCCGCCGCCTACGAGCCAGCCGCTCCAGCCGCCGCCTACGAGCCAGCCGCTCCAGCCGCCGCCTACGAGCCAGCCGCTCCAGCCGCCGCCTACGAGCCAGCCGCTCCAGCCGCCGCCGAGCTTACTGCCCTATGAACTGTGTTTCTGAACCCGCCAGCTCTAAGACTGTTTTCCCTCCCTGCCTCCCTCTCCCACCTCCATCCATTTATGTTTACACTGAACCTCCACCTCAAGCCCCCTCGCCCAGATCTCCACCTCGGACCTCTGGGCGATTACCTACACCCCGGCTCCAACCTCCCTCTGCTCCACCGTTACCCATCAGTCCACCAGCGTCACCAGTATCCATCCTGCCTCCACTCACACCTTGTGCACTCGTCAGCCTGCCCTTCCCTCTGGACTACACTCCTCCGTCTCCGCTCCGTCACTCCGTCCCTCAGTTTCAGTTGGCTTCCTCACTCCCCCCGGTGTTCTTTTTGTTGGCTGTCCTACTGCTTCCACTGCGGCCTTCTGGAGTCCCGGCTGCGCTTCGGTCGGCAGAGCCTTTGGTTCCGCCATCTCCCGCCGGTCCTTCTGCGCCGACTGGGCTCAACGCCTCGAAGGCTTCGGATCCTGACCCGCCATGGCTGCCCGCTGCACCTGACCCGCCATGGCTGCCCGCTGCACCTGACCCGCCATGTATGCCCGCTGCATGTCTGCCCGCTGCACCTGACCCGCCATGGCTGCCCGCTGCACCTGACCCGCCATGGCTGCCTTCAGCCCCTGACCCGCCGTGGCTGCCTTCGGCCCCTGACCCGCCGTGGCTGCCTCCGGCCCCTGACCCGCCATGGCTTTTGAACCTGCCCTGGAGACCTCCACTCCAGTCTGCTCCTCCCCCTGCACCAGCTTGAGGTCTCCAGGGCGCCCGCCCCCCTCCCGGTTGTTTCATCTACGGCGCGAGGACGCGCCTACCGGGAGGGGGGGGTAATGTCACAGATCCCTTGTTCCCCTGGACTCTATTTCCCATAATCCTCCTGTTTCTACACCTGCACTCACTTCCCTCGTCAGCTCCTCATCAGCACTCATCACCTGCACCTGGACTTGATCATCTGCACTCCCTTTATAATGCACTCACTCCCTGCACTCCTGGTCCGTTCTCTGTTTATGTTAGACGCTTGTTTGGTGTACTCTGCCTTTGTTTATATTAAAACCCTGTATGTTTGTGGAAATCCGTTATCTGCCTCATCTCTACACCACCAGCCGTAACAGAAACAAGATGGAAATAAAAAAAGTGATGTCAAAACCTCTGTTGAATAACTACGACACCTACTGTAGAAATGATAAACATGGGAGTAAATATGTATCAAAAGAGCTGAACAAATATGTAACGTTTAGGTCATTTGTTAAAATAGACTTATTCTGTTGAGAAATATGAAATCTGCTTCCCAGAGGACAGTGTTTTTAGTACACAATGTGAACTATTTCCAGTCACAAACAGACGGCCTCTTGCCCTTCACAGTCCTTACAAGGTAACTGCACTCTCATGAGCCTAGCCGTGGCTCAGCTATATCGGGACGGTACAGTGTACATCATCCTCCGAAACCCAGCCCCACACGAAGACACAATCAATTGTGTGTTCCTCTGAGTTCTCTCCTGCGCTCTTTGTTTCAGTTGAAACTTAGTGTGCGAGCACAAACCGTCCTCCCTCATTGATCAGAAATTCAATTCAAAAGTCTATAAATAAAAATAAATGAGCAGTAGTCACCCGGTCCCTCCCAGAAGATGCCAGCTGTATGGAAATCAAATCTATAATCCTTCAACTGCCGACAGAACGCATCCAATAATGGCCCAGGCCAAATAATTCACATGCAAGAATTGAATGTCGCAGAATTAAATGAATTCTGTAATAATGGAACGAGCGCCTTAGCTTCAAAAAGAGCTGCTCACAATTTCTCATACATGACTAGTTTAAGAAGAAAGATGGAATGAGAGAGGAATAGTCGAGAGAGCACTGGGGGGTGGGGATGTCTAAATCTAAATTAAGATGTTAGATGTGTAGTTTCCAATAGGACCTTGACATAACTGTTGACCTACTCATGACACGATCACAGTGGCGAGGATTTGGAATTCTATTAGTATTACCAATGGAAAAAAGTCAAGGAGTCATCAGGAAAGCAAATCTATAGCCTCTACTCTACCAGACAATTACTGTTGTTAAAGTAGAATTAGATGGGTATTGACAATGAGAGGAGGAATAGGATTAGGCTGACAGGGCCACTGCACTGAGGTGAGAGAGAGATGAAGGATGTGTCATAAACTTCATCTTGCTGGTTCATGTTTTACTTTTATTATGTTTGGTTAAATTCATGGAACAACTTGTAGATTTTCCTTTCTGCATATAATGAGATCATTTCTGATTTTTACAAGGAGATATTATTTTGAAAATAGTCTGTTAAGAGTTACGCAAACCTTGTTGGGAATACATAAAGTTGTTTACTCCATGAACTACATGGGTTCCTTTGGGAATCTCTGATGGATCTGACATAGGGTCTTCATGTTAAAGGTTATAAAGATTATGTTACAAAAATGTCTATTTAAAAGAAAATGTTGTTCTTTTGGACTTTCTATTTAAAGGTGCCCTAGAACATGTTTTTAAAAGATGTAATATAAGTCTAAGGTGTCCCCTGAACGTGTCTGAAGTTTCAGCTCAAAATACCCCATGGATTTTTTTTTATTAATTTTTTTAACTGCCTATTTTGGGGCATCATTATAAACGCGCCAATTTATGCTGCGGCCCCTTTAAATCTCGTGCACTCCGCCCACGGAGCTTGCGCTTGCCTTAAAGATCCATTTGAGGGTTATATTAGCTGTGTAAACTTTGTTAAGGCACTGTTTAACTTAAACACAGGATTATGTGAGTATTGTATACTGTTATATTGTTTACATCTGATTCTGAATGAGTTTGAGGCTGTGCTCCGTGGCTAACGGCTAATGCTACACTGTTGAAGAGATTTATAAAGAATAAAGTTGTGTTTATGCATTATACAGACTGCAACTGTTTAAAAATGAAAATAGCGACGGCTCTTGTCTCCGTGAATACAGTAAGAAACGATGGTAACTTTAACCACATTAACAGTACATTAGCAACATGCTAACGAAACATTTAGAAAGACAATTTACAAATATCACTAAAAATACCATGATGTCATGGATCATGTCAGTTATTATTGCTCCATCTATCATTTTTCACTGTTGTTCTTGCTTGTTTACCTAGTCTGTTGATTCACCTGTGCACATCCAGACGTTACTACTGGCTGCCCTTGTCTAATGCCTTTCATAATGTTGGGAACGTGGGCTGGCATGTGCAAATATTGGGGGCGTACACCCGACTGTTACGTAACAGTCGGTGTTATGTTGAGATTAGCCTGTTTTTCAGAGGTCTTTTAAACAAATGAGATTTATATAAGGAGGAGGAAACAATGGAGTTTGAGACTCACCGTATGTCATTTCCATCTACTGAACTCTTGTTATTTAACTATGCCAAGATAAATTCAATTTTTTTATTCGAGGGCACCTTTAAAGATTCTTGAAATAAATTGTATTATGTGGTTGATAAGTAAATGTTTATTGAGCATTATTCAACATATTAGAATCATTTCTGAAGAATCATGTGACACTGAAGACTAGAGCAATGGCTGCTAAAAATTCAGCTTTGCCATCATTGGAATAAATTCCTTTTTTTTAAATTGAGAATTGAATTGAGAAATTTTTTTCAGGAATACAAACTAAAGTAGTTCCATAAGGTTTCTTGTCAAGCAGTTTGTCATTAAACAGTTGATGTATAGTGTGCATATAGATAGTCAAATGTCCACTGAGAAAGAATTAAAAAGTTCAAGGATTATAGATGTGCAAATGTTGCAACACAGTAAAAAATAAAAAGACAAAAAGCAAGTACAGAGACATTATTGCACACTCTGATATTTAAAGATGTTCAGACACGCATATTCAGTGACTTCAGCTGCTGATGTATTGTAAACGTTGTGTTAAAACTTGGGACAAGTTAACTCAGATTTAATAGAGAGAGAATGAACAAGAGCAAGAGTAAGAGCAAGAGAGAGAGAGACCCACTCTGCTCATCCCGTAGATCTTTACTTCTTATTGAAAAACTAGCTGCAGTTAATATTGACACAGCAAGGTGTGAATCAATACATTGAGAATGAGCAATACATTTTAATTTCAAACTGCTCAAACTTCAGCAGCAAATCCATGCAGTTAAGCTGTTGTGGGAGTGGGTGAGAAGGGGCAAGGGAGGGGTGGATGAGATAGAAATTTGCTGTAGATCAGATCCAGGATCAGCCTCCTCCAGCATGACATTTCCTGTCAGATGATATAGACTAGCTGAAGTGACTTTTTAACCTGCTGTTCAGCACAGAGTCACACAGGCCTGTTTAGCACCTCACTTTGTGCTGGCTGACTGCAAAGAGTCCATTATATTTAATACATATTCATAGCTAAAACTAAGCTTCTCAACTACAGTAAGATCTAGCTAAAGCAGTCTCAGTCTCAAGACCATTTTTTGAAGAACTTCGTCTCATCTCTGTCTCTACCACATTTGCACCCGGTCTCATCTCAGACTATGAGGACTTTGGATTTTAATTCAAAACAGGTCAAGACCACAACTGCAGGGATATTACTGAATTGCCGATGCATTATCTGATTTATTTGTCAACATCATTAATGTAATTGGATGTAAAACTTACTGCTTCAAATGCAATCAATAACTTATATCCAATTTGATTTCTTTTGTTACTGTTGTGCCAGGTTTGAAATCAATGAGGGATTGTGTCAAAAAAATTAATACAAATTCCCACAAAATTCAATATATGATTGCAAAAAAAGTATATATTGTATATATTATAGCATATTATATACTTAAGCAATATCTCAAGAGATAAAAAGCTGGTTTCACAACTGGTTTGGGGTTTGGTAAGATTTTTAAAATATTTTGAAAGACGTCTCTTATGCTCACTAGTAAACTTGTAGACAATACCACCTAAACCGAGACCAAGTCAAGACCTAGACTTAGACCAGTGTGTTGAGACCAAGAAAAGACCAAGACTTTGAGGGGTTGAGACTAAGACAAGTCAAAGACTAAGACAAGGCAAGACCAAACCAGTACTCCTCAAAATCATCTGAAAGATCCACATTTACTGCCAGATAAATGTCTTATATTTAATCAATAATTACAATTAGAAGAATAAGACACTATACATATTTAAAATTTCAAAATTGGAAATCCTTACATTGCTAAATGTACAGGTATGCCCTGATTATCACATGCATTAAGCATAAATGTCAAAACAGTAAACATCTTGTTGAAGTCATTGCCTGTAGCCACACCTCTCTGCCATTGAAGCTAAATGACATTGAGGCTGAGCGATGTGAGAAACGGCCTCACACTCACAGAATGTACACGGGCATGCGCAAAAATACACTCCAGAATGATCTATGTCTCCTCCTTGCTATCGATAACAGTTTAACTACATCACAGCGGACAGCTTGTGTCTCTTTATCAGCAGCTCCTCTCTCGCGCTCCGCATGCAGGACGTCACTGGCTCTGAGTTTCAGAATCAACCTCTATATCATTAAATACCATTATGACGTTAAACTGTTATAGGCCTCGATGCCTGGATAAAAACAAATCAAAAAACAAAACAAAAACAAAAACAAAAAAAAAACAGCTGTATTGCTAAAGTTCTAATATACAAAAAGGTATTTTCTTTCATTATGAATTGTACTTATAATACAACCAAATGCAGGCTGACTTAAATCATCCTCTGCTTTTATGTATCGTACTAATAGCCGTACTAACACACAGAGTTGGATAATGAAATGCAGTCATTAAGTGCATTATTCACAAGCAATTAGTTATGTTTATGTATCATTTATGAGCCTGTCATAAGCAACACGAAAGCGATTAAGACTTATTAGGAACTTGTATATTGCAATTTGTTTAAAGCTCTTCTAAATTATATATTAAAGGCAGATATGCAGATGTGTATGCAAGAAAGGGCTGCAGCCTACCATGACTTTGAAATCAAATATATTTCATAAGGGCTCTGATTATATAAACTGAATATAAATAAAGAAGCAAATGTTCAAGTCTGCTGCAACAAGGCTAATTCTGTGATACGTTCAAGTCGAGTGTGCTAATGTGGTCGTGGGACTGACAGCAGGGGCCTCCAGGCAGTCACACAAGGGTCAGTGTGGCTCTCTCTGGTTTAGTGGGGCCAGGCAGAAGAGCTATGCACTTAATCACACCCAGAAGACTGGTCATTATTGCAGTCAGTCAGGGTGAATTACCATATCAAAGCCTGACAGACAAGAGAACAGAATGATTGGCACATTATGATGACAGCTTCTGCTGAAGGAAGAGGACAGCCCTATCAACACCAAAGAAAAGGGGAGAATCCAAAAACGTGTTTGCCATTTGTGTAGGTATAGTAGGCCTGTTGATTACAGGAAGAATACTTTTATTGTTTGATTTACTCTAAATGTATGCAGAATATAGCCATCTTTTCTTAGGGAGGCACTCATTTTAACATTCTAGATGATACTGATAAGCTGATAATTATTTTCATTTTATGGCCAATAAGCAATAATATGGCCACTATTAAAATTCTATAGCATATTGTTGAAATAAATTGAAAATAAAACAGTAAAACTAATTAACTGTTTCAAATGCTACAAGTGTATTTCAGCATCACAACGTTATAATGTACAGTTTTGAAAAAATTATATTCAATTTTGAAATTTGCTAAAGATTACATTTAACAACCAGACATCAGATCTTTTGAGCTCTCCAAGCAACCAGAGTCCCATCTGGGAACATTTCTGGGTTTCTCAGAAGCAGAAGTCATCATAGTTGGGTAAACTTCTATAGTGGTGAATGAGAGACTACAATAAATATATTTATTGTGTTCCTATTTGTTCAAATAGCAATAGAAAAACTCCACCATAGTGTTTTCCAGTCGTGGAGGCAGTGTGAACATGGGACTTTACATGTTACAGTGCGAGCTGGAGGTGAGTCTTCCATCAGCTCACTTTCTGATTGGGTATTGTTTAGTTTCACATGATAATCTCCAGAGTGTGTGCGGCTGCGCACGTTTGTCCTTGGGGTTCCCCCAACACAACAGAAATTCTGATTGTAGATATTCATCATGTTGAATATTTACGATTCGAGATTGGGGCGGCTCGAACGTTCTTCTGAGCAGATTCAGTCACTCTTAACACAACTCACACCACAGGAAAATCTGATAAGATATTCTGTGGAACCATCTAGATAATTGGGACTTTACCTAGGATTGTCGAAAGGGGAGAAAGCAGTCCGAAATCGGTCCAAAATCACCCCGAATATCTTGTAGTGTGTGACAGGCTTAAGCAATGCAAATCATCATGCAGCAATAATTCTTAAATAAGGTGTTTACTTAGACAGCTTAAAAGATTTTAAAACTGAACTAAACTACTTTAAATGTTGTTTTCTGGGTAAAGCAAGAGTATGTAATTAAAGTCTTGGAAGGGGAAACATCTGTTTTCGTCCCATATAATTAGCATAATTAATTAATCCTAACAAATTATTTTTTAACACCTAAAATAAATCACAAAGCCCTGCTTCTCTCGACTGACCCTGTCTGTGTAGTATGGGTAATTGATCAAGAGTAAATTGGACAATGTGCAGCAATGAGGCGTATTGTATCCTCGTATTTGAAACACACCCAAATCATTAGTCTGAGAGCACAGATGGATTAAGGACCATCTTTTTGTAATATAAAATCTTGGCTTGAGATAGCAACTACCAAAGTCTTAGCTGGTTGTTGACAGCATCAGATGAGGTTTGCATCATATTTTAAATGGCACTGCTGTGCAACATAACGCGGCCAATCAATTCATAGCCTCAGGTAAAGATCTGATGACATGGAATGGTGTAAATGATTTCTAAATAGACTGAATGCAGTTATTAGGCCCGAAAAATAGTCTCTCTAGCCCACCTTTGTTAGACAAAAAGAAAACTACAATCAGAAAAGCATGTACAGGCTCACATGTGCGCACACACACAGGCCAATAAAAACTCTTTCAAAAATGTCTAGAACGGTTTATGAAAAGACAAAAAGAGGGCCTCAGGGAATACCTCCCGTGAGCAGCAACGGTATATTGCTGTCAGGTTCACTGTCGGATGGGTTAATCAAAAACTCAAGGGGAAAGGTGCTATCTTCACCGCACACTGCCATCTTTATCGATTCTATTTACAGCACCTCACCGGGATCGCACTTCTTTAACTATTCAATTGGTCCAAAATAGATTTTTCCATTTTACGCAGGAGCGACAGGGAAAACATTAGACCAGAACAAACGTGATAGAAATGTATCACAAAAGCAGATGAACAAACATTGTGGAAGATTTATGGCTGGGATTTTAATAAATTCGAGAGAGATGAATTGATTTTGGTTAGGGGTGTAAGCAGCAATTTATTGGGTGGGAAAATGCATTATTTTCCAATTGTTATCAAGCTACAGTAAAACTGATTTGTGTCCTATTGCGTTTTATGGATAAAAGGAGGAGGAACCTTCACATGATTTAGATTAAATGTATTAATCAAAACCACCCAGTGTGAACAATATATCTACAACTTGAGAAGATTTTTGACATTTAATTCTGTCGCAACATTTTGGCTCTGTACCTCTTCCTCCAAATTCAATGGCTGCCACAGCTGAGGGAACGCTCTGTTTTAATTTTATGAGGCTTAAAGTAGCTTTTAACCAGCCAAGCGGCAAATAACATAGGATTAGAAATATTTAGTGTTTTCCGACTCCTTAACAAGGATAATCCTTTAGAAACAAGTCTGACCTTTGCGGCTTAATAACTTGGCAGTAGTTAACTCTTTAAATGATAGCTGGGTAATTTAAAGAATGATTTCGTAGCAATAATGATTGGGAAAGAGATCAAGTGAGACCGAGAGAGAGAGAGAACGAAAGAGAGCGAGAGAGAGGGAGAAAGAGTTAGATATGCAGAGATAAGCAGTCAAAGAAAATTTCATGAAATTTATCTGGTGTGTCGTCGTCAATTAATTTAAAATTACTGCCAAGCAACTAGACTGGAGATGCACACATTAATTCAATAAAAATGCATTAACACAAAGTCAACTGTTATCCATTAATGCCACTGCAAATAGAATGTTGCATGTTGCAGAATTGCAAATTCTGATGTTCAAACAAGGTCTACAAAATGTACTAAAAGGAAACCCAACTTACAATATAAGCTAATATTCAATTATCTAAATATACAAAGACTCATTTGGGCTTTAAATAAACCACTATTCCTAAAACTGACCACAACAAACCACTCTATTATTCCAGTCCATAATAATGATAAAATGCCCACCAAGGTCTCTGAACAGAAATCCATTTTGTTCCAAGAGTGCCTGTGTCCAGCCACTGTGCTCCACTTACTCTCTTGATTTGATAGTGAAAGCAGAAAACTTTTCAGTGTCAAATAGTATTTTAAACCAACAACTTACTAAAGTCCCATGTCATCAGGCCCATGAAAACTAATCTTTCAGTAGTAATAGCTCCTATAAAAGCGGACAGAGCCATATAGAGGCAAGTAAACAGGGAACAAATCCTTTGCTTGGCTCAGGTGGGCAATGAAGCAAACAAAAAGCTAGAAATGGGATCGGGCCCTGGATGGAGCACACTGGACCATGACTAAAATAGGCCAGAGTTCATAGGTCAAGGTCTTTACGAGAGCTGCCCCCCTCCCATCCACAAGATGGATAGCTTTGTATACTACTCAGTTTAAGATTGGATTCAATTCAATTCCCAGCAATTACAAATAAGCCTGTAACAAACAAGATATATATATATATATATATATATATATATATATATATATATATATATATATATATATATAGACTAATTGTTCTTTCTCCTTAACCCTTAACTTTATAGATACATTAGATTTTAGAATAGATTTTATGACTGTATAAAATGCAATGTATAATCTAATATAAATCTACACAATAAAAAAAAAATATATGAATAATTTTGCATACACAATTTTTTTTCTCTCATTTGCTTTATTTTACAGATCTATTAGATTTTTTTTTATATGATTATCTAATATCCATCTCTCTGCATTGACTGGGTGAGTCTTGTTTTTATATCTGGATGAAACTGCTCCTCTATAGTCAGGTAGATTGAACTACGTTACCTCAGACAGTCTCAGCATTACAGAAATTGAAATAATCAAAACCAAAGTCACAACCAAAGTCGTCACATTTGATTACCGATCACACTACACAGACATGTTTGAATAAATGCACTGTCATGTTTTTATCATCAGAAAGATGCTCCCTGCAGGAAAGAAATGTCATTTTATGTTTCAGTGAGTGTAAGTACAGTCAGTACACTACAGACAAAAGAAAAGTGCGTACAAGGGGATTTGTGTGACAATAAAATTCACAAACCCAAACAACATTGTGACAAGCAAATCCCAGGAGACTTGTAGTCTTATTCACTCTCAAACCGCCGTTATTAAAAAACAGCACAGTAATTCTGGCACTGGTGAGCTCCAGAAATCAAAGTCTTACTTAATCTTGGCAACACAGAGCCATTCTACTTTTTGCAAATGTTTCAAGTCCTACGTTCCTCTCCTACAAAAGGATTTTAGAGTGGAAGTAAACACCTCAGAAATACAACTACGATGTAACATTGCCCAGGAGGATTTAAATTGGGTTTTTTTTTTCATGGCCTCTAGGCAATACCTATATGACAACAACACAACTGCCGCAAAACAAAAACAGTCTGACTCAATAGAGAGATGAAGGGGTAACCGACAGATGAATGGTAAAACGATAAAAAGAAGCAAGTTTGTGCTTACGGTGGACGTTCTCAGCCAAAGCGAGATAACAGAGAACAACATGGCTTGATTTATTTTCTCTTCAGCTCTTTTCAAAATTGGATGGCAAACACTCCCTATTCCATTAACTACAGTCCATATGATTTTTGGCAAATAAAACTGTGCGGTAGCATCTGTGCGCCTGATACAGTGGAGGAGAAACTGCAAACGCAAATGATACGTTTTATTATTTGCCGCCATCAAATAGGCCCTTGCATCTGCTTCTCTGGCACCGTATCCGCAAACACAGCGCCCGTGTGAGATGGGAGAGACCTCAATCAAACGTAAGCTAAGCCTTTCTTCAGGACATGAAACAGAGCACTCCTCTAGCTGATATTATGTCTGCCAGAGAAAACAGGAGAAGATGAAGAGGGAAGAAAGGAAATGCAAAACAGAAGGAGGATGGAAAATAACATGAATTACCTGATTATGAATAATAAGCAGCAGGCGTACACGCTGTACTTATAGCTTGCATGATAATCCCATCATGCATGGTAGTGTAAGTTTCTAATGAAGTCGTATGGAGTTGAAGAAGCATAATCACATTTTTAAGCTTTGTATAAATGCAATGTATAAAAGATTCTTCTCAATTATATTTTGAGGGGACCAAAAAAAAAAAAGAGTTTGCCTTTCCATTGGTCACCCAGTCAGAAGCACTGCAGATTGTTTGGAGAGTAGAGGAACGGAGAGCTATGATGAAACTGTGAGTACGCAGGTGATATATCCCTGCACACTAGCAGTGAGGCCGGCAGCACTAAACGCCCTTCTGCATGGGGCAGAGGAGCCTCAACTTCATCAAACCCCTCGCAGGATCAGCCCCCTTCTTAATGGATTACTGCTGTCTCAGTGGAACCACACTGCAAATAATGATAGAACACCTGCAGATTAAACCATCTTACACAATACTCAATTCATTACCTTTTTCCCCAGATAAAGGCCAGCTAATAAAAATATGATTTTCTCTTGCACCGGAACAGTCACACCTTTATCCTTTAAGGGAAACAAAAGGAGAGGGGGAAGGTGATATCATCCAAAAGCAATAACGGCTATCATTGCAATTACATGGTCGCTCCATTGCAAGGAAAAAGAAAAATGTGTGGCGGTTTAGAGTGAAAATTTCAACAAAACTTTGGTACATGAATAAAGTGTTCCACTATTTTTCTAAACTGACATTTTTTTTGATTATTTAGGAATGTTACATTTCAAATATAGCATATTAATTAGCACTTTTTTTTCTTTTTTTGGTGTGTTCATATATTTGCACCAGCAGAATCTTTCATGAGTCAACAGATATGAAAAATCTGACAATAAAAAAAATGAATAAATAAAAATGTGGCACTATTTTGAGAAGCTTCAATACAGACTATGAAAAACCCCCCTCAACCTTGATGCCTTTGGCACTGACAACCAATTCAAAGTGATTCACATAATCAGTAAAGTGTGATCTAGAGAAGTGAAACCAATGTGAAGAATGCAGTGGTGGTCTGATGCAGGGCAAAACTGGGTCACCTGGCTGCATGTAAACATGTGGGCTCTCAACAGCTCTCTCCAGGTGACACCTCATCACCGTGCTGCTAGAATGATGGCTTACACCCGTCTGGCTTGTCAAAACACTGTTTCGCAGGCAATTACCACGGTGGCCAGCCCACCACCGGGTTCGGATGGATGGGCGACACAGCCAAAGGGTCACTCCTCTGCCCATATTTCTAATGCTTTGCTCTGGTGCGGCGGGACAGCAAATTGGCTGGCGTCTGTCAGTGGTTATCTGTATTGCCGGGAACTCACAAGACATCTTGTATCTTGCTTGTATCACATCCAGACGCATCTGAGAACAGAGAGAAGTGTTTTGTGAACAGATGAATTTGTCAGTTATCTCAAAAGATCTGTTCCAAATCATGTTATGTTGAAAAAACAGGATGTTCTCTTGCCATTTATTAAGTGTGTATATTTACTATGAACCAAGGATTTAAATAATCAAATATATGGCCTTCAATGTGAGAAAAACAAAAAATAAATTGTTGGTTTCTACTAGTTCATAGAGACTTAATAAATACACATTAATATACAGGTCATGGTAAATCCTGTAAAATTAAAATCCTTTGTGATATACTTATTTACATATTAATTACATATTATAAATTTGACTATAGTTGCATTAATTAACTGGCTGTAATGGGCTGTCCAACAGGAAATAACCTAAAATCACGAGTGAATAAATAATTGCATGCAAACATTCGTTTGCCATGTATAACGTTTAGTTTGAGGCGAAAATGTGAACATTTTTTTGAGAATTCATTAAGAATAATTATCTTTACCAACTTCAAACAGAGATGTCTTCCACCCACTCAAATAACTTCCCGCTCATTTGAATGGACGCGTGCACTTCACTTCCTTCACTGCGCGTGACTGGCGACGAGCACACTACCCGCGCGCACTTGGACCTTTCCGTTGTCATGGACACCTATAAACTTCCGGAACCATGGCGAGACTTGTGAAACTTTACAGTCAAGTTGATAATATTAAACAGCAATATTTTATCAGAAACAGGTAATTAAATAATATTCGTTACATTTGAGAACGGTCTTGTTGTGTTGTATCAGTCGATGTAGGCGGGAAATAATGCGAATTTCAAAACGTTTATGTCAACAACTTCCTTCTTCACGGCTGTTTTTAGATAAGAATAACAAAAGACACATTGGTAAAGTTGATAACTCATTAATTCGGTGAACTCATGCCTCTTATGTTACTCTCACATGTTAGGATTGCGGAGGAAAACAGACAGAAAGAGAATGAGGCTGCAGTCAGAATTCAGAGCTGGTTCAGGGGCTGCCAGGTGAGGGCATACCTCAGGTAAGACAAACTTTGTGATCTGATTTTCATCTGATAACATGCGTGAATTATATGATTAGTTTGTCAGTGTGTACAAACAAAGAATTAACTCTTTAATCTAAGATTTATTTGTTTGTTTAGAGGGGAAATAAGTGGCAGTCCTGTTTCAGTTCATTCCCTAGCCTAGATAAGACAATATAAAAAAATAGTTCTCAGCATTTTTATAAACTTATGTATAATAATCATGTACTTTTATTTTCATTCATTGTAATTTATTTATTTAAAAGTTGGCTATAAAATCTGAAGGCAGACAATTTAAATAGAGTGCAACAGTCTGGTCCGGAATTAAAAATCCCACTCATTTTCCCTGAGGAATTGATTACTTGATTACTATTGATTATTTTTACAATAACTTATAAACCTTTAAAGCCAAAACTAGTGTGAGCTACGAGGTTTCGGAGAGGTTTTTTTTTTGAGTGTGTCCTGTATGACGTCAAAAGTGAGCGGAATTCCTTGTATAGGCACTTCTCCCTGATAATCGTGCGCACACACGTCACCCAGAGCAAGAGCACGCCCATCAACGCGTTTCGTTCGGGATACGGAAGGCGAGATATTTTTCAACAATGGCTGTGTCCCAATTCAGGGGCTGCACCCTTTGAAGGCTGCATACATCATCGAGGCAGTCTCATTCAAGAAAAATATCTGTTAGATTGCAAAATAAGAAATAAATTACAGGATTTTACACCTCACAATGAATATCAGTCAATTTTATTATGGTTACTTTTCTTAAATACTTTTCTGTTTCCCTTGGATATACAGTACGTCACAATAGGAAAGAAAAGACTATTGCAATATTGCAACTTCCATTTCGTGCCGACTTTAAATCTTTGAGTGTGTGTAAAACATATTTCTCATATTTCATATTTTCTCATTTTAATATATATCAACATATTTAAATCAACAGTTTTATATCCATTGTTTTTATTTTAAGTAATTTTCAATGGTTTATGGGATTGTAGTTCTTTCCCTAATTGAAGCCTTTGTCTTTATGTCTGATTTTAAATACTTTTTTGCTTCAAATAAAAGGTTGTAATGTTGTGATTGTACACCTTGTAGCTGGTTGGTTTGGTTCATGGCTAATAACTCTTTAGGTGAAGACTTTTTTTTAAAAATGCCTATGGGAAAAATGTTTCCCGAACCAAGGCCACTGAAAAAGTGGCCGGGCACTCTTGCACTCTATAGGCGTGACACTTTTGGAATCCATATTGTATAGGGTAGACATATGTGTTAATGAGGACAGCCATATGATTCTATATTCTCAGCATATACCTGTAAGTGGTCGCTGAAGCCTAAATCTAACGCATTTGGTCTTTAGAAGCAAGAATTAGCCAGTGCACAGGGCGCTACAGTGTGTAACCTCAACATATTTCTGTGCAGTGAGCAGACAAACTCCCAGACAGTAGGTTAATTTAGATTACTTTAGTTAATTGATCAATGTGTTAAGTGCCTAATTAAGCGCAATCTAGGCTTCTTGAGTGCAGCTCCAGGGTTGCCACCGTCCCTATACGCATTGATTTTTTTGAGTTATAAATGGCCTTTTGGAAATTGATGGCCATGTTGAGTTCAGAGTTGCCATAGACATACATTTAGAGGGTGGTTAATGATGAATGCAAATGTACAGTTGTCCAAGAAAGACTTACCGCAGGCAGGCAGGATGAAAAAAGGGGACTTTGAGGAAGGAAGTTTTGATTTAATCAGTTTGAAATTACAGAAGTATGATTACACTTTGTCGAGTGTTGTTTTATTTTTCAGTCATCTGCATAAAAACGCAACATTAATACAAAAAACATGGCGTGGTTTCACTGCTCGGGTGCTTTTCAGACAAAGGGTAAAGGTAAGTTGTGGAGACATGTAATATTGATTATGTTATGATAACCCTCATTAACATTTAGCAGTTAACAAGCATGCCGTGACTTATATATATCTGGCATAAGTTTGTAATTTGACAACTCATATTGATTTTCAATGGAATGCTTTTATCTCGTACGTGTTTTAAAGGTGCTGACTAATTAGTGCTCATTTTTCCTATTTTCATTTTTTAAATAAAACCTCATTTTTTAAATAAAACTTTAGACTTAATTGTTCAAAAAAATGTTGTTGTCTCTGTTTTTTGCATGTGCAATCATGACCTGCAGTTGGTTGCCTAATATGTTATGTCTTTCTAAAATGTACAGTTACAGTATTGTTTTTTTAAGAACTTCCAGGAATTTCAGTAAGTGTAATATGGAAAATTCTGGAGTGAGACAATACATTTTTTTTAAAGGAAGAACATTTTACATGGTCTTATTTTTTTTGTCTGATTTCTTTTATTTGTGATAAAAAAATCATATAGAGCAGTTCATATAATTTTTTATTTATTTTTTATTTTTTTGATTGTGTCACCATTGAGTGAATCATTTGTGCCTTGTGTGTCTTGTGAATATTCCTCACTGTGTTTAGTCGGTCCATCCTCAGCAGCATTCCATTGATTATCAAACTCAGCAAAGAGTATTTTACCTTCATACATCTCCATTAGTTACCAGCCTGACTTTCATAGATTTTCCCAGCCATGTCTGCATTATGTATTAAGAACAGGCACTTCCCTTCGATACAAAGTATGACTTGCCACTCCACCCTCTTATCTGCTGCTGCTGCTGCTGCTGCTTCTCTATGACTTTTATGTATTATGTATAAAGAGGATTTTATTCCTCGCATGTTGGGAAAACATCAGAGGGCCCAGTCACAATGTAATGTTATCTCCCTCTCTTCACAGACAGCATATTTTATCATGAAGATGAATTTCTACAATAAGATGGCTGTCAAGGTAAATATTTCTCTTGCTGTTTAGTGAGTGAAAAGTCAGTGGGTCACACATTTGATTTGGATGAAACCTGTAAACAGATTTTACTGGTGTGTGATAACTGCATTGAAATTGTAAAGTGAAAGTGGTGCATAAAATCAAAATATGCTTAAATATATTAAATATTTAAAATACCTTTTATATATATATATTTATTGACATATGTGACATGTTTTCATAACTATCATAAATATATAAATATAATCTACAGAGATGTTTACTTGCAGTGGGCTTTCGATGTTGTAACAGAAAGGCAGAAGCTGATCGGTTGGTTCTTGTCACATGACCTGCACCGCGATAGCAACATTCTGAAAAATTGAAAACTTTTCATCCTGCTGCGCCTGGAAAAAGCGAGCGTTGCACAGCATGTGCATCGTGACCGTGTCATTTCTATTTAGAGCACGTTTGCCACGCGCCTACATTTGAAATAACTTGAGCACGCAAAAGACGCAAAATGTGAACGGCCCCTTAGACTTCTAATTGGTGACTGGTGTTTTGTTTTGCTCTATCCTCTGCGCCTCTGTGTTCGTCAGTACGTCATGTGTCAGGTCAGAGATTATTCTTTTGGCGTAAGTTGATTTGCATAGGGTAGCTACCGAAAGCTAGTTATTTTAGTTTATAAAGATTTAATTATGGATATTTTCTTACAAAAACCCATCGCTTCGCTTCAGAAAGCCTTTATTAACCCACTGGAGCCATGTGGATATCTTTTATGATGGATGGATGCACTTTTTTAGACTCCAAAATTGTGAGCCCCATTCACTACCATTTATAAAGCTTGGATATTTTATAATATAACTCTGATTGTGTTTGTCTGAAAGAAGATAGTCATATCCACCTGGCTTGAGGGTGAGTAAATCATGGGATAATTTTTCATTTTTGGGTAAACTATCCCTTTAAGCTGCACAACTGTTCTCAACATAATAAGAAATTTTCTTGAGCACCAAATTAGCATGTTAGAAGGACACTGACATAATATTACACAATATTTTTTATAGTATATTTGATCAAATAAGTGCAGCCTTAGTGAGCATTCTTTGCATTGAGAAAACATGAAAAAAATCTTACAAACTTCAAGCATTTGAATGACAGTATATTTATTTATTCATTTGAATGATTGTCCTTATCCATACTGACAAGGTAACTGAAGTCAAATCCAAATATGAAACAATTTGCTATCATATTTTCTCATCTTTTATAAGACCTAAAGTTGTAAAAAGGTAGCAAATGTTGCATGTTCTGTTTCACAGCCTATAAATCAACACGTTTATATTTGAGTGAGACTTTGACACTTTTATAGAGCTATTGGAATGTATAGAAGCTTTAGTTTTACAATTGATTTTCCCTGAGGTGAAACTTTTAAAGAATTTTATAAGTCTTACAAAATTTCATAGCTTATTGAAGAATGTTGCATTTCTATGGAGGATTGCATATTTCTACTGTGATGATTGGACATCACAAGAAATGTGAACTGAGGAAGTGATTTATACGCAAATCTTTTGCGTTAAATCTAGGGCCCACCCTGCATTCTTCACTACTGCTTCTGTTATGTGAGTCTAATTTGAAACATGAAGCTTGACCTCTTCTCAGAGGTCACAGAATATGAGACTAAAGGTCCTGTCACCACTTAGACACAAACAGAAGTCGCTTAACAGGACAGACAGCTTTTATAGCCCTTGTAAAATACAGAGTGCTATGTCCGGGAAGCTCTGGTAATGTAAAAATCTGATGAAGGAAAAATGAAAAGGCGACTGTGAAAACAGTCACTGAAGGATCAGTTTCAAGCACAGACTGGGTGTGTTGGATGAAAAAATGGACTGTCAGTTCTGTTAGAGTTTGGAAAGCTTCATGGGAACGTATGCATAATGTTTACTAATGAATGTCACTTTATACAATTGTGGTTATAAGTTTACCCCCAATCAGTTGTCCTCAGTGTGTAAAGTTGGATCTCAAAATCATAGTCACTGCTGGAAGAGTTCAAAGATGCAGAAAATGTTGGAAAACCAAAGAATGTGCAGGACGATTTTTGGGAAGAACATTGCAAAGTTTAGCTCAGGACAAACAATGGACTCATGAACAGTCTTTGATCATCCAGGTATCGTCACATACTGTAGTATTAATAATTAAGCGTATGTAAACTTTTGAATGGGGTCTTTTTTGTAAATTCAGCTATTATTTTGTCTTGTGGACTATATGTAAACATATGTGTGATCTTTTAGAATTATTCAAATGTATATCAAAAAAGTAATCAGATGCTCAGATAAGTATATATGATGACAGAAAGCATTAAAGCAGAAAGCTGTTTCCATTAAAGCTGAAAACAATAACCAGTGTTCAGTGTTGAACTTCTTTTTAGTCATTTCCTTTATCCTATAAAATGTTTATCATGCTTTTTATGTGCCAATGTGTTAGCCTTTTAATAGAAATCAGTGTTTACAAGGGAGGCCTGATTTGTATTAGATCTAATTGAGCAATATGCATCATTGATTTTACTAGTCTTAAGAGGTCACAAAGAACTCAGAATCCAAGCCTGCAATTACTTTATTTAAAATTATCTATTGATTACTGATCAATGGCAATTCTTGTTTTGTTTAGTTTTTGCCTTATTATTCTTTTTTTTTTCTCATTTACCTGCTATTGTTTTAAGTACCTAATTAGCCTGAAGGACATCTGTCCTTTTTGTTTTGGGTCCTCAGTGGTGCTGTCATGGTGGCACTAGCTAGCACTCTCATTCTTCATGGAGTGACAATGACTCCAAGCTCAAAAGTGACACGGAACTTCTTTAATTTGCTCTGACTTTGATTTGTCTTTCAAATACTTTTTGCAATTCCAAATAAAGCTCAACTTCCTACTTTTTAACAGCCATACAGTGGAATAGTAAAGACAACAAAATAATAATCAGGTATATTCATAACCAGAACTCGTCCTTCTTTTGCAGATACAGCAGAGATGGCGGGGCTATTATGTGAGGAAGTATGTACACAGTTATTTTGCACGCAAGAGATATTTGGAGGGATTGACAAGGAAGAATGCGCACATCAGGTGAGAAGAATTAAAATTATTTCATTTTTATATATACTGCTCCAAATAAAGTATTATTTGTACATAGCATTACGTTAAACTAGTGTTCATAGATGACCATTGTCTGAAATTCTTGCAAAGACAAAGGAATGTCATGCCTTTAACGGCATGTTTTAGACATATACATTAGCAGCATGTCATGCATAAATCGCCTCTGGTTACTTGAAAATGAATAACTTTATGAAATTTAAAATTAGCCTCTGATTTGCGTGTACCCCCACATTTATATAAAAAAAAAAAAAAAAAAAAAAAAATCCTGCTTCAGGGGCTGAAGGAAGATGCCATCTTTTACTTTTGATAAAAACGAAGTCACTTTTTTAATGTGACCAATATATTTTGTGGGAAAATATCTTAAGGGTTTAGCTAAAATTAAATGTAAATCTGTTAAGTGCTCCTTGGATCACTGACTCCCATACCCTGCTCCCTCCCTCCATCTCCCTCCCTACTCCAGCCTCTCTTTAAGTGGGAATGTTCTCTTTTAATGGTGTTTCTCATCTATGAATCACGTTAACACATTGCATTTCTCTATAAAAACACTGGGCCATCATGTACTACGCTGTCTTAAATGTTGGAAACTTTGTTTTTCTGTTTCCCTTTCAGGAGAGGCCAAAATTTAGTGTGGGATTGTCACAGATTGTCATGAGTTTTTTAGGATGCCAATATCTTCCGAGCAGAGTGGAAAAAGGACAATAAAATGCGTTATCCGCCAGTAACTGATTAACAGAAGTCTAAAATTCAGACTGTATATTTCCTGTTTTGTTATATATTATACTATATATATATGGACAGATAAAAATGTTAATTATTATATATCAATTACTGGCTCAAGCTCACTCAGAAATTCCCAAATATTGTCTGATTAATCCACCTGGTCAGTAATAAAGTATTTTAAGTCAAAGTTGCTTGATGTGTAAAAAACATAGGAACAGTCAGTCATGTCTCAGTGAGTTTTGGATATATGTCCCGCTGTGTTTTACAAACAACATCCCATTTTTTGATTGTCTGTTCTTTCTCTCTCATTCTCTTCCTCTCTCTCTATCCGTCGGTAGACCCTGTCTGTTGGCGCATTAATTAGTTGTTTATGTAACGCTTCTGAGGTCATGATGAATCAGTCATAGATGTGAAGTGAAAGATCACTGCGCTGATTCTGACAATCTGTTCCACGTTGGGCTCAGGATCACCCACTGACTGATTAGTCACCCCTCAAAGGTCTCAGTGCCAGGATTTTAATCCGTACAGCTCCGGCGCTTGAATAAATTATTCAAAATTTTCCTAATGGTTCCCATTTAGCACAAGCAGACCAGCCCGGCATGCCAATGATAGGAGGCCAGCGACTGCCCATGTCAGGGCGGCCCCTCTCTCTCATTCTCTCTCCCTGCCAGCGGTGAAGGATCCCCCTCCTCCCCATGCAAAACGATCTGTGTCGTTTCATTAGCTCTAGCCTGACGACAAGGCCCGCTATGTTCTAGTGTCCATCTTCATTCAGTTGTCCTTCTCTGCATACCTTAATGAAGTCAAGACCCGAGTTCACCGCGGCAATTCCACAGCAAGAGTTTGTGCAATGTAACAATTTATCACTTGTCAAGAAGACACTTAAAGTTCCAGCACTTAATAAGGGCTTCCTCTGGGCTTGAGTAATTAGAACTGAGCGGCTTGCATATTTACTAAATGTGGAGTGTCATTGCCACCATGGCCTATTGCCTGCATGAATTATTTCTCTATCTGTAATAAACAGCTGGGTAATTATTACTGCCATAATCAGATAAATTTCTCTCTGTAATGTTTGAGCATGGCAAATCTTTAACTCTTTGGAAACACAGGGGGAATTTATGGACTCCCATTGCTCAGGCTACTTTTTCTGCTCTCGTGTCCCTTTCAAGGACATCTGTGAAACTCACTCCTTAACTGCAGGCCTTATTAAATGTTTTTTTTTTTTTTCTTTATAAACATTTCATAGTATTTAGGGCAGGTCTTTTATCAAAGAAAGACTCCAAAATACACAGGCCACGCTATGCATATGCTTAATCACACAAATTACTGCATTCATTACAGAGAAGTATACCAAATCCCATTTTATGGGCAAATTGATCTTGATGTTTTCCACCTTAAAAGCTGTTAAATTCTTCTAATTAATCATATTTTGTTTTTTGTGTGTGTTTTCATTAAAAAAACACAACTCATAGTAGGTGGCTTTTGCTGGTTTTTGCAAATTTCTTTAATTCAATTACAGTAAGTGGAAATCTGAGAATTTATAGTTAATACTGAAATTCCATTATGACAAATGTCAAAAAGCACTCTGGTAATTATACTTCATATGACACACACACTAATATATATATATATACAGTACAGTCCAAAAGTTTGGAACCACTAAGATTTTTAATGTTTTTAAAAGAAGTTTCGTCTGCTCACCAAGGCTACATTTATTTAATTAAAAATACAGTAAAAAACAGTAATATTGTGAAATATTATTACAATTTAAAATAACTGTGTACTATTTAAATATATTTGACAAAGTAATTTATTCCTGTGATGCAAAGCTGAATTTTCAGCATCGTTACTCCAGTCTTCAGTGTCACATGATCCTTCAGAAATCATTCTAATATGCTGATTTGCTGCTCAAGAAACATTTATGATTATTTTCAATGTTGAAAACAGTTGTGTACTTTTTTTTTCAGGAATCCTTGATGAATAGAAAGTTCAAAAGAACAGCATTTATCTGAAATACAAAGCTTCTGTAGCATTATACACTACCGTTCAAAAGTTTGGGGTCAGTAAGAATTTTTATTTTTATTTTTTTTGAAAAGAAATTAAAGAAATGAATACTTTTATTCAGCAAGGATGCATTAAATCAATCAAAAGTGGCAGTAAAGACATTTATAATGTGACAAAAGATTAGATTTCAGATAAACACTGTTCTTTTGAACTTTCTATTCATCAAATAATCCTGAAAAAAAATATTGTACACAAATATTTTGTACAATTGTACACATTAAATGTTTCTTGAGCAGCAGATCAGCATATTAGAATGATTTCTGAAGGATCATGTGACACTGAAGACTGGAGTAATGATGCTGAAAATTCAGCTTTGCCATCACAGGAATAAATTACTTTGTGAAATATATTCAAATAGAAAACAGTTATTTTAAATTGTAATAATATTTCACAATATTACTGTTTTTTACTGTATTTTTAATTAAATAAATGTAGCCTTGGTGAGCAGACGAAACTTCTTTTAAAAACATTAAAAATCTTAGTGGTTCCAAACTTTTGGACTGTACTGTATATATATAATATATGAGCAATGTCACAAAAGTAGCCATGTGATATGGCTGTATAACAGCACAACTGTGATTCAGGTAATCACAGCGTGCTGATGTACAGCCATATCGCATGGCTACGAATGTAATATTGCATTTATACAACATTTCGACGGCACAAGTGTGTAAATAAATAAGAACAACAATGGAGTGTCTTTAAAAACCCTCTTTTGTGAGGAACTACTTCCTTCCGCCACAGATTCAAATCTCAAGTTGACAGTTTAACAGGGCCCAAGCCTCCGTTACTAATTCTAAAACGTCATTTCAGAACTAGTAATGAAGGAACATTGAGTCGCTTCATTCCATTTCAATATAAAAGTCTTTGTGACTGACTGACTCACTCAGACAGTCTTTGCCGCCATCTCATGGCGTATTAATGTAACTTTCACTCAAGTCGAAATCATTAACGGACTCTTTCTCAGTACCAAAAAATACGGCATGTTATTTATATAAAATATTTTTTATTGAACAATATAATTTAAATTAACAACAATAACCTTTATAACAGTATAAGAAGTAAAATAGGAAATAAACACTAGCAAACAGTTCAGTCAATCATAAAGCAGCTCTCTAGTTAGTACAGAATTTAATTTCAATGTAAATATAAAGTTATGAAACTTAATGTAGCCCTTAAGCTGAATCTATTAGCTCTGGAACAAGAAATATATTAATAAGACCGAAGATTGCCCATCTGATATACCCAAAACGAATACCTCATGTTTAATAGCTCTGGAACAAGAAATATATTAATAAGGCCGAAGATTGCCCATCTGATATACCTCATGTTTAAACACTATCTACATAAGAGCCAGTGGCAAATTCCCGAAGGACTGGCTGAGGTGAAGCTGTTCTCTGCAGGTACTTGAGCACTAAACGGCTGCTGACGTCCTGAAGCTTGCATCTCTGAAAGCGTCTAAACAAATTTTCAAATAGGTGCTATGTTTACATATAAATTGCATATCTGAGGTCTAAACAACTATATCCTCACCTAAAAAAACTCTTAAAACTATACTCCGTTACAAAATAACAGTAGTATCCAGAAAGAACTGTTGTGTATATATATATATATATATATATATATATATATATGTACACACACATAACACATTGAAAAAAAAGGTTAAGAAAAGAGTGAAGTCTGCTGTAAACGACCTGTATTTTTGACTGAATACTACGTGCCTATCTGTTGATATGTAAGGGTGATTAGCACCTGGTGGATTCTACAGTAAGTGGATGCAATTCAATGGGCCCAGGGTGCTTATTGCGGTGTGTTGTGTAAGGACACACAAAGGTCATCTGTGTTAGCTGCTCCCATGTCTCCCTACTGGCCCATCAACACTAATGAGGTTTATGTGTTACCCCAGCCTTCTCTTAGACACAGATCGAGATCCCCTTCCACGGTTACAAATCTATTTGGCTTTTGTCCACTGCAGTGCAATTAATAATAAGCAGGAGATATAGGTTGACAAAGGTCACACAGACAGCGTGATGCCAAACGAAAGAAACCGAGGCTGGTCAGAAAGCGTTTGAACATTGTGACCTCAGACCACAATAGAAAACACGCTCACAGCCCAAACTACTCTGCGTATTTGATTTATTTGGCGATTTACTTTTACGGAGAGGAAATGGGAGAGAAAAATGCATCATAGGAAAAGTAAGGTGATTTTTAAAGGTCAGTGTACAGAGCAAAATAACTAACAGGAAGTATTATGTTCATTATTATAATTTTTTTTTTTTTTATTTTTTTTTTTTTTTGCTACATAGGCTTTCACGGCCTTGCAATATTTCAAAACGTATGCATACCATGCCAACTGGGGGCAGTTGAGCCTAATAGTTAGAGAGTCTGACTTATAAACCAAAAGTTGTGGGTTCGAGTCTCAGTACCGGCAGAAAATGTAGGTGGGGGTAGTGAATGAACAGAGCTCTCTTCCACTCATTACCCACAACTGAGGTTTCCTTGAGCAAGGCACCTAACTCCCAATCACTCCCCGGGCGCCAGAGCAAAAATGGCTTCTCACTACTCTGTGTATGTGTTCAATACTCACTGCTGTGTGTGCACTTGGATGGGTGAAATGCAGAGCACACCACACTTGGCTACACGTCATGTCACTTTCACTAACAACACCCTTTGGTCATTTTATCATACATACATACAAGTTTGTCAGACTATTATTTTGTCAGTAAAGCTGCTCTCTTGAACAATCCACAAGTGTATTGAACATCATCTGATATCTTGGGACTAAGACAAGAGTTTACAGAAGTGTGAGTTGGAAAAACTGTGAGTTTATTTGTACTGTTCTCTGCTTCCCAGGAGAGACCTGGAGGAATTTGCAGAGCTCCAGAGAAAAGAGAGAGAACGGATCACTTTGGAAAAAGAGGAACAAGAGAAAAACATCCAGGCTCAGAGATTCCACTTCCTCTTGAGCACTAAACAGGTCAGTGCGGAATCAATGAGATGGACATGCACGTATATCCAGCATACATATAAGTGCATTTATTTAAGGTCACGGAATCAAAAGGAACTGTGCCGGTATGGAGTATGAAGACCTGCTGTAGTTTATTCTTACAGCAAGCTCCTAACCGCTGCGATCATTTGCTGATATATATATTCTTTTCAGAAATCCCTCTGGCTATAATGTGTCTTGATAATTATGATGAAGTGCTCTGGCCGTTGTTGATTCAGCAGCAGTGTGGGGTGAGCAGATATTTCATTTTGTGGCCTCTCCTTCATGCTTTTATGGTCATCACAGCCTCCTGTGGCCACACCGCTCATGCCATGTTCCTGCTCTGGTCACTGGACGCTTAGTGCCAGCCACACTGTGAACAGGGCATGAGGACATTGCTGCCTGCAGTCTGAGGCAGGAAATCAAGAAATAATACACATCAGCTAATGGACAACAGATGCGAGGGACCACATGCTAGTTAAAAGATGCTTTAGAGGGAGATACAGTAAGGATAAAATATGTGTGTGTGGGCTGGTGTTACTGGGATTGACTAGTTTACCAGTCAGTTTTCTTTCTTTCTTTTTTTAACTGTGTACTTTTTTTCCTGTGTCCCATTGATTGAAAATATTTAGAAAAGCCCTAGAAAAATTAAAAAAAAAAATGTATCTATTATTTTTCATTTATTATTATTATTTTGAAATGAACTGATGAATGGATAAGCATTTTATAATGTAATATATTATGTTCAAATAATGTTTTAAATTATAATTAGTTATGATTTTTTTATGTTTTCAAGAGAAGTGTCTTATGCTCACCAGGGCTGCATTTATTTGATCAAAAATTCAGTAGAAACAGTAATGTTGTCTAAAAAACTATTTAATATAATTTATAATGTAATTTATTCCTGTGATGGCAAAGCTGAATTTTCAGAAGACATTACTCCAGTCTTCAGTGTCACATGATCCATCAGAAATCATTCTAATATGCTGATTTGGTGCTATTTCTCATCAACGTTAAAAGCAATTGTGCCGCTTAATATTTTTTGTGGAAACCATGATACATTATTTTCAGAAGACCAGCATTTATTTGAACAATCATTTTTTATCAATTTAATGCATCTTTGCTGAATAGAAGTATTTTTTTTTTTTTTTTTTTAAATCTTCTTGACCCCAAACTTTTGATCGATGATAGTTATATTATAAATTATATTATATTATAGAGGGGCCTCTGCGTTTGTAAATGTAAAAAATATTGCACATATGACCATGCACATAATTCATGACGCATCCTAATAAGGACGTCATTTAAACCACAAACCTCGATCTCAGACTTGTCAGTTGCAGGAAAGGTTTAACTCTCTTCTTAGTTTTCTCACTCTCTCTCAGTCTCTCTCAAGTCTAACTCTGCTCTCCCCCTCCCTGATTTTCTCATTCTCACTCTGTGTCTCTATGCTGGGCAACTTATGTTCCCACAGTCTGACCTTGTCTCCGTGAAATGGATGGGTCTCCCATGGTTCATCGTTAACCAGAGAAAATTCCGCTGGACAAAAGTGGCTGTGCTGACATAGATGTAGTTCCTCGGTACGAGGGTCAACATCATTGCTCTTTTCCTGTAAGTCCGAGGCAAGTTGGGAGTTTGTGGTATACCCCCCACCATGTGACACCCAAAGCTACACAATTCAAACCGGCGCAGGAGCCTTACTGAGGCGTATTACCTGTGAAAGCTATTAGCATATATAGTAACAAAGCTTTAAAAAACTTTGGCTGCTAATTAAGCACATATGAGGAAGCATCTGATTAGAGACTAATTATTCTAGCTGTTATTCCTCAGGCCAAACTAAGAACCACTGAAGTGCTACAGTAAGATCAGACAGCTCATAGTTAGCTAGCAGACATTTACGCTAGCAGACATGACACATGCCAGAGTGATGGATGTGTGTCCATTCAGGGGAGGTGACAAGTATAATTGTTTTGCTGTGGTCGACCGAATAAAGTGGGTTCCTTTTCCTGAAAGCTAAATGTGTTTTGCTGTGGGTTTTGCATGGATACATATGATGAGAGGTATAATGGAAGCTGTTAGCAGTCCATTGCTAGCAAATGAGTTATTAAAGGGGGCATGAGGATGTGTTTGGTTTGCAAGGTTTAAGGACAATCATTTAGAGAAAAAGACTTTCTCTTCATTATGCTAATAGAAGCATAACATTTAGTTCACCTTGCTTATCTAAACAACACCCTTTTTTTGTGTTTGTGTGCTCATCTTAGCGTCCGGGTGTTTTCAATTCACCGTTCAGAGCAGAGCCTGATGAGATGGAGCTGAGACTGAGAAAAGTAAAACCGCTTCTGGTTCGATCAGCTCCCAAAGAGAGGAAGACCCCTGATACAGTCCCTGATCTGTCCAACCTGATGCCAAACAGAGAGCGTCTACCACCCATTCACAAAAAGCCACAGGTGAGATCATGACCAAGATTTCCTTCATCATTTTCTCACCTTTTTGTCATTTCAAAAATGTTCACTGGAAGACAAAAGGATTTTCAGGCTTTCAAGCAGTCCATATGACTTGTGTCCTTTATAAAAAAAAAACTTCTAAAGACATAAAATAAGTGAGGAACAGACAAAAATTGTTTCTGTCCTAGATGACCTTGCTGTTTTCATGAGTAGCGATGTCTCATTGGTGAACAAATAGTTCTTTTGAGTTAGATCTCTTCAATGAATCAGAAGGTGAAGTTTATAAAACCATTCTGAATGATTAGTTCATGAACCATACTAAACTGAACTCTCGTATGACCTCATAAGACTTGGAATAAAGTGCACAAGTTGTATGAACCACTTTTATGATACTTTTATGGTGTTTTTGTCTTGGTTTGAAACTTAAAAGCTCCAGTCCCCATTTATTGTAACTGCATGGAAAAGAGTGAGGGCATTCTTTAAAATCGTTCTTTAGTCATATGGATCATCGTATGGGTAAGTAAATGATGACAGAATTATTATTTTTGGTGAACTATTGCCACATTGTGGTGAAATTCAGGGAAAGATAAATGTTTTTTATACATGTAGTTTGTCTAATGTAGTGTTGTTATAAGAACTTGTATTTGTCTTTAAGCAAACTCACACTAAAACTTTCATTTATATTCATAACAAATGTTTCACTAGGATATTATATCAACTTAAAGCATTTGTAGATGTCCCTAGACTATTTCAATGAAATGGCCTCAAAAAGATGACAGAGTGTGGTGACAATTAACAAAAAAGATCCTGAGATAACTATGATTCAAGCTAGGATTTATTGCCACCGTGAGATCATTTAGAAAAACTTGCTGTAAAAATGGAATAATATCATTAAACGTGCCTCCCTTCTCGCCTGGATACCGCCAAAGCATTTAGACAGCCAGATAACCGGTGATAAGCACGCCTGTCAACCCAAGCCCCTTTATTCCATGGATCCCATTAAGGGAATCTCAGCAAGGGAATACCGCAACATGTAAAGGTGCCCTGATAAAGAATATCTTTAAGTACTTCCAAATCTAGCATGTCATCTTGTCCAGCTGTGAGGGAGATTTGATGATACGTATTTGCCATTTGTGTTATTTACGGTCCATGACTTTTATGGTAACTGGTTCTTATTATTGGTTTCTATTAATGTAAAACATAAGTGAGCAGAAATGAAGCGTGAGTCATTTCTTTTTATTAGAGCCCGAGTTCTTCTCCCTGGGCTGGCTTTTCGCTCCAGCTGGGCCCAGTTAGTCGGAATTCATTAAAAAAAAACTGCCACATCTTTCACACAATGTGCAATAGATGAAGATGCATTATTTATCTACATTTTGCCCTTACAAAGACCCCAGAATAAGCACCCACCCTCAAACCTCTCCTCCCCTTCCCTCATGCCATCTCTCTCTCTCTCTCTCTCTCTCTCTCTCTCTCTCAATTATTTGTGGTCTGAGGTGGAGCCCCCTCCCTAGGCATCTCTCCCTGTGTGATAAGCATCTGCGAGTGATAGATTGATTATGTGTATTGTTAGGGGAAGTAAGGGGATTGGTCAGTGCCAGGTGCTGATCTGGTCTTGATAGTATCAAGGGCAGAGAATGTTGCGCCAGCATGAATTAAAAACAGCAATGTCTGAAGGTCACATTTAAACTAACAGCAACCAAAACAATAAGTTATGCATGTGGAGCCATGCCACAAGTTTGTGCGCGCCAGTTCAAAACCTCGCTTCAGTTCAAAAAGTATAGAGCATAACTTTCTATTTGGGCAACTAAACACAATCTGAAAACTTGTGTATCAACATGTCAGTTAAATGTTTGTGGAACAAAACCATACCTGTCCAAAATGAATGCCATACAATGATAAGTCTATTAATTTTGGACAGGTAACATGGTATTGTTTGCTTGCCATATTCATATGCCATGGTGTTTACTTTATACTACAAGGTATAGTGGTAATTTTTATTAGCATTGTTAAATGTATAACAGTGGTTAAAGTGGTTTGGTGACACAGGTAAGAAGCCAAGTCAAACTTTATTTTTAGAGCACGTGTAAGCCAACAGAGGTTGACCCAAAGTGCTTTACAATAAAAAAAAATATAGTACCTGCAAACACTCTTGACAGCCTGCAATACCTTGACAGCCTGCAAGTACCTGCAATACACTCTTGACAGCTCCAAAACGTCAGATTTCATCAAAATTTAATGTGACATTAAGTGATAAAAATATAAAAATGTACCTGAAAAATTACACGGGTATAATTTATTTTCTTAATAAAAAAATTTGACATGGCTATTCTGTTTGCATATATATTTGGTAGTGAAATCTAGTGCGTTTACTTGAAGTCTCTACCACCTCGACCTCTTTAAGGCCTTCATTGTATGGTCAACGTATCATTATCAGCACTGGTCAGGTGTGTTAATGTCTTAGATGAAAAGACTGGGGCTTTCGAGGGTCCAGCTGGCCGTCCACAGGGGCCTCATCAATAATGAGGCGGGCGGGTCTGGGCAATAAAACATTTACCTTATCCCCCGTACCTGTCAGGGGCCCTTTCGCCCAGCTCTGGAGGTGCAGCAGCAGCGGCAGCGGCCCCTGGAGCCAAGCCTGCGCGTGGCCACATCCATCACTGCCCTGGAGGAGGCCAGAGAGGAGCTCAAACGGCAGGAGTGGAGGACTCGCGTCATCGACCAGACGTGAGTTACACACACACACACACAAGTGCTCGCATGTACACATCCCAAAAAGCTGCAGTAGAGAAATGCTTGTATGTATTGATTTGGAGCTGAATATAGTCAATGGGACATATTCTGTAGCAATATTTGATAATGAAGTGTAAATTCATCGCACAAGATCTCAGTAAGATCCAAAAAGTATTTGGACACTTATGTACAGTAAGTGTGGCTTCAATTACTCACCCTTGTGGCATCTGTGAAACACAAAAGACAAACGTCTTTTCTCTCTCTCTCTCTGTATAAAATAAATGTCAGTGGTGTCCTAAACAATGCTGACTTTATTATATGGACAAAAACAGTTGAAACATTCTTCAAAATATCATCTTATGTGTTCCACAGAAGGAACATACAGATTTGGAACAACATGAAGGTCAGTAAATAATAACAGAATTTTAATTTTTTGGGTGAACTACACTTCAAAACATATAAATGGCATTGCATACTGTAAGTGTCCAAATACTTTCTGGAGCCATGTACTCTATAAATTTACACTGCATTATCAAGTAGGGGTAGGGTTAATTTTCATATTTGGGTAAACTTAAGTGTCCAAATACTTTTTGAGGCCACTGTAGATATTAACGTGAACGTAAAATTATTTTTCCAAGTGTAATAGTCTAAATTGTTGAGTGCTCAGAGTCTATTTGTGACAGTATGTAGACGCACATTAATCACACAACAAGATAAACCCCACACTTTATTCTCTCAAAGTTTGAAGCAGATGGTAAAATCTCAAGTGGGGTTAGTTGCTAAATAAGTTAACAAACAACAGCAACTATTTATAGCCCTATACTGTTTCATCCTTGCTGAGACATTATTAGTCTTCTCTGTTATATAATTATTGAAGCAGATTACCATAATAAATACTGTATTTTTTTTTTTTTTACATTACTTCAGTGCCATCTCTGTTTTAAAACCCTTTTTATTTTAATTACAAGCTGAATGTGCAATGTTTTTTAATCATGTTTAATTTTTTTTTTTTCTTCTTGCTCCGACTTTAAACAGTAAATTAGCTAACCCCATTAACACAGAATACCCCAAACAGGCTGTAATAGGAGAGGTGGTTACTGTGTAAATCGTATTATACATGTGGTGTCTGCAGGGCATGGCGAAGCATGATTAGAGTCTTTTTGATCCAGGATCCTACTCTCGTTTCCCGCTAATTTTCTCCAAAATGTTTCAAAGAGCCACTAAAATGTTGCTGCTCCATTTTTTTCCACCACCAGCTTAATTTCCTAGTGATGTCTCCTCAGCCTCCGATGCAGATAATGCTGGGATGGATTACCATAATTTAGGAAAAAAAAAAAAATGTTCCATAGTGGACTAAACACATTGGCTTATAGTTTGACAAATAATTACTTGGATAAGTACTTGGACTATGAAGTGTTTATTAATTTTGAAAATATCTCTTGTTTATCTGGTTTTAAGTATCGAGAACTACACTGTGAAATATTTTGTCAGGTAAACTAATAATATGCTACATGTGGTAAATAAACAAATCTAAATACTACGTTGCATAAAAAAATTACATTTAATTGACATTATACAGTGTGTGTGTGTATATATATATATATATATATATATATATATATATATATATATATATATATATATATATATATGTATTCAATTTAAAAAAAAAAATAAGTTTAATAATTTCTAGAAATGATTTCTAAAAGCTATAATTTATTCTTTTATTTTGTCTTTTACATTGTTCAGTTTAAAAGTGTTACCCTGTATGTCGGTTTACAAATGTGCAAGGCTGAATACACACATGTATACATATTTCTCTTTTTATCTACCCCTGCTTCTTCACTGTTCCCTTCACTTCTTCTTGCACACTCCCCCTTTTCCTGTTTTTGTGGCCTCCTAGGGTGTTGTCACTGGGCATTGGTCTGCACTGCCAAAAGATCCCCTGCGAGAAGTCAAACTTTCCTTAATGGCTTTCAATGAATAAAAACTACCCTATTAAAATGCAATTCAGTGGCAATGAAGGCAGTAAGTGAAACAGCCGGCAAGCAGCAGAAGCGTTGTGTATTCTGGGACATTGGGGCCACATTAATTTTTGCTCTGTGATGTCCGTCCCATGTGCACATTAGCATGGGTTGCACTGTAATCTGTCTTGTAGGGAGGCTGGTGTCTCTAGTGTATAAGGATGTCTGTGGGAGATTGGGCCATTATTTAAAGGGCCAGCGTGGTGTTTGATGTCACCCCCCCTTTTTACCTTGCACCATCAAAGCTTTAGCAAGCATTATTGCTTATGTGGTACTTACGTGACAGGAGAAGTCCTCTAATAAATAATGATCTTGTTCAGGATGGTTCTTTAAAGAAATGACTAAAGAGAGTGTCAAACAAACTCCAGTTCTGCCAGAAAGTTTCACTTTAGTTGGCGCAGCCAGTATTATTTTATATTTTTTTTCAGAAACAGATGTTTCAGAAAGCATTAATTTAAAAATACGAGACAAAGTCTTTAATCTAATGTCTGTTTAGACAATCCCATCTGAATATGTGCCAGTTTTGCAATGTACTGTATTGCAAACTTGCAACTTTTCCAGGTGGAGCGATTATGTTTACATTTTCCATATTTGTCTGGTTTGATTTCATTAAAGAGGACAGGGCTTCTCTTGCACTTCAGGTTTCATCATCATAAAAGGGAACGAACACACCAAGCATCGGGAATAAAAAACCTTTCTTTGCAGATTGTGTTCACAGAAAGTGCCAAGGTTGTTGGTTGTTTGTTTGTTTTGTGACAAGCCAAGCCAATGCCCAGCGGACGTTTATCCAGCCTCGCGCAGACACCTCTTGTACCGCACTGGATAAATCTTCCTCCAGGCAAAGTGTCTTGGGTACAATTTACAAAATCAACCTCGCTGTAATTAACATCTGGCATTTTTCCTAAGTAACTGCTATTTGCACTGAACGTGTGCCCAGCAAACACGCAGCATGTGCAGAAACAACCACAAGACATCACAACGATTAAGAAGCGATTTGGGTTTGGAAATGATCTGGACTAGAATGAAAAGTGCCTGCGAGGGAGGGATGAGGCAATGTGATGATATATAAGTAACATGTGCTCTGGAAATAGCAGAGCGTTAGCTCTTAGTCACGTTAGCCAAGACGAGAGGCCAGTAATGGGGCCGACACTGAGGTTATGCTCTTTTCCATACATAAGGCTAATACAACAAGCCGTTGTTGAAAAATACGTTCCTATTCATATACATTACATTTGGGGTCAGTGCAATTTTTTTCCCCCTATTTTTAAATAAATGAATTCTTTAATCCAACAAAGACATACTAAATTGATCAAAAGCACCAAAATCAGCAAAATAATGATTTCTGCAGGATCATGTGAAATTGAAGACTAAGTAATGATGCTAAAAATTCAGCTTTGCCATCACAGGAATAAATTATATTTTTAAATCAATTACAGTAGAAGACTTGCATCGTAGTTCACAATTTTATTGTTTTTAATGTATTTTGATCAAATAATATATTAACTATTTGAATTATTATGTGTTTTTTGCCACACAGTTTCCTTCCGTTTTCAAACACAAGCCGAATTAAGCGGTACGAGGGCCTGATGCACACCTCCACCCCCTTTGAGCAGGTGGCATATGGGACCAAGCACTTCCGAGAGGAGCACAAGGAGTACCTTCAGGGGAAAAAGGTACACGTTTCGCTAGCATGCACATGTAGAACTGCCAACGCGCATTGTGTGCTGGCATGTATCTGGAAAAGGGATATGGGGTCTGTGATGGTGATGGGAGGGGGACTGGTGAACCCACGAACCCCCACCAAAACAACCTCCATGATGAGCATCGCAAATTTGTCAAATTTGACAGCAATTTAATAAATACCCACAAGTAAATGAGGAGAAAAGGCTTTCTCCCCCCCTCAAAGTCCTCACATTAGGTAATTGACTGTGTCTCTGCTGAAGGCCGTTCATGGATGAGAGTTCTTTATTGGCTCTTACCAGCAGGCACTACCCTCTGCATCCAGCGCAATTGCCCAGAAATACCTCCTCCGGAATGAAATAAATAAGAGAGCCCCTACTGCTGACACCGCTCATGTATGCTTGGTTGATACTAGATGTGGCGCCTCGGTTCCGCTCTGTGTTTTAATTGTTATCTCTATGGCATAAAATTTTGGACTTTTTTTTTTTTAAACAGGGAACAGAATTCATCAGGTCATTCCCAGAATATATCAGACACAGGTCTAGCTTCACTATATCCATGCCAATCTGTAATACGTTACAGGTTAAAAGACGTGGTACATGATTCTCTCTGATTCTTTTGGAAAGTAGCCCAGTATATCTTGATTTATACCGTGATGGTCTGAGGCTGGTGTTCACGCCATCTGACAGTAATGAAGACTCAGCATAACGAGCGTGCCTATGATAAGCATAATTGATGTGGCAGAGGACACCATTTTAAGGATTATCACTGATCCATAGCTTAACAGGAGGCAAACCCTCAGCCTCAGGGGTGATTCCCCACCCAGAAGAGCTTTGCCACAATAGCACATACACCACACTGTTCAAAAGTTTGAGGTCAGTAAGATGTTTGTTCGTTTGAGGGAAAAAAAAAAAAAAAAAAATATATATATATATATATATATATATATATATATATATATATATATATATATATATATATATATATAATCAGCTTATTTAAAAGTGACAGTAAATACGATTATATACATATATATATACGATTATATACGATTATATACATATTTATTTATTCAGACACCTTGAACATTTCATTCAATAATACAGTTTATTCACTATAGTTTAAAAAAATGGTAATAAAATATGACAAGATCTCAGAGTTAAACTGTCAGAAAAAATTAATCAGATAATGTCAGATTACACTTAAGCAAAACATGGTCAGGTCAAAGTGTCTGAAGAACTTTTGGTTCCAAATTTTTATCAATTTTACTGGTAGTCCACTGTATGAAGAATTTTTGGGTATAATGTGTCACAGTTTACTTTATTTTGCTATCCTCAGTTACATAAATGAACTATAGTGTCCTGCACCCACTAGTAAAAATATATCAAAAATATCAAAAATGAATCATTTTTGGTTTGACTATATATATATATATATATAATATATATATACACTGAAGGCATTCATTGGTGACAGACAGTCATCGGTGTACAAAGTAAAAAGTACAGCAGAGCTAACACAACCCTGGGGTACTCCAACATGTTTTTACCGCTATTGACAAAATTTTGTTTACTTTGACACTTTAAATCCTATTTGTAAGAAACAAAATTTTTAAAACATTTATAATGTTATAAAAGATTTCTATTTTAAGTTAATGCTGTTCTTTGGAACTTTTTTCAGTTCATCAAGATCCTGAAAAAAGGCGTCACAGTTTCCACAAAAGTATTAAATACGTTATTATCAACACTGATAATAATAAGAAATGTTTCAGTATATTAGAATGATTTCTGAAGTTATCACGGACACTGAAGACTGGAGTACTGATGCTGAAAATTCAGCTAGTAAATTTCATTTTAAAAATATATTACATTATAATTTTTTTTTTTTTGTCACTATTACTATTTTACTGTATTTTTCATCAAGTAAATACAGGCTTAGTGAGCATAGGAGAATTCATTCAAAAGCATTAAAAATCCCCCTTTGAATGGTAAATGCACAGTATATATACATATATGATATGACTTTATTTCTTGATATTGTGAAATACAAAGACACATGGTAAGATATTAAATCATACATTATAAGATATCTATTCATATTTGTAGACAAATTTATTGTGATTCTTGTATAGTGTGTTGTGAGACATAAACTCACAATTCCGAGATTAAAAATTCCCAATACCTTTTTGTTTTTTACTTGAGCATGAACAGGCTTGGAGAAGTATCCAGCTACAATTTTGTTCATGGCATTCTTGCGTTTGATCTGTTGGCACACGCCAGGCTCATTAACCCTTAGCAAAGCTGCCTCAGTTTCTGTAATTAATGCAAAAAGCTCATGCAACATACGCACAGCATTTCTGCTTTGAATGGATTATTCTTTCCCCCCCAACACTATTTTGATAAGTTATCTGGAAGAACTCGCTCATTCTCTCCCACCTCATCATCAAGGAGCCCATCCATTCCTCTATCACTGGGGGGTGCTGGTTATGTTTTGCTTGTCTAATTATTTTGTTTGCATATTTATTTATTTACGTCTGCGACTGCAGAGCTGTTTTTGATTAATCAAAATGCATTAGACTTCTAAGAGAGTAATGTACTCCAAAAGATGCCCTCCATTTAACCCAGGTCACACCGAGACCCAGGCGCCAGAGGCACTGATGTTCCCGTGAGAATTACGTATGTTAAGATGACGGTACTCTCGATGGGTTTGATACAGATATTAGATTTATGCAAACTGCAGTTGGAATATGCATCTCTGTCTCCTATAACAAAATACTGTCTGCCATTGAGTAAATTTTCATTATTACGATTTTTTTTGTTTACCGTTTAATATAAATAAATAAACATAAGAATATGATATTTCCCAGTAAGTGAAAAAAGGCCTAAAAAAGGTAGTTTGTGCAAGGTATGTTAGGTACGTTGTGTGAAAAAGAAAATTTAAACTCTAATTTCTCACAGGAAAAGCTTTGTCCCTTGATGACGATCCCAAGCTTTGAAACATAAATTGATTCTAAAGAGGAAATTAGATGGCACTTATTACACTGTCTAACTAGTAACCCTGTGTCATTTGTCTGTGGTGTGATAAATGTTCCACGTTTGCCTACCTTTGACGGTTACCAATGAGAAATGCGTTGCAAGCAAACCATTTTTTTTAATAAATCTCCTAAGCCCCTCACTTTTTTTCCCTTGCATTGACTCACATGAAGATAATGATGGATATGGTAATTTCCAAGTGCATCTCTGATTTAATTATAGCCATTCTCGTTTTCCTTTTCTTCTCCATTCATTTGTTCATCCCACACCTTGAGATGTGTTATTTCCCAGATTAACATGTCTTAACCTGAAAGCAGTGCTTGGTGATTTATCTCAATTGTGGAGATAAAAGGAAGTGATGCAGGAAGAATTACAGAGGCTTCAGACATGCTCAGATACATAACTAATGAACTTTGCCTCTGATATTTGAATCTAGGTCCTTTTTATAAAAACCTTTTGAGGTCTCTCTCTTTTTTTTTCTTTTTTCTTTTTTTTTTTTCCTTTGAACAAAGAAGTCCATTAAAAACAAAAGTTTTCCTGAACTAAGTGAACTTATAGTTAGAGACGTTAAACCATTGCATTGTCTGTCCTTTTGTCTTTTTTCTCCTCTATTTAAGGCTGTTTCTTCAACTTACAGGCACTTCAAAACGAACAGTTCATTTTATATATATATATATATATATTTATATATATATATATATATATATATATATATATATATATATATATATATATAAACTGTTTGTTTTGAAGTGTAAAAAGGTCACATTCTGTCTTTTTTTTTTCTTTCAACATTTTCAGTTTCTTTTAAAGGGTTTATTATTATTATTATTAATTTAGACTTGTCCCAGACTTCAGTCTAAAAATATGAAAATCTAGCTAATAAATATATAGAATTTTTTAAGCTTTGGTAATCTAAAAGGAGTGAAATAACTGTAAAACTTTTTAGTTTTTTATTGTGTGAAACCCATTACTTTATTCCTTGCATTGACTCGCATGAATATAAAGTATTTATATATGACTGTTCCTTAGTTGTCATTTCCAACAACAGTTTGTTATAATTAAGTTTTAAAATAATATTTTTAATAGTTTTTCTCAAAAGTTAAGTGTACTTACAGTGGTGTCAGTGAAGAGCATGTTTGAGATGAATTGTGAGATTGTGACATAAAAATCAAGGTACTGAAAATATCACTTGTAAGCAGAATATTTTTATTTTGCGACATCTGAATAAAGAAATAAATTTGTCAAGTTATGCAGAAAGTATGAAAATACTATTTAATTGTATTTCGGATAAAATATAGCTTAAGGAGGTGAGCTATTTTATTCCTTAATTCTTAAAAATGTCATTTCCACTTCAAAAATGAATGGCAGTTTGAGGTGGAAATGACATTTATTCATGATGGTTCAGGGAAAAAGAAATGACAGAAAATTTCTGTGGTGCATGTACATAAAGCAGTATGATAAAATACACTAGTCACTATTAAGAAAAAAAAAAGTGCTTCCAGTTTTAAGAGAGTTTCATTTATGAATGTCTACAAAATGCTTGCAGTTGAAGAAACACCCTTAAATTGAATCGGTGAAAGGCGGCATTACAATGATTTGAGCTCTTTAAGATATGAAGTGACGTCCACAGCGGTGTGTTGTCAGCCCAGTTGTGGATCAGAAGTGATGCGGACAGACAAAGAGGCACGGGTGCCGCGCTGTTCCCTCTCCTCTGTAATTAGTGCATTAGTTAATAGCCCCTTGACAAGGATGACCCTTCATCAGGCTGTACGCCGGCCGCTGACTAGCCAGCCCTGCGATCTGATTTTTGCATCATCACCACCGATTCTAACAAATTGAACCACCAGGGCTAATTACGGTGGCTAATAAAGTGCAGGCGGTGGCATTGCCTCGGCGCAAAAGCCTCTCCATCGCCTTGCATTAGACTTTCATCAATCATGTTTTCAAACTGATATATCTTAGCGCCAGAATACCAACACAGGCCTACATTTATTTTCTCTCTCTTCTATTCTAATGTTGCTTCAGTAATTGCTTTTTGCTCTGCTAGACCCCCATCTCCATTGTCCCCCCCTGAATATCGCCTCTAAGCACAACTGGAGCAACTTTTTTTTTTTTTTTTTTTTTTAATTATTGTTGTAGGCAACTGGAATATTTAGCCTAAAATGATTCTTTGTTAGTGGCTGCTCTTGTTAATCACTGGCAGAATAATGCATCACCATGATATGTGTGATATATGAGGTGTGTTTAAATGCGAATGATATTCATAATGAGCAATAAATAAGTGATATAAAAGTAGGACAACCTGCTTTGACTCCAGGATAGGAAATGGCATGTGAGTGTTTCTATTACGCACACACACACACACACACACATATGCTCATATCCCAGACCGGACTACATTAGTGACCAAGAGCCTCTGGGTGATTCACTATATCCATTTTATAGGGATATAAAATCTCTCGGCCCCTTCATTTGCCACGTAATAAACAATTCGCTTGACATGCCTCTCACTTTTTTCTTACATATGTATCAATTAACTTTACACCTTCTTCTATTATGTCAGCATTTCCTTTTTTATCGTCATTCATATAAATAGTAAATAAATATAATGTGTTGAGACTGATTTGAAATGACCTTAAACGTTTAGAAAAACCATACCATCCTTCAGCAGCAAGTAAAGGTAATTTAATGTCAATCTTGAATGACTCTAAAAGTTAAGAAATGTGCATTGTAATGATTTCATATTTTGTAATATTTGTATTTTTGTGGGGGTTTTTAATGAATTTATTTATTTACTTTGTGGAAGCACTGCCTGTTGTCCCTCCAGACAAAACAAACTAAATGAACACACCTCTGGCTTACACTTAAACAGCAGAAACCCACACCTTCATTCAGACATGACTTTGATACTTTAGTATCTAATAAACGCACAATGCAAATAAACATTGTACTTTGGAGTAATTTTATTACAGCGTTTCTCACTCTGCCCTACAATACAATGTACTTTTCTAACCCCCAGCTCTTTTACACCGTCTCTTTCCTCTATGCATGTTTATTCAAATATGAACTGGTTTCCTCTGTCATTCTGACAATGAAAACAATTTCATCTGTGCTGTGACTCATGCAGCTACTTGAAAGCTATTGGATTTTTTTTGCATAGCATGAATTGAAGTTATTTTTCTCTTCACAGTGCGATTGAATTAATGAAATCAGAATTACTGTACGTTAGTTTCCAAGGACAGGGATTTGTGTTCACGTGCCAATTATATGTGACTGTTGCAGGTAATAACTAAGCAGGAATCTCATTTAGATGGCATGCACTAGGTCTCTTCAGTAGACACAGAAGGATTACTTTAGCCACACAACATTACATAACTGCACAAAAAAATGCATCATTCTGGTATTGTCAGTTAATCTTACTGAAATTGCCTGTGTGTGTTAGCTGATTGAGAGCCATATTGGGGTCATGTCACCTGAAATAGCTTGATTATATCAAGTTTATGATTTTCACTGACTTAATTGTCATATCTACAGCATTCTGAAGAGCGTGAGAGCATAAATTACATTAGGGATTTAGATAATGCATTCTCTGTTGATAAAGCACAATGATCATTCACAAAATACAATTTAAGTTTGTACTGATCACATTTTTGCACATTACATTAAATGCCTTAATTAGTCATCCCATAAAAATATATATTACAATATATATGTAACTATTAATTATTAAAATAATATTAATATTGTGAGCATTAGGGATCCCAAACCATTGAACGGTAGTGTGTGTCTGATAAATATTTGCATAGTATTACTTATTGCCAGAAACAAATCTATTTTTAATGATACTCTTTTTTTCATCCTACTTAATGTTGTCATTGCCGGTTCATTGTAAAAAAATTTTTTTTTTTTTTATGGTATTCTGGAGGGAGTAATTGATATGTCTTTAAAACTAAATACTTTTTCAGTATGAAAAATAAATAAAAGTGGATGTAAAGTTTATGAAATGCACATTTCATCAAGCATTTGATTAAAGTGAAATGATTATGCACTGCCATGTCAAATTGGACTGATTACAATACAGCATAAAGAGCTTTTGTTTTACCTTAGATTAAGTTTTTGATTGATGTTTTTGAAGACCATTTTTAGCTCTTTTAAAATCCTATTGCAACATTTGTTTTAGTTTTTTGTACATAACTCTAACTCTAATAATAAAATCGAATAGCATTTCACGTCAACAAAAATGTTGTCAGTCCAAATACAACAACAAATATTTTAATGTGCGGTTGAGCAGTCAGAAGTGCAAAGGGTACATGCAGCTCCCCTCAGAGTGCCTGCACTGGGACACACAAACATAATTCTTGAGGGGGCCATGGCCATCATGTTAGAGAATCGGATCTGTCGAATTTACATCACATAAATTCCTCCATTTCTCCCATTATACATAAGAGTAAGTGGCCAGCAAACTGGGAGAAGAATATAGTAAACTTTAAAGTTTTTTACACAATGTGTATCTGATATGAATAAAACAATGTCATATTATAATTGAAAGGATTATTTTCCGCTTACATAGACATCAGTGTGTATTTAACAAACTATAAATGTTTTTTTGTTTGTTTGTTTTTTTTGCGAGTACTTAATTTAGATGTGTATTTAAATGTCCGAAACCTAAAAGAAACATTATTTAGTTGAAAACACGGAATAGGTGATATATGAAAGCTCCGAACGTGTTCGTCTCCGGCTCAGTGCCAGCCGAAGCACGAAAGCACATTTGAATTTAGCAGTTGATCATGTGATACACTGAATGTTCTAAACACACCAGTGTGAACGTACGCATCAAAGAGTTTCGAGGGTGGAGGGGGGACAAATTGAAACTGAGGGGACACAAATCAGATCTGAGGGGGCAATGCCTCCCTTTGCCCCCTCGTGGCGTCGGGCCTGGTAAGGAGTAGCCACGTATGAAAGAGTCCTCTGCCATTTCCCCACCGGCCTGTATAGAGCTGTGCAGTGGGAATTACGCCGTCAACTTCTCACTAGCTAAAATAATGTAAACTCATTTCGGCTGAGGCCCAGCTAAGATGTCAACGTGTATGAATGCGAAAAGTGCATTGGACGCATTAGGACTTGACAGGGGCCCTTCTTGAAATAAGTGAAATTAATGGAGCTCTTTTCATGTACGACAAGGCCGCGGCACCCCTTTCAGCCTGCTTACAGTCAGAGAAAAGTCAATACTTTTTTATTACTCCAGGCTGACCTACCTTCTGCACTACAAGTGCTAGCCGTGCTAATTGGTTTCAGTTGTGAGGGGAAAAAAATAGAAAAGCTTCATTCCGAAGAACATTGGAGCAAATAAATCAATCTCATATTTTTTTATCCCTTGTCTGTTTTTATTGGGTAATGTTGGCAAGAGAGGCAACAAATGCTTGGTTAAAATATGGGTTCCATGGACTAAAAAGTGTCTAAGTGCCCTGAGTGCTTATCTGAAGTCCGTTGTTGTTCCACTGCTGTTATGTAGCTGTTAAATGAAACACACTCTGAGGTGAAAGATAACAAAGAACATGGGCTACAGCTATTTTAAGAGAACAGGTTGACGTGACAAATAAGAACATCAGCTAGAGGAGAGATTCATTTTATACATTCAAAAGGACTGAGGGCACTTTAGAAATGCGTCTCGCTGATTCCAATTAAGGCCATTTGTTAATGTTAAAAGGAATAGGTCGGTTTATAAATAGATACTAGAATTCTGAAATACCCAATACTTGATCAAAGATAAAATAACAGGCTCCTGTAAGATCCTTTTTATCTCATCACCCTGTTTTAACCTTAAAGCAGTTGTAGTTCAGCTTGTACGCGGCTACCTACACTGTCCAACATCAATCGTTAGTCATCCAATTATGCGTCTCCAAACCGAGCCTTGTTATGGGACAGAAATCAAAGTTTTTGCGATAATCTAATTTCTGCAGTTTGATTTTTGTTGTGTAGTGAACGATGTGAATGAATCTATTTTCCACTTTGGAGATGGTGTCCTTTTGCGTTTCTTGTGCAGTTGTTAGAGTTAGTGTGGAGTGCTGTTTACAAGGACAGCTAGCTGCAGCATTTCCCGAGGCCAAGACACGCGGATGATTGTCATGGTGGCGTACGCTGACTGACAGAGGGATCACATGCATGCCTGCCAGAGGGAAACAGTCAGCGCCCCAGTCTATGACATTAGTTTGTCCTTGCTCAACTTCGGCTTTTTTTAGTCTTAAAAAATGAAATATATAATTAAATCGCCTTCCTCCCAACCTCCCTTTCCTCTTCCCATTCTTACTCCATTCCGTTATTTCCATTCCAACACGGCAGTGCTCCTCACAGGCTCTTGCATTAAGTGGTTGTGGAGATGAAGGTGGCGTGTTTTAGACCAGGTCAGCCTCTAGGGGGGGTCACTGAGAGCCAGCGTGCTCTGAGAGATGCTCCAAGACATGTGTAGCTGCTGCAGCAACTAGGCCACTAGCAAAAGCTGAATCCAGTCCAACTAAAAATATCTGACGCAGATATTTTGTGCAGTGCTGCAAAAAAAGAGGGCAGGATTTGTTGTGGCTCATGTATTTATCATTAACTGGCTGACTGGGAGAATGTATTATAGCAGTGATGAAGAGCCACTGCTAGTCACAGCAGCTACTGTGAGTTTAGTGTAGTCATCCAGGCATCAGGGAAGAGAGATTGCATATGTAGCCATATTAAGCACCCGTTAACTTCGTAATTTTAGATCCAAGTGGAGATACTACCATATTAGCTTTTGCTAGTCATGCTAAAATACTTGTAGTGAGAGTTAGTGCACAGCTGAACTGAACAAACTTTCACACTGTAAAACTTTATAACAGAATGCACTAACGTAGCGCTAATGTTTTTGGAAGTAAAATGACTTGCGTGCTTGTGAAGGACTGGCCACCCTACATTGGACAAACGGTTTGGAAAATGGATGGATAGATGGATGATTTGTATGAGATTTACTCACATATGCTCACATCATTGGAGCATGAGCGCTACTCCCCAGGCCACGTCTCAAGCTAAAAGCTCAAATTTAAAATCTTATATGAGCCTATAAGAAATAAAATCACATATGAGATCTCTTGAATATCTCACTTTTTTCTCCTAGACAGCTAGGAGAATTTGCGAACAAACTGAGACTATTTTTCCCATCATTTTATTCTGGGTAAAAGAGCTTAGTAATATGACATGTCTACTCTACAGTTTCAGAATAGATCTCAATTATGTCTCAAATAGTGCTGAGATTTGCAAAGACAATCTTCCAGCAAAAGTCAGATTTCAATATGAACTTACCTAACATATAAATACACCAAATTTTCCTGACAAACCACATTTTCTCAGCTATTCTACTTTATAAAATTATAAATTGTTATCGTTATCTCTAATTTTAATATCTCTGATATATATGTATATTTGTTATTTACACTACCATTGAAAAGTTTGGACTTTGGATTTTGTTTTTGATAGAAGTCTCCTATGCTCACCAAGGCTAAATTTATTTGAAGAAAAATACAGTAAAAATAGTAATATTGTCAAATACTATTAGTATTTTAAATAACTGTTTTTATATTTTAAAATGTATTTTGTTCTTGTGATGGCAAAGCTGAATTTTTAGCATCATTACCCCAGTCTTCAGTGTCACATGATCCTTCAGAAATCATTTTAATGCGCTGATTTGGTAGACAAGAAACATTTTTTAAACATAATAGATTTTTTTTTTCTTTGATAAATAGAACATTCAAAAGAACAGCATTTTTTTTTTTTAAATATAAACATTTTGTTACGTTTGTAACATTATAAATGTTTTTACTTTCACTTTTGATCAATTTAATGCATCCTTGCTGAATAAAAGTATTGTAATCTTACTGACCCCAAAAGTTATTCCTAAAGAATTTTAGGAGACACTTCTGAGATTAAAGGCATAGTTCACCCAAAAATGAAAATTCTGTCATTATTTACCCTCAAGTAATTCTTTGAGGCAGTGAATTTCTTTGTTCTGCTGTACACATAGAAAGATATTTGGAAGAATTGGAAGAACAATTCCAAACAGATCCCATTTAGAAAGAGGGGGGTGAGATTTTGGTCTGTTTGGTTACTGACATTCTTCCAAATATATTTCTTTGTGTTCAGCAGAACAATGAAATTCATACAGGTTTGGAACTACTTGAGGGTGAGTAAATGATGACAGAATTTTTTTCATTTTTGGGTGAACTATCCCTTTAAGTTGATACTTCAACATAACTGAGAATGTGAAAGAGCAAGCTCTGAGCAATAACATTTTCCTTTGGAAGCATGTGTATTTGTTTGGGTGTATGTGTGTGAGGGAGCTAAATGGAAAAACTAATAATTGCACCATCTCTGCTGAGTGTTAAACTTTTTTTTTTTTCAAACTGCTGACATCCAATCAATGTGCTTATCATTTCAGCCCTTCAAGACCGTCTTCACCACCTGCCACGTCTTTGACAAGTTTGGACGAATGTACTCCAATGCTGGTAATATTGTATGAGATAGCCGAGTGGAAAACAGACAGAATCAATAAATACATTAAATGAAATATCCAATTATGCATCATTTGTTTGTCTGGTTCAGAAAGTACGAAGGTGAGATGGGGTGAAGAAAACATTTGGTGACGCGTTCAGAGTAAAAACATCTCGTCCTCTTAGCATAATTACATGCTATTTGTATTACGCACAATTGCTTTTTGCACTTAATATCCGCTGTGTTGATGAAAAAATTCTTTAACAGCAACGATTTTGATCCTGGAAAAGAGACTAATGAAATTCCTCCATTAGTTTACACACTTACCGATGTCACATGCGGATTCTTACATCACTTCCATCAATCAACGCATACAGGCCGAGCAGGCAGCAACCTCATCGCATTGCTCCCGGAATCAGACGTTTTGAAACATTTCCCATGCATTGTTGCCACAGAAAATAAATGTCATTTAATTTCAGTGAGTGGGAAAAGGTTAAGGCACTGATCCAGTCTTCTGCTACAGAGGTTTCATTTCCACAAATAATTCTGAGTGCTTCGTTCTATTGTGTGTGTGTGTGTGTGTGTGTGTGTGTGCGCGCGCGCATGTGTGTGCGGACCTACAACTGTACGAAGCCTCCTGGCCGGCATAGCCACCAGCACCCGGTTGATGAATCTGAGACATGGGCAGCAGTAATTTGGAGATGCAAGGGCTATCTCTTAGATTGCTCCTGGTCTGAGGTAGTCCATCACTTCACAATAACTCACCCTGCTGCTGACTCCTGCTTCCGAAAAAACGACGCTTTTCCATCAAGGTGATTAGAAAAAGCCCTAGTTGGCTGATCTGATTACTCCCTGTTTTAACACTAAGTTTGACCCCACGATGGAAAAAGCAGCGCCCTGCTTATAGCTACCGGACATGTGGGTATGCAACAACATCCCAGAGCTAACGCGCTTGTAGAGGGACGCAAAAGATGGTCTTTGTGATGGGTTATGGAAAACCTTTCACTCAGATTATTAGCTGATGATGTAGCACCTGGCTAAAAACAACATACTAGATGTGCAATTTTTGAGAGTTTCAAAGGCATTCCTCTTTATTTTCATGATCATAGCATGACCTGTAAATACATCTAATTTGGTATTCTTTTATCAGATAATGAAATAATGAGACTTACAGTAACTTCACAGAAGCACCAGATCTCTGAGCATGGGCTCACAGAGTGCTTTTTGATGGGCTATCTAGACAGGTCTTGGCTTCAACTCCACCGTGGAGCCCAGCCAACACGCACCAAAGAGAATGAGGCACGCTGATGGCGGGACGTCCTCTTCACAGAGAGAAGCCATATGCAAGAGAGAGGATATGCCACTGAGGAGGCAAAGAATGAAGAAGAGCGGTAAAGCTTGCTAATGAGTAGAGACAGGGAAAATATGAAAAAGCCTTGTCTTCATAACCCTGTCTCTGGGAAAACTTCTTCCCTGGCCAGAAGGGTGTAATAGATATGAAATACGATTTTTCAGTAATATTATCGCATGTTTGGATCTATTTTTTTTTTTTCCTGCATACATTTTTTTTTATATAAATACATTAACTGTAATATGTCTATATGTTCTATAATAAGGATTTTTAAGTTCTGAATTAAAATTAAAATTCAAACCATCCATGTGTAAAATAACTATCATCAAATATTAAAGGGGACCTATAATGCCCTTTTTATAAGATGCAAGTGTCTGGTGTCCCCAGAATGTGTCTGTGAAGTTTCAGCTCAAAATACCCCACAGATCATTTATTATAGCTTGACAAATTTTCCACTATATTTGGTTGAAAACAAAAACACGCCATTTTTGTGTGTGTTCCTTTAAATGCAAATGAGTTGCTGTTCCTGGGCCCCTTTCCAGAGGGGGCGGAGCTTTAACAGCTCAAGCTTCAGTTGCACAACAACAAAGCTGGAGAACTTCACACACCCAAAATGACAATTGTCAGTAACGGTGTTTAACCTTACGTTGTTCAAACTGGAGTCGGACACTCATAGAGAGACTCAGGAAGAAGTTACAACTTTTAGAATATGGACGTTTCTGAACGGTTAGTGGATAAATTTATATAGTTGCTGTGGAGTTGATTCAACTCATCGACTAGCATGTGTCGTCATGTTAATCTTTTGTGCAAATCCACCGTTTACTTAACCCACGTTTGTGAAGCAGTGCGGCATAAAATGATGGCATAGCAACACTACTCTACTACAACAACTCTTCCTCTTCTCTAAAGCAGCCCAACATGGTCTCACCCCCTTTGTTGCGTGTTCTCAGGGCAGGGTTTATGTAAGTTTTGGGGTTTGTGGTGTCACCAACCCGGGAAGCAACTCGTTGTAGTCCCTCCCTACCAGCCGTTTGTTGTAGTCCTTAAAAAGTGATTTCTGTTAAAGAAAATATCTCCCTTTGCATTGAACTTTGTAACTTTGCAGATGTTGTTTATGCTCTAACAGCAACATTACACACTAACTAAAGTTAATAAAGTGAAATCATAATCAAGGACCCCTTTAAATAGCATATAAACAGCATATAAATCAAAACTGCCTAACATACTTTTGAATAACTCCCTTAACCAAAAAAAAAAAAAAAAAAGTGAATTACTAGTGATATTCATCAGGACTATATGCTGTAAAACTGGCTCCAGTTCTTTTTAAAGAACATGAGCTATCATTCATTCTATCTGGCTTTGAGAGAATGACTGTGTGAGGCTGGTGAGACTCTGGGTCGGTCCAGGGTTTAGGGTCAGAGTCATCATTCAGGCCATCACTCACGAAGAAGAGAGGGGGTCCAGGCATGGAGGGTGGGGGGTCCTCCTACTCCAACTCAAAGCCAATGGCTTGTGTGTGTGAGGAAGCTGGCGAGAGAGAGAGGGAGGGGTCAGAGTGCTGACAGTGAAGTGATGGGCTGTCTTAGTTCACCGCTGAGCCACAGCAGGACGTGTCAGAGTTGCAGGCTCACTGCCCACGCTGGCTCGCCTCCTACCTGTCTGTCCACCCTGACCAACTCACTTAATGTACCAGCAGACCCCTCTCTCTTTCTCTCTCTCTGACACTCTTCTACTTTTTCTTTGTAATTAGCCTAGAGATTACACTTCATGCAAATGGGATACAATTTTAAGATATAGCATGAAACTCGTGTGTAGGTATCAAAAGTTGAGTAGAGTGCATGAGATGCATTTAAGGGTCAATCTCTGTCTGTAACATTTTTGCCCCAAAATCAAGAGTTTATACTTTCAATAAAGAAAATTAAGATGGTTGAGATTTTGTTTTTGCATTATGACATTATTTTTTATAACAATTAGGCACATTTTCCTATCAGTTAATGTAAAGAAAAAAAGTCAAATTTTTTATTACCTTGTTAAATAAATATTAAAATTAAACAATTATAAAATTGTATTATAATAATCATTAAAAATAAAATGATTATTATTTTTAATAGCATTAAAATATTATTTATTATTATTATTATTATTAATAATAAATATATTATTAATAAATATTATTAATTATTGCTTAATTTGAAGTTTCAAAGTATTTATACATCATGGTCATATTTGTTTGTTGTACTGAACTGAATATATGCTGATTTAAATACATTTTTTAGTTTAAAAAAAAAAATGTAACTATTTATTTTGATTTGGGGGCGAAATATGACCGGAACATTTTTTTTCAGCATTAGATTTTTAGGGATTAAAAAAATCCTGATTCACAGATTGAGAGAGGATGTCGTCTAATCTTTTTCTCTCCTACAAAGGCGGTGATCTTATTACCCTGAAGTTTAAACTAATGATCGGCAATTAACCAAGCTTTCATGCATTTATGATTCAGAAGAAATTGTGTCTGCTTCAATTCACGGCTAAATGCCAAAATCTGTGTTGCCGCCTACAGTAACACATCGGCTTTCATCCATCTTTCCGAAACCTGGAAACTATTCGCAGCCTTTCATGCAAATGCATCTCATTTGAGACTAACGCACAGCAATCTGCAAAATTAAAAGACACAAATCTCCTCTATCGTCCCCTGAGCGGAGAATGAACCTTAAGTAGAGATTGAGCGCTTTGTAATCTGCGTTAATGTGCTTGTAGGCATGGAATTTGAATTGTACAGAACGGAGCGGGCGAGTCGAGATGAGAGCCCCGCCAGATGCTGTGGCAGATGTGTGGCCCAGCTCACTTGGGTGATTCCATAATTACATTTCGCATGCAGATACGAGCAGGCATTTCATGCTGCTTCAACGAAAGCCTCGGCCCCTCTGACTTCCCTCAGACTAATGCATAATATTGTGACAGTTCCGAGTGTGATTTACTGATCATCCTATTGATTTATATGTTTCAAAACATCAGCTGCAAGCAGCAACAGATGTTTGTGGTCTGCTGTCAATCCATGTTTTGATTGTGTGCTGTTTTAACTTAGATAAGATGTTTGGCTGGGTCAATTGGAGCTCGAGAGCGTGGTTAAGCTTGATTTGTGTTATGGAAATGTTGAATCTTTGGGTTAATGATGATTTGTAGTTGAAACGGTGGCCTAGCAGTTAGAAACACTTTAGAATGTGTGTGATAATTGTTTGAATCAGACTTGCATCATTTTCTGATACTTCTTATATCACCCTTATTTCCCTTAAAAAAAAGTTTTTTGACATTAAGCACATTTAAGGCCCTGATATACAGTGCTCAGCATAAATGAGTACACCTCCTTTGAAAAGTAACATTTTAAACAATATCTCAATGAACACAAAAACAATTTCCAAAATGTTGACAAGACTAAGTTTAATATAACATCTGTTTAATTTATAACATGAAAGTTTTCAGTTTTACTCAAAATAGGGTGATGCAAAAATGAGTACACCCCACTGAAAGTCTCTGGAGCAAAGCTAAATTTTAGACTACAAATGTCTAATTTAACAAGAATTCAACCACAGGAGAGTATAATTATTCATTACAGGTGTCCAGCAGACAGTTGATTATAAAAGGGTGTTAAAACTCCTTCCCATTTCATGCTGTCAGCAATGGCACCACATGGAAAAGAAATGTCACAAGACCTGAGAAAGAAAATAATTTCTTTATGCCAGAAAGGTGAAGGCTACAAGAAGATCAGCAAAGCTTTACTTATCAGTGAGAATAATGTAGCAAAAGTGGTACAAAAATGTAAAAAAGATGGAACTACAACCATCTCGCAGAGACGTCCAGGTCGTCCATGGAAGTTAACACCTCGACAGGAGTGTCTTCTGAAGGGTTGAAGAAAATCGGCATGCAAGTTCACTGCAGTTATCTAAAGAAGTAGAAAGCCAAACTGGGGTGACTATTTCCATGACACAATACGGCATACACTGGGTGCCGTCCACGAAAGAAGCCTCTCCTAAAGCCCAGGCACAAAAAAGCCCGCTTAGACTTTGCCAGGGCCCATGCTAACAAAGAAGACTACTGGGACTCTATACTCTGGAGTGATGAGACCAAGATAAATGTTTTTGGAACTGATGGCTTCAAAACTGTATGGCATCGCAAAGTTGAGGAATACAAAGAAAAATGCATGGTGCCTACAGTGAAACATGGTGGTGGCAGTGTCCTTATGAGGGGCTGCATGAGTGCTGCTGGTGTCGAGGAGCTGCATTTCACTGATGGCATCATGAATTCACAGATGTACTGCTCTATACTGAAAGAGAAGATGCTACCATCACTCTGTGCCCTTGGTCGTCGTGCACTTTTCCAACATGACAATGATCCTAAACACACATCTAAGGCCACTGTTGGATTTCTGAAGAAGAACAGGGTGAAAGTGATTCAGTGGCTGCTGATCTGAACCCAATCGAACACCTATGGGGAATTCTGAAGAGACAAGTTGAGCATCACTCTCCATCCAGCATCCAGTCTCTAAAAGAGGTCATTCTTGAAGAATGGAAAAAGACACATGTTGCAAAATGTCGCCAACTTGTTCATTCCATGCCTAGAAAACTTGGTGCTGTCATTAAAAATCATGGAGGCCATACAAAGTACTAGATGTAGTAGTTTTTGTTGTGGGGTGTGCTCATTTTTGCATCACCCTAATTTGAGTAAAACTGAAAAATGTGTAATCTAAGTTATATTATTAACCTTACAGTTAAACAGATGTTATATTAAACTTAATCTTGTCAACATTTTGGAAATTGTTTTTGTGTTTATTGAGATATTGTTTAAAATGTTACTTTTCAAAGGGGGTGTACTCATTTATGCTGAGCACTGTACTTCAAGCGAAGTTCTTTTTCGTTCTTCGTTTAGGGGTAAAACGAAGTTTAAAATACAATTATGTAAGACCATTTTAAACATGAAAATGTGTATAAAAGTTCATACTCTTCAGAGTTCATCATGTTCAAAGGATCATGTGTCTCTGAAGAATGAAATAATGGCTTAACCAATATATAACCAGCATATAACCTTGCTTTTTTGGACATACACCATGGTAAAACCATGAACCTTGGAGTACCATGTACATATCAGAACAGCAGAATATTACCATCTGATCACTGTCCATTGGTACACACACAGAAAGTTTTGTAAGGCTAGTCACTTTGCCTTATTCCTCACACAAATAGATGTCTATGTTGTATAATTGTACCGCTCAGATTCCCACTTGATGACCTGGGGCCCGTTCTTCGAACGTCGCTAACTCAGTTAGCTGGATTTGATTGTTGATGATTTGGCATGATCTTGGATCGTTTGGTTCTTCGAAGCTCATCCTAGACTTGCTGTCATAGCAACAGGTCCGTAAGCTCAAACCTGCTCGGGAGCAGGCTTATTTCATGTAAACAGGATTAGATTGCATCTTTTTAAGCGGAGATGATGTTTAAAGTCTGTCCCAGCCTCTGCTACTTTCCCACAAGAGTACCCTAATGTAAACCAGGGACAATAATAATGATTTAAAAATAAATTTGCAAATAACACTATAATGCCGTGTAGTGTCATAATATAGACACCGACAGTTTTACTCTGTGAGAGATTCATTCGTGAGGGAATAATTATGTAATATTTTTTATTGGAGTTTTACACACATGATGTACAGATGTCTATGCCATACATGCATTTGTGCATTTGAACCGCGACATATATTATGGGAGTGGCTTGATGAAGTGCAGGAGATGCAGATAACTTGATCTTGACCCTTAAGAAACTTTAATTAATGCTGTCAAATATGCTTCAAAGGTAAATTAGTTGCTAATTACAACATTGAAATAAAAAATTGAATGTACAAATAATAGAAATTGTGAATATAGCCTAAATAATTGGGTAATCGTAAAAAAAATAAAAAATAGTGCACATTTCATTTATCTAACATTTATGTCGTTCTTCTGTCATTTATTCGCTTGGCTGTTTCCTTATATATGTCTAGAAATTCGTCAAGTTTTTTGTCAGGTGTCTTTTCTCATTCTATGATGTCATTACGTTGCCGTCTTGACTCCAGCCAATCACTGCATTGCTGATCAATGTTTCTACTATCGATACATATCCCCTTTTAAGCCAACACATGAACGCGCAATTATCTCAGATAACTCAATCCAGCGATACTAATCATACACAACAGGTGTGTTCGAAGAACCCAATTAGCCGGATCATGATTAGCACGATGATATCATCTTGGATGTGTCATTTGATCTCGGATGTAATAAGCGACGTACGAAGAACGGGCCCCTTGTCTTGAAAAGGTTTGACCCAGCAGTCTATAAATTCATACGGCGAGCCCTGAGGCATGGGCTGTGTCTTCATCTATTTGACCCTTGACCGTTGATTAATTAACATATTCCTATTTCCCACCTTATTTTGGACATGAACGTAAGAAATGAACTAGAAAAGATTTTCAGAGTGAAAGAAGATGGAACCTCAGCGCACACATAGGTGTTTACCAGCCGAAGTGAACTTTTCCAGAAAGTTCGCTTTGGCAAGCTGTTTTGAACTTCCAAAACGAACTTCGTTTCAGCCTGATTTTGTTCGAAATGATGCCACATCAGTTCGTTCTTCTGTTTCATTTGAAGTATATCGGGGCCTTATGCACCAATTCTCCTTACTGTAATGCAAAAAGAAATTCATTCTTTTTACCTTAATTGAAAAAAAGTCTTCTTTATTTTCTTCTTATTATTACATTAAAGGCTTTATTATTATTAAATACATTATGTCTTATTTTTTTATTGGTACCAAGTTATCCAGGACTGCGACTGGCACCTTCTCAAATAATACAGATCCATGACACCCCTTGGGCCAAGTGGCGTGAAAATGGTGGTTTCACAGATGGCATGTGCTCGCACACCATAGCTTTGAGCTGAATATCATGGTTCTCCAAAATACACTGACTAAGATTAACTACATAATGTAGTTATCAGTGATGTTATCATGCATGGATTAACTGGTACATTTCTGTCTCTTTAGGACACTTACAAAAAGCTCTTTTGTTTTCACTTTGAAGTCCAAACACACAGGAATCTCCTCACACCAAATCGGGATACAAATGGAATCCAACAGCAAAGGCGATGATGAATACCAATCAGAAGAGGTATTGACAAGCATTTGTTCTGCCCGCTGCATCACAAAGAGACAGGTGTCTGTCTTAAACAGACATATTGACAGGTTTGTACCTCTGGCAATTGTCAGCCATCTGAGTGACAAGGCATTATTGATAGATAGGATGTGCTGACATGCCTTTAAGAAGAGATAGGGAGAGAAAACAAAGAAAGAAAGACTTTTGAAACCCATAAGATCACACACAAAGCACCAGACTTGAGAAACTGACCATCTATTGCATCTATTTGAGGAACTGTGTGTCTGCCTGCCTCTGTTATCCGGCCATGACAGCGGCGGATTACTAATGGTCAGGATACATGAGTTGGCTGAGGTGGTTGCCCTGACATAACAAGAAATAAAGATGATGCTAATGGGCAATGGAGGGCCGTGTCAGCTGTGGCCCACACTGAGTGACCCCAGGCCCTGACAGTGACCCCGGGCTCTGGCAGGGTGGACAGGTAGAGCTCACCGTGAGGGCTGTGCCCCTGCCTGGCTCTGCTCAGAGAATCAATCAGCCCAGCTGTCAGAGACTAACCTGAGCAGACAGCAGGGCTATGGAGAGGTAGAGAGAGACGCTCCCGCAGGGACTCCACACGCTTCTACGACCAATACTGAGAACCACCCTAACAGAAAACGACTTTTCTCCTACTTTACGTATCTACAATTCTCTGGGTGAAAATAGATACTGAGAAAACAAGCCAGTGACCACTTCACATGGATAGTTAAAACCATTTCTATTGTTGGATATTGCAGGATGTCTTAAATACTTTCAAGCTGATACTCTGCGTTGCTACACTGGTCAAGTTGGTCTGCCTTGCAAGAATTAAACACCATCTTGTGCAATTAACAAACAAGCTTTGCTTATGTACAAACAGTCAAGAAGAACTATATATTGAGACCAGTTCAATAAGCAAGATGTTAATGTTGAGTAATTATCATCAGTATGAGCTGTTACTTTGTCTATTTTTTGCTTTGTCAAACAGAATTCATGAGTTGTGCGTCTAGGAGCAACAGACAGCTATAGTGTTTCGTTCCTGAATGAATCAGTGTTTGTGAAATAATTTGTTGAGTGAATGATTCAATGACTCACTTTACAACAACTACTTGTTTTGTTCTTGAGTGAATCTGTGTTGTTGAACAAGCTGGTTAAATAAATAATTCAATGACTCACTCATAAGCCCAAAGTATACTTCTTTTTTACATGTACGCGAGGGTCAGCGTACAGTGCGTGACGCTAATTTCCTCATGAGAAGAATATGAGCATACTGTACACACCACTGGATTTTTGAAAAAGCATATACACATTTAATTTTTTTTTTTTTTTGCAGTAATTTGTTTATCCACAAGGTGGCAACCATGCCCTGGGGGCATTAATTCACAAGGTAGTCGAAGAAAACCTGCATAAACAGAACAGACCCGAACAAATGCGAACTACAGTGACAATGGAGGCCTATATAGATGACAGATTGTGTGAAGAGGTTAGATTTGTACAACTCTAGCATGAAAGAATACAAAGATATTTACATGGGTAGTAAGTCGTGGCAAGAGATTGCTCAAACTGCGCACATGTACGCATACGAGTCAAGTGAATTATACTTTGCAAGGCTGTGCGTTCGACTGTGTGCGTACGCTAAAAAAAAAAAAAGTATACTCAGGGCTATAAAGACAGTCACTTGAATCGGTGTTGCTCAATGAAAGACAGTACTGAAAGAATGTAAATTGTCGCCACCTACTGGTGTAACAATGTAACCTTCAAAAAGAGTCCCACATATAATCAGTCTTAGAACAGCAACTAACTTGCAAAATTAACTAGCTGCTGTAATAACATTTTTATATATTTGTTATACATTAATATTGATATATGAAAAAAAAAATGAAATAAAGTACTTGTATGCATGGTAATCAAAAGATATACTAATTCATTTTATGGCAGTAATCCTATGTTTTTTATCCTGTTTTTACCCAAATGTTGTTGTTGTTGTTTTTCCTCTGGTCATGCTTATCTCTCCCAGGATTGCCATTGGTGCCCTTAAAAAAGGTTACATTTATTTTAAGGTGACATTATTAGAGTATATTATATACTGGTAATATTAACAACTACATGTACTTACTATAGGGTTAAGGTTAAGGTTTTGTTTAGGGTTAATAGCTAATTATATAGGGTTACCAAAAGTTGTTACATGGTTAGGCTAGTACAAAGTAGTCTTAAGATAAGATAAGATCAAAAAAGATCACTGTTTCTATATTTTTTATTATTATTATTATTTTTACAGTGGATGTCAAATGTGTTAGTCTAGAACAGTGCCCAGTCAAAAGACACCTTTATAAGCTCTTACATTTGACCACACTGGCATGTATGCTCTCCCTCTCTGTCTTTAGCATCAGAGGCTCTATGACCTTCTCTTCTCTGGTTCCTGAAGCACACACCCGCATCTACACAAACACTGACACGTTCTGCCTAAGTCCGTGTCTTGCATCACCTCAGGAAACTTGTGGCTAATTTCATTATTTTTGGGGGGGAAGCAAAGAGAGAATGCAAATGAGTGCAGACAGCTGGTGCCTTCCTGGTGGCGAGGAGTGATGGAGGGCCCCAAGGCCTCGCTCATCAGACCCTCGTCCTGCTTCCTCTTTTCAGACAGAAGCCCACCGGGGAGAAGGCGGGGAGGCCGCTCCGACAGCGGGACCAGATGGTCCGAGAGGTAAAAAGCGCGGCTCATTCAGTTAGCGCGACGCTATCGGTCACCTGGGCGACGGTGCTAATGCCTGCACTGCCTACAGGCGTCCGATGAGCTTGAGGTGCGGTGCTTCTTTGCCGGCCCCCTTGTGAGGAGAGATAGGCCTTCCAGTCAATCACACTTTCTCACACACATGTACAGAATGCAGGAGCGTATCATGGCTGCTGCCTTCTGGTCTGTGACCTGGCTCAGTTTGTTTAAAAAGCTCAAGCAGCTGTGCAATGTTACAGTGTATTAAGATAAATGTATCTTTATGTATTTACACATCTATGAATGAATGTCCAGTACTTGCAAACTGCCTAACTCAGCACTGGAGATTTTCTGATTAAACTGAAAGAATAACTAAAAATGCTTCTGGCAATATTACAACTTTAATAAATGTCTTAAATAATGTTAAATAATATAATGAGTTTAATGTATTCAGACAATTATGTAAGACCATTTTAAACATGAAAATGTGTATAAAAGTTCATACTGTTCAAAGTTCAGGGGATCATGTGTCTCTGAAGAATGGAATAATGGCTTAACCAATATATAACCAGCGTATAACCTTGCTTTTTTGGACATACACCATGGTAAAACCATGATATTCATTTAAGTACCTTGGAGTACCATGTACATATCAGAACAGCAGAATATTACCATCTGATCACTGTCCATTGGTACACACACAGAACAGAAAGTTTTGTAAGGCTAGTCACTTTGCCTTACTCCTCACACAAATAGCTGTCTATGTTGTATAATTGTACCGCTCAGATTCCCACTTGATGACCTTGTCTTGAAAAGGTTTGACCCAGCAGTCTATAAATTCATATGGCGAGCCCTGAGGCATGGGCTGTGTCTTCATCTATTTGACCCTTGACCGTTGATTAATTAACATATTCCTATTTCCCACCTTATTTTGGACATGAACGTAAGTGATGTCTCTGGGCTGCGAGATGAGATAGGACTCTGCTGTCAGGTGTCACACAGCGAAGGGGTAAAAGGCCACCTCCACGGTGCCCATCTACTGGCCTGCCGCTGAGAGAGTTGTCAAGTTGTCTTGTGACCGTGTCTCTCTTTTCCTCCACTGTTTGACATCTGCCAGCTATAGCTCCAAACTCCCCAGCCTCCCCGTCCAAACAACACTCCATTTACAAACACAGCCACTGTCTGCATCTCCTTCTCATCAACATTTAGATATAGCCATCATTTACTGGGCCAGGCCTGTCAGGTAACATATGGGTGTCAAGGCACAGTCTGTGTGAGAGAGGGAGCTGGGAGAGAGAAATGACGAAAGGAGGGGGTATCCAAGTGAGATGTAGGGGTCAGATATATCGGATGAGATGGCAAAGAGGAGAGGGGGCATGATATCTAGAACTCATGATATCTAATGTTGGTAAAGTTGCCTCACTAGCTGGGTTTCCATCCAAACGTGAAGCAAATCTTTTCAAAATTCGCAAAAAGCAAAAAAACAAACAAATGCGAATTAGGTGCGTTTCCATCAAGTTGTTAGAGCAGATGATGGTGGTACTGGTAACCTAGTAACCAAAAGTAAATAAAACACCAGCCGATTAGTCACATGGGTTTAATGTTCGCTATGTCAGAATTTATTTGTCAAATGTGTTTCCATCTCCCATTATTCACATTAACTCTTCTTCGCACAAGTCAAAAAACTTTTTTTGCGAATTAAGGGATTTTTTTTTTTTTTTTTGCTATTTCCATCACTCGTTTCTGATGCGATACTTCAAAATGTGCATAAAAACAGGGTCAAAATAAGTATTGATTTGAATCAATACTTATATAGTATAAATAGACATTTGCCGGTATATGGTAATACGATATATCACGATAATAAACATGTACAATATTGTTATCGTGGGCACTTCAAAATACTGTGAATAATTATTTATTACGAATTATTCCGATTTTTAGAATGCATTTTAAGAATACTTTACCCATCAACCATTTAAAATGCACATAACCGCTGTATGCTGCATCAAAGAGGCACATGCACTGATGTAAACAAGCCCAACACGCACACGAGTGAAGGAGACGTGCTGAATGAAAATGCATATTCACTCTCTGACAGCAGAGGGCCCTGACAGAACAGCAGAAATGCAGTGGTTACCCCGTAACACCTGTAACAAAGCAGCCGCGCTACCTTTTAGTATTTAAATGTTTCAAACAGCCATTTTTTGTATTTGCAGTAGTGTTCATCACAGCACCAAATACTTAAAGACTTAAGGCTATTTATTTTCAAATTTAAACATTTTTATTTTAATCTGGACTACAACATGCCCTAGGTTTTGTTTGCTGTTTGCATGTTCTGATTCTGTTCATTCACACTTTACAATAAGGCTTCATTAGTTAACATGAGTTCATTTAATAGTTTACATAAAATGAAAATGAACAATACTTTTAAAGCATTTATTAATCTTAGTGAATGTTAATTTCAACATTTAATAACACTATTAAAAATAAATAATGCCGATAATACCGTATACCGTGATAAAAGCTTCAGCAATTATCGCAACATGAAAATTTGATACTGTCACATGTCTAAGTATAAACATTATAATCAACATTTCTCTTAGTCAATTCTCTTGTAAATCACTTCTCTTCAGTTGAATTCACATTTTTGAAGAAATCCTTCCTTACGCTTTCAAGCTTCAAAATGACAAAAAATGCCATAAAAATGTTATTATAGAATTGTTAGAGACAGATTTGAATTATTTTTGACAGAATATCTTGACTTCTGCCCTAGTTCTCGATAGCATGCTCTTGAGAGTTCACGTGAAATGTCTTGAATCAGAACTCGTCAATGAATCATTTTATTCAGTTCACAAAACTTTTAAATAATACATTCATGAATCAGAATGATTTGGTTCAGAAGTTCAACTCTCTGAGACTCATTATCGATTTGTTCACAAAGATTAACAGCTCACAGGGGTGGAAGTGAATTTGAATTAAAATTCAGTCTGTTCTTCACACAAAGATATTATATAGCTTCAGAAAACTATAGTGCTCAATTCATTCATTTTTATGATACTTTTAAGGTGCTTCTGCATTCTTTTTGAAGCTTGAAAGCATCATCTGAAATGTCTTGTTTTTCACAGAAAAAAAGAAAGTCATAAATGTTTGTAACAACATGAGGGTGAGAAGTAAATCACTGAGCTAATCCTTGCTGTTCAGGAACAGAGCATGTGTGTGTGTGTATTTCTCGTTTGTCTTTTAGAGCAAGAGAGGAAGAATCGAGTGGATTAGCTATGAGATTCACTCGAGTACTGCCGCAGGACCTCCAGCAGCCTTCTGATCTATCAAAAACTGATGGAAAGACACAGTTCAATTTGTCCCACTTTCATAAAAGATAATTAACCTGTCAGTCTCCACACCATAACAGCTTCATTAGATTGGCAGTGGGGCACAGAGCAGTTCAGGTGGAGCTGAAAATGATGTGTCCCAATCTGAGCCCCCTCTCCCCTCACTAAGTATATGTCAAAATATCAATGTAACACAGACATGTGTTTGAAATAAACACAAGTGACACCGTACAGTAATGGCTTATGTAAAACAGAGCGTGTGTATGCAAGCGAGAGCTTGACGCAGGGTAATGCAACATGGAAATGCATGAATAGTATAAGGGGAAATCAATTTTGTTCCACTGAAGAGTGAAGTAGTTTTGAAAGGCCTTATGGTGCGAATAATGCAACGCTGTCTAAAATGAGGGTCAAGGGTTCAGTCTATTGTCGCTGCTTCATAATCATATAAATGATGAGACTTCAAATAGTGATGTTCTGGAAGGGCTGATCATAAAGAGTCAGTCATCCTTCCAGAAATCCTCTAAGGACCGCGGCATTGTGCCTACTGACTCACTCATATTTCTGCCCACACTGGGCTATGAACTATCAATCCATCACACACATGATTTTAGTATCAGTATTCACTGCCCAGGTAAATATCCTTTTTAAAAGGAAATTGAATTCACATTTTCTGACATTACATAGATTATATAATGTAAAAACTGTGCATAAATGCAATTATACTATTCAAAAGTTTAAGGTCGGTAAGAATTTTTGTGTTTTTAGTCTCTTATGCTCACCAAGGCTGCATTCATTTGATCAAAAATACATTAAAACCAGTAATGTCTATTACAATTTTTTGAAATGCAAAGCTGAATTTTCATAAGTCATTACTTCAGTCTTCAGCATCACATGATCCTTCAGAAATCATTCTAATATGCTGATTTGTTGCTAAAGAAATGATTTCCTATCATTATCAATATTGAAAACAGTTGTGCTGCTTAATTCTCTTTGTGGAAACTGTGATATATTTTCTTTCAGGTTTGTATGATGAATAGAAAGTTCAAAAGAACAGCATTTTAATATAAATCTTTTGTAACAAAAATATATTTAATGCATCATTGCTGAATAAGTATTAATTTAGTGACCCCAAACTTTTGAATCGAAGTGTATACAAGGAGAAATATTATTGTATTGCTGGTATAAGCAACTGTTGTAAGTAAAAGTAAAACCATACTGTGTTGAATTTTACATAATAGTACAAAATTAAATAATATATTTAAAAATATTGCACCTACAGTGCTATACTGCAGAGTCAATGGGTCTGTTATGTTGAGTTGAGCCAGAACTTGGTAATTGTACAATATACTATGTACTTAATAAATTTATTGCCAGCACAAATACAGGCCCAACTCAGCGCACAAAGAAAATCCCATGTTTCCCATCTGTAATGACATAAATATATCATAAATACGATCTTGAATGCACAAATAGACATAGCTGCTCATGAATATAGTTTACTTGGTAAAACTCTCAAACAAAAGAGATTTGTTTGCCACAAAAGATTAGATGCCACCAGGTGCGGATTAATGCACAGGCTTACCTAGGCTGCAGCCTAGGGGCCCCACGTGTGCAGGGGCCCTGGATTGGCCAGACTATTTTTTTTTTTAATTTACAGCGCAAACAAAAAAGACCCGCATTGGCCCATAAGAAAAAACAGGTGATTGGACAGATGTGACATTTTGGTGATTGTGCTCTTGAGAGCGTCGAAACTAACAGGTTTTCTATTTACAACGTATTTTTGCGCAATGTAGCCAATCACTAACTTACTTGATTTCTTGAACGCATGAGTTTTTGTCCAGTGCTGAGATCTGCACACTCAAATCCTCTCGTTATAATTTAACTTAACAAAAAGTATAGTTATTATGTAGTTATTATGTTTTCACTGTTATACGGTAGGTGGCGCTTCTACACATCTTCTAAAATCGTAGGCAATCTCCAGGGGTCTCATTTATAAAACTGTGCGTAGGATCCCTACTAAAAGTGTACGTACGCGCAAAAGCTAGATTCTGCGTACGCACAAAAAAAATCAGATTTATAAAACCATGCGTACGCCAGAACCTGCGCACAAATCCCTTTATAAATCCCAGTCAGCGGAAGATTGTGCGTACGTGCATCTCCACCCTGTCTCCTCCCCGAAATCACCATATATGGAGCTTACGACGCCTAGTTTTACTATGCATAACCTCATCTGCATATCATTTCCATACACGTTCCCAACCACGTGACACCACAGTTAACACCGTCAAAGGTACAAGACATTGGAAAATATTAGATATGGACTATAAATGCCATTTGTGCCACACATTATATTGATAAAGATCATCCAATATCCTCTTTATGTTTTAGAATAAATATATCAAAATATCCATAAAAACAAAATTGTATAAAATACTTTTGATTTGATTCATTCATTTCCACTGGCCAGATAGTATTTTAATAGTTTTAAACAATTCAAATCAAATTTATGCAGTATTGCTGATGAGGTGAACATATCTTTTAGGAAGTTTATAGGCTATTTTTAGTGGAAACAAATCGTACTACTTATTTATTGCAGTGTAAATACAATTGTCTGACTCAGCGCGTCACTGACAAAGTATTTTAAAAAGAAAACATGCAAATCTTACCGTTTTCCTCAAATTATATCCTTCAAATGGTAATTGTTTCACACGACATCAACACCTCCTGCAGCTGTGGCTGTACAGTAAGATATTATTGGACCTATTCAAACTGGACAACGGTCCGTTCAACCACCGAATCCAGCAGTATCTTCCATAATATCTAAGTTAAGTGTGCATCACTGATCGTCATTCTCGAAAAAATATTTTGTCATAACATCTGCAGTTTAGTTTAAAGAGGAATTATTGTGCTCCCAGCGCTCCTCGCTGTCATTAAAACAGCGTGTCACTGGAAAAGTGATCGACAGTAGCACATCTACTATCTCAATTCATATCGCTTTTGTCTCCAAAATGTGCGTATGCACGGCTCAAAGTTTGCTTAAAGTTGCGCACATTCTCCCGTCAAGTTTGTTTTTATAGATCACAACCTTTGCTTGGGAACTGGCGTACGCACGTTTCCAGCCCCGTTTTGTGCGTACGCACGCTTTATAAATGAGACCCCAGATCAAAACATTGCTAATGCTAATGCACGCATTCTAGTCTTTGAAAAAACACGATTTTCTAAGCTTTTTGTTCAAAAAATTTGATATTAATTATTCAGTCAGCTTAATCGATTAGCAAAACTTTGTGTGATCGCAATGAATTAAGATGAGTGACAGCTTAGTGGTTATAAAGGGAGGGCATGCTTTCTAGGCTTTATAGTATGGAAGCTCGTTTTTGCCAAATAAAAACAGTAATTGCGACTTTATCTCAGAATTCTGACTTTTTTTCTCACAACTGCGAGTTATAAAGTCAGAATTGCCAGGCCAGATATTTGCAATTGTGTGATATAGTCACAATTCTGAGATATAACCTTGCAATATAGTAACAATTCTGACTTTTTTTTCTCGCAATTGCGAGTTTATATCTCAGAATTGTGACTTTATAACTCGCAATTGCGAGAAAAAAAAGTCAGAGTTGCAAGATAAAAAGTCATAATACTGAGATTTCTCAATTACTGTTTTTAATTTTTAATTTAGTGGTGGAAACGGGCTTCCATAATATAGGCCTAATTCATTCAGAATTTGAAGATCAAATTTTTTTGCATTTATGTTGGGATGTGTAGGTTGCTGATAGGCGACACGTAACTATTTCATGACATAGACTCTATGTGTTTTTATGAAGGAATCGCATCTAGCCCTACCCTAGAGATGATTCACCCTCTGCCTATGCTATGTATTATATATTGGTTTATATGATTTATTATGATTTTCAATTTCACATTTTACCTATGTGATGTGGTGGTAATTGTCTGACTGTGGTGGCCCACCAGTTGAAGGAACGTAGAAGAAAAACTGTAGTATTGGCTGTCTCGATGTGTGTGTGTATGCCAGTTAACCTTAATATTTACGTGTGGACCATGTATGGCACTGAATACATTTTTTTAAGAAAGCATAATGATTAAGGGGGGGCCTCACACAAAGAGCAGCCTAGGGGCCTCTGACCACCTTAATCTGCCCTGGATGCCACAAACCTTTTGAACTTTAGCTTTTGTCATATAGCACATCAAATCAGAATTGAAGCAATACAGACATATGTACATGCTAGTGTTGTAATTAAAAATAAATAAATAAATAACTTCAATAATCATGGCTAATACCCAAACAAATGAAGAGACAATACGTTTAGCTGAGGCCACAAGTTAAGCAAAGTCTTTGTGTATGAAATATGCCCCCCTGGACCGGATACTTATAATGAACTATTCAAAATAGCACACAATTAATGAGCACATTAAGCTGTGATGTTTTAACAGATGCAGCCTCCTTAATTACCAGGGGAGATGATGGTTTCTGCTCCTTTCTCTTTCTAATACACCCACGTCCACATGTTCATCTGTTCCTCCATAAACACAAACAGCGTATATATGTGCGGGCCAGCGGACCAGGTGCGAGACCCCTCACTCAGCGTCCAAAATGTAGTGACCTGAGGTGACCAGAAAAAGAACCACACCACTGACCCCAGTCCCACCAGGCGGCTTTTCTGATGGGATGAATATTCAAATGTCTTCTCATCTCTTTGGTTGAAGGTGAAGGGGGCTTGTTGAAGACATCTCTTCCAACAGATGGACCACAAGGACCCATCTGCTGGTGAGGCAAGTAAAAGCTCAATGATGCATCGCAAAACGATTTAGCTTTCAAGGATCCCCGGCAAGTAGTTAGTAATGATGGCATCTGCACCAAGAGCAAACACTCTATTTTAGATATGATCTATCGCCTCTCCGAACTAGAAGCCTTGCCTTAAAGAGACAGCATCTCATTTGCACGGCTTCATTTTCACACCACAGCGCGAGTCAAGTTACGAGTCAAAAGCTTCACTCTCCTTTATAAATGCCTTCAAAGTTATCAGCGCCACCACATGAGTGTGCCTTCATCCCACAATGAGCAGAGCATGATGCATTTAACATTTGTCATATGATCACGCTCATTTGCTTCTATTGATTCTTATCTGCCAGTGGCTCAAAGAGTGCAATAATTGTATCTTTGAAAATTTCCTACTTTAGTTTCCTATTCCAGGGGCTAAAGATGTTTCCACCAAATATATTCAGATTGGCTCTCATCCAGACAGTTTATTATCATGGTAATTTGCTTATTAAGTGCAATCTTGTTTTGTTCAAATAAAGTGATAATTAGATATTCAACATTAATACCTTGAAATATTATCTCTTATATGATGTTGGAGGGGTTTTTATCTCTTCTTCACTGAGTAGACTAAGATAAATGTATTAGTAAACTCTCCACTTTAGGCTGAGATTGTATGATGCTTATGGGAGACGGTAAAAAAGCATCCCACAATTTATGTAGAAAAAACTGAATGGTAATCTATAGCAAGTATAATTTTATAACCACAATTATATTTGGAAAGCAGGGTTATTATCACTGTGTCTTGTATTCACTGATCATAGAGAACAATTGGGAGTAACAGTTACATGGAACTATATAATTTCCAGCTACTGCATTTTTTTTTTTAGTAACTGCATTTTTTATGGAATATAAATTAATATATATAACAATATTATTTCATGTATTTATTATATTATATACTGGTTACACAGTGCCCTTCACAAATATTGGCACCCTTAGTAAATACGAACAAAGGCGGCTGTGAAAATAAATCTACATTGTTTATCCTTTTTTATCTTTCATTCAAAAAATTCACCAAAAATTCACAAAAAATTCAAACCTTTCATTGAAGGAAATTAATTGAAAATGGGGGGAAAAGCTCATTATGAAATAAATGTTTTTCTCTAGTTCATGTTGGCCACAATTATTGGCACCCAATTATTGCAACCTCCTTTTGCCAAGAGAACAGCTCTGAGTCTTCTTCTACAATGCCTGATGAGTTTGGAGAACACCTGACAAGAGATCAGAGACCATTCCTCCATACAGAATCTCTCCAGATCCTTCAGATTCCAGCTCCATGTTGGTGCTTCTTCTCTTCAGTTCACTCCACTCAGTTTCTTTAGGGTTCAGGTCAGGGAACTGGGATGGCCATGGCAGAAGCTTCATTTTGTGCTCAGTGACACATTTTTGTGTTGATTTTGATGCTTGTTTTGGATCATTGTCCTGATGGAAGATCCAACCACGGCCCATTGTTGGATTTCTAGCAGAAGCGGTCAGGTTTTGATTTTTTATTTGTTGGTATTTGATAGAATCCATGATGCCATGTATCTGAACAAGATGTCCAGGATCTCCAGCAGAAAAATAGGGCCACGAAGATCCAGCAGTATATTTAACTGTGGGCATGGGGTACTTTTTATCCATGTGTGCACCAAAACCCATCTGGTGGGTTTGCTGCCAAAAAAGCTATTTTTTTTAGTTTCATCTGACCATAGAAGCTGGTCCCGTTTGAAATTCCAGTCTTGTCTGACAACTGAATATGCTGGATTTTGTTTCTGGATGAGCAAGGAGGATTTTTCTTGAAACCCTCCCAAACAACTTGTGGGGATGTAGGTGCTGATTGATAATTTTTTTTAGGCTTTCTGAGACTCAAGACTCAACTAATCTCTGCAATTCTCCAGCTGTGATCCTTGGAGAGTCTTTGTCCACTCAAACTTTCCTCCTCACCGTGCACTAGAACGATTTAGACACACGTCCTCTTCCAGGCAGATTTGTAACATCTTTAGTTGATTAGAACTTCTTTATTATTGCCCTGATGGTGGAAATGGGAATTTTCATTGTCTATTTTCTTACAGCCACTTTCTATTTTGTGAAGCTCAACAATCTTTTGCTGCACATCAGAACTATATTCTTTGGTTTTACTCATTGTGATGGATGATTAAGGGAATTTTGTCTTTGTGTTTCCTCATGTTTATACTCCTGTGGAACAGGAAGTCATGGCTGGACAATTTCATGTTCATGATCACCCTGGTGTGCTAAAAAAATGTAAATATGGATGGGAATATACTTCAGAGATATTTTACTCATAAGTATTTATAGGGGTGCCAATAACTGTGGCCAACATGTTTTGGAGAAAAACATTTATTTCATAATGTGATTTTCCCCCACTTTCAATTGTTTAACTTCGATGAAATGTTAGATTTTTGTGATATTTGTGGAGGGCACTGTATAACTGTCACAGTCATCATCTGTTTCACCTTCCCCGGACTCCACTTCCCAGCATCCCTCTGGTTCCTCACCTGCACTCCATTTGCAATCACCGATCACCACCAGCTCATTCTGCACCACACAAAAGGCCCTCACACGTACCTTGGACTCCTTACCTGCCACTTACCTGTGTCTTCCAGATCCACCGTCGTTCCTTCGTCTGTTCTCCCATCAGCTTCGCTCCATACCTGCAAAGAGACATTAGCCATTACTTCTTCAGCTAAGTGACTATCCAACGTGCTTGTTTGCTATACTCACCTGCTTCATCTGTCTGCCAGTTACCGTGCCTCTGTTTATAATAAAGAACTTGTTTATCACTTACCTGCCTGCCTCCGTCTGTGTGCCTGACAATAACATTTTACTAGTTATATACTGGTTATATTTTTGCTCCACCAATGGAAAGGCTATAAAGTTTTTTTTTTTTGTTGTTGTTGGTGGGTTTTTTTGTTTGTTTTTTAAAGAATCAGTTGAGGGAATGATTCAAAGACTCACTCATAGGGACGTGACACACCAAGGTGACGTTTTGCTGTCGGCCAACGTCAGGCCATTGAATTAGTATCAGCTGAATTGGTGTCTGGGTCATCATGAGAGAGATCATTTTGATTGGCTGTTAAGATTAGCGAACAAGTCAGTGAATAAGAAAAAAAATCCAAAGTGTGTGAGCAAAGAAGTCAAGCACAAGACAGACTAAAGGCTGTTATAATTTTACTTTATCTTACCTGAAAATTCTAGTGTTGTCAAAAGTACCGACTTCAGTACTGAGTCTGATGAGCGCATGAACACAATGGTTAATCAGAGGTGTTTAAGAATCCACTCAACAGCGCTCAAAGCATCCCATTTTTAACATTTCAGTACCAACTTGGTATCGAAGTCTGTAATTTTGCCAACACTAGAGAATATGTTCATAACAACATGAGCCACCTGGAAGGAAGAAAGTGGTCAACATGACTGATAATCAAAATGGTTAGCAAGCGCTGCTTTGTTTACGGTCGGTTTGTATATCTGCAGTCCTAGTTTCAATTCCTCTTTTTGAATGATGAACATAGACTACTAAATACCATGCAGAGACAGTTATTTCCTTACACACTGGCACAGAACGCACATACTTGCAGTTGCCTGTAGTCCTTTTGGTGTGTTCAAGCATAGCTTTTTGGCCCAGAAGCAGCCGAAGCGAGGCAACACAGTTGCCACTAGTTCTTTGATGTCAGCTTGGTGTGCCATGGCTTTACATCTGGTTTGGTTCTTGAATGAAATAGTGTTTTTGAACGAATCGCTGTATGAAAAGAGATTCAAAAGCATAAGGAGTTGTATGCTCTCGCGGTACTTTGATGTCATACGCCGATTGGTCTGCGCAGCGCCGATGCATCTTGAACAAGCCTAATGATTTAGCGACTCACTCATAGTTCGCAACCTATTTGCAAAATGATATAAGCTGCTGAAACAGTCACTGAATAATGTAAAGCAATGCAATGCAATGCATATATTCTCCAAACTCCCTATCCTCTGTAGGGTCATGGGGATGCTGGAGTTTATTCCAGCATCTCGGACCGAAGTGGCCCAGTGACCACAAAAAAGAAAAAAGGGGGAAAAAAAGTGGAAAAAAAAAATATATATGGGGATAGTAGCAGGACAAGTACAAATCAGCCATGCCAGCATTTAAAAAATAAATCTTTATTGTTGAGCCCTGAATAGCATAGCAAGGTCCTCCTCACAGTCTTCCACTATCTAGGCCAGCTACATATAGTCTGGTTATGTAAGCGTCAGAAGATTGAGATATGCTCTGTCCTGAAGTTGTGCTTTTCATATCCTGTCCGATGAGTGTGTCCCACAGGAGTGCATATCTCTGTCTCTGTGCCTGTGTGTGGGCTTACATTACATTACGCTGTCTCTGTAGAACAGCACACTACAGCGTGTTTGCCCTTGTCTTTTTCGTCCTGCTTACCTATCCCTCCCAAAGAAAGAGGTATCTGTGTGTGTGCAAGGAAAGAGGCAGTGATGATCATTTGCTGCCAAAGTAAAGTGTTTGCAAACGAGCGCGGTGCAGAGGTGCGGCGCGCTCAAGGGCACATTTGTATAAAACTAATGATAGCATGTAAATGGACAAAATTTCTATCTGAGGAAAGAGGCATCCACCCCCTTGGCGCACCATCGTGTTGATGGAGTGCAGAATCTCATTACGGATCTAATACAATAACTGCCGTGTCGATCCGGAGAGGCGACAGAGAAACAAGATTAGCCTTATTACTTTATTATGTGCTGTGCGGCATGGCTCAGAGTGGACAATTGCATTAAAGCACAGATGAGATCACGTAGAGGGAATTGCTCCCCCTCTGCTCCACCCCCCGAAACGATTTAATTGATTCCACATAAAATTAGCGGGGACAGATTTGGAATTCCTGCTGTTGCCACTTAGTAAACTCCTGATTTCTTTGGCCATCTCTGGTGGAGTGTTGTTTTGCTGTTGTGGGCAGCGGTGAGGACAAAGGGGAGGGTGTTTGTCACTGTCTGAGAGGGCTCAGGGTGGAAGGGTTAATGACTCTAACCCCTGTTGTGCAGTTTGTATTGTGTCACGCTACCTGGCTATCTACTCTGATACTCATTACAGTGTATCTAATTACTAAAGTTGGCATGAAATGAAAATTCACCCCATCTATTTTCTAAATGCATATTATAGACATAGATTATAGATTCATCCGTCCATATGTTTCATGTGTTTCGATGGACTTTCTGTTGACGTGGAAATCTCATGTACACCTGCATCCATTTTTTGAGTGCAATGGCCAAATTTTAAAATCCAATCAACAACCGATGCATAGAAGTCCTCAACCTACATTTTTTTCTTTTTCAATAATCTGGTACACTCGGATGTATGTCACAATGCAAATTTGTTACTACTTCTGTTTCTTCACAACTTTAAAGATGCACTCAGTAAGTTTTTAAGATTTGCTGGCTCTTATTCACCTCTTTATCCACCGTATTTTTAACGTAAGAGTAGATGTGGTCGTCGGTAAATGGAATGTGTCATCCTCTTCCAGTTATTTTTAGCTGTACAAAACTCCTTTTAATTAAATGTGCCCTAGATTATGTTTTTAAAAGATGTAATATAAGTCTAAGGTGTCCCCTGAATGTGTCTGTGAAGTTTCAGCTCAAAATACCCCATAGATTTTTTTTTTATTAATTTTTTTAACTGCCTATTTTGGGGCATCATTATAAACGCGCTGATTTATGCTGTGGCCCCTTTAAATCCCGTGCTCTCTGCCCACAGAGCTCGCGCTTGCCTTAAACAGTGCCTTAACAAAGTTTACACAGCTAATATAACCCTCAAAATGGATCTTTACAAAGTGTTCGTCATGCATGCGTCGGATTATGTGAGTATTGTATACTGTTATATTGTTTAAATTGATTCTGAATGAGTTTGAGGCTATGCTGCGTGGCTAAAGCTAACAGTACACTGTTTGAGAGATTTATAAAGAATGAAGTTGTGTTTATGCATTATACAGACTGCAAGTGTTTAAAATTGAAAATAGCGACGGCTCTTGTCTCCGTGAATACAGTAAGAAACGATGGTAACTTTAACCACATTTAACAGTACATTAGCAACATGCTAACGAAACATTTAGAAAGACAATTTACAAATATCACTAAAAATACCATGATATCATGGATCATGTCAGTTATTATTGCTCCATCTGCCATTTTTCGCTGTTGTTCTTGCTTGCTTACCTAGTTTGTTGATTCAGCTATGCACATCCAGACGTTCTGCCCTTGTGTAATGCCTTTCATAATGATAATGTTGGGAACGTGGGCTGGCATATGCAAATATTGGGGGCGTACATATTAATGATCCCGACTGTTACGTAACAGTCTGTGTTATGTTGAGATTCGCCTGTTTTCCGGAGGTCTTTTAAGCAAATGAGATTTATATAAGAAGGAGGAAACAATGGAGTTTGAGATTCAATGTATGTCATTTCCATGTACTGAACTCTTGTTATTTAACTATGCCAAGATAAATTCAATTTTTCATTCGAGGGCACCTTTAATACTTTTACTCGGCAAGGACGCAAAAGTGTTCAAAACTGTTCTTGACGGTAAAGATGTTTATAAAGTTTCAAAAGATTTATATTTAAAATAAATTATGAATTTTCAATAGAAATTTAACATTCTATACACCAAAGATAAAAAAAAAGCATCACAATCTTAAAAAAGTATCATAGTTTCCACAAAAATATTAAAAAGCATAGCTGTTCACTACGGAGCCCCGCACATGACATACAAGAGAAAAAATATGTATATCGTGGCCACGAATTAACAGTTACTAATATGTCAGCAGTCAGCATTTACTAATTTGTTCCCTCATTTTAAGTAAATTTTGCACACAATAGAATAATTTGTTATTATATTGTTGAACAAATTAGTTCAACGTGGCCACGATTTAATAAAATGATGGAACGAATTAATAAATCATGGTAACTAATTCTTAATTCGTGGCCACAATATATATATATTTCTGTCCTCAAGTCATGGGTGGGGCTCCATTGCTAATAATAAGAAATGATTCTTAAGCAGCAAATCAGCATATGAGAATGATTTCTGAAGGATCATGTGACACTGAAGACCTGAGTATGCTGAAAACTCAGCTTTGCCCTCACAGAAATAAATTACATTTTAAAGTATATTAAAATAGAAAATGGATATATATATATATATATATATATATATATATATATATATATATTTCACAATTTTACTGCATTTTGATCAAATAATTCCAGCCATGGTGAGCATAAAAGACTTATTTCAAAAACCATATAAAAATGTTACCTAACAGTATGCAACATGGGGAAAAAAAATTTCATATCCAGTTACTACATAGAAAAGGTGCAGAACCATTTTGGAAGAAATGACAAATCTCACATTTAACAAAAGAAGTGTTAAGTTCTAAGTCAGGGTTGTGCACCATTAAGAATTTAATTAAAAATTCCTTTTAAATTCCAGTTCAGTTCCTGAATTTGAATTGAGTTAGAAAACTGAATTGCAACTCAAAACTGAATGTAAAACGTAGAATATAAAAAAAAAAAAATGTTGAAGGTGGAAGGTTATTATATAACCTTATGGACAGAGAGAACAAAAGAATGATAGATTCAACTTCCGGTAGGTTGCGGCAATTCAAAGTCAATTCATATTTACAACTACGAATTGAAAAAAAAAAAAAATTGTCTGCAAAACTGCCTTAAAATTATCTACAATTGCATTACTGTTCATGTGGCAAACTGTGAGACAGGATTTCTTCCCAGCAGTTTCTAATCTATGCAGGCCTCAGCAATTTCAACTGAGGGAAACGGAACACATGCCTAAACACACACATACACACACACACACACACACTCGAATAAGGGAAGAACTGAGGTTTCTTTCATGGCTCATTTATCTGTTAGCGGTTCATCAGCTGTCAAGACCTGGTGATGATATCATGTGTGACATCTCACCTTGACGCTGCTACCTCAGTGTTCTTTTCCAGCCCAGACTCAACCCTCCTCCCTCCCGGCACAACAGCTTCCGAACTTATCGTGACCTTCCTCCACAATCTCACCCTCTCCCAAAGTGTTCCTCGGGGAAGCCGGCCCGGGGTGCAGGGATGGCCATATGTGTCGGCCCAGTGGCCATGTACAGTCGCTGGCGGTTTCAGGATGCTGCCTGTCACGCTGACATCTCATGGCTGCTCAGAACATTCTAGCACTACCCAAAGAGCCAGACAAGACTACAGAATAGACTTTACTCCTGACTAAATCTCACTTTATTCTGATTGAAATGTTAGATTTTAATGTAAGTTTTAGATAATTTCAGAAGAAGATTTAAACTGTTTAAAATGCTAAATACAATGTATATATTTCAATTTATATATATATTTTTTTTGTTTGTTTTTTACCTGTCTAAAATTGCAAGTCTGCACGCTTGGAAACAAGTCATATCACATGCTCTGAATTGCTATCCCTTCTTGACAGTATTTGACAATCTTACACTGTAAGCTACTGAAATTCATGAGACTTTATGAGCACGAAACTCCTTATTCCCATGTGAGGGTGGTCCATCATGGGAAAGGTCAGCGATGTAATGCTGTTAGTCCCTCTGTTCTGTGCTCAAAGGCTCCTCTCAGCCCAAGACCTGTCACTTTTCAGTCCACCACTCAAAGCCATTTTCTTTAATTGAGCACTTGTCAGTGCATTCTTCTGTACACAAACTCCATCTCTGCATCTTCTTGCTGAAAGACCCCTGTTCATCCACAGCCACTTATTTGATCATGATTATGCTGACTTTCCATTTTTTCTGATATATACATTTATTGACCTGAACATAAGTCAAGATGTCAAGAAAGGGCCTATATTCAAAGTTTTTTTTTTTTTTTTTTACAGCATTTGATATCCATCTCACAGAATCACTAAACATGCACAGAATTACTAGAGTGAAGCATTTTGAGGGTACAGTCCCGCATTTTACTCTGTTTAAAACCACCTGCAAAGGGAAAAATCTCATTACATTCACATGGTTTGGAATATCCATTAAAGTTCACCCTAAAATGAAAATTCTGTCATTAATGACTCACCCTCATGTCGTTCCACTTCCGTAAAGACCTTCGTTCATCTTCGGAACACAAATTAAGATATTTTTGATAAAATCCAATGGCTCAGTGAGGCCTGCATTGCCAGCAAGACGGTTAACATTTTCAATGCCCAGAAAGCTACTAAAGATGTATTTAAAACAGTTCATGTGACTACAGTGGTTCAACCTTAATGTTATGAAGTGACGAGAAAACTTTTTGTGTGAAAAAAAAAAAAAAACTTTATTCAACAATATCTAGTGATGGGCGACTTCAAAACACTGCTTCATGAAGCTTCGAAGTTTTACGAATCTTTTGTTTTGAATTAGTGGTTCAGAGCGCGTATCAAACTGCCAAAGTCACGCCCCCCAGTGGTCAACCATTGAAATTTCGAAACACTTAAGATGCAACAAAGCCTCAAACTGCCAAAATCACATGACTTTGGCAGTTTGATGCGTGCTCCGAACCACTAAATCGAAACAAAAGATTTGTTTTGTTGAATAAAGTCGTTTTTTTTTGTTTTTTAGGGGGGGTTTGGCGCACCAAACGTATTCTCGTCGCTTCATAATATTAAGGTTGACCACTGTAGTCACATGAACTGTTTTAAATACGTCTTAAAGGTCCCTTTCTTCGTGATCCCATGTTTCAAACTTTAGTTAGTGTGTAATGTTGTTGTTAGAGTATAAATAAAATCTGTAAAATATTAAAGCTCAAAGTTAAATGCCAAGCGAGATATTTTATTTAACAGAAGTCGCCTACATCGAACGGCCAGTTTGGACTACATCCCTCTGCTTCCTTCTTTAATGACGTCACTAAAACAGTTTTTTGACTAACCTCCGCCCACAGGAATACACAAGAGTTGCGTTTGTAGAGCGTGTTTGTCGCCATGTCGTCGAAACGCTGTTATTTTCATCCCGCAGTCCAATCACCGGGTCTGATTCCGGCTCAAATTGACAGGGTAAAATTAAAGACATGTTTACAATAACACTGAGCGCATGCATCTCCACGTTATGGTAAGAGGCGTGACCTTTCCGGGCAAGATGCGCTAAGCTGCTGTCGAATCACAACACAGGAACCGCTGGCACAATCAGAACTCGTTACGTATTTCTGAAGGAGGGACTTCATAGAACAAGGAAGTCATCAGCCCGTTTTTATGACAGTGGAAACAGCGATATACAGATAAGTAAATTATGTGAAAAATACTGTGTTTTTTTACACGCGAAACATGAACACATGTTATATTGCACACTATAAACACAATCAAAGCTTCAAAAAAACACGAAAAACGGGACCTTTAAGTAGCTTTTCTGGGCCTTGAAAGTGTTATTCATCTTGCTGTCAATGCAGGCCGCACTGAGCCATCAGATTTTATGAAAAATTTCTTTATTTGTGTTCCAAAGACGAACAAAGGTCTTACGGTTGTGGAACGACATGAGGGTGAGTAATTAATGACATCATTTTCATTTTTTGGTGAACTAACCCTCTAATGTCATTGTATGACATAATGTAGATCATCGCAGTAATTTGATTTACCGTGGTCAAAATACATACAAAACCAGATTGTCCGCCTAAAGAGAACTGTAAATAATAATAAAATTAATAATAATAATAATAACTAATCAATAATTATATTTTTCAACAAATAACAAATAATTTGTCTAATTAAAAATGAAAATAAAAAAGTGGCCTGTCGTAATAAATCACCAATAATATTTTGCACCAAATAATGTATAATTTGGGGGAAAAAAATACTGACCTGGCATCCAAATAATAATAGTTGTTGTTATTATTATTATGTTAAAACAATAGACCATAGACATTAAACAAGTGGATTTGCTGATTTGTAAGACAAAGTGGGCCAAGTCTATGCTGAACATGCCTCCTTAAACAGCTAAAATGATATTTATACAGGACATAGTTATTGAGCCTCACAGTCTTCTCATGAAGACCACCCCTGCGTCTCCATCTAAAAAGAACACTCAGCAAACAGGAGACAAGACCGAGAGAATGAAGAAAGAAGGATGGTGGCTCTTTAAAAATAAAGTTGGGAGCAGTTTTGGACAAGGCAGAGGGAGGAAGAGTAATTTGAATGGTTGTGCTAATGACCTGAGGAGGAGCAGCACAGCAGTTGTTTCGCTGATTCGATGGCAGGTCATCGCGACAGATGTTCCCAACATATGTGGAGAATTAATTACCCACTAGTAAACAAAATCTGTGATGCAGAGAGTCGTTTTGTCCAAATTTCTTTCGTTTCGCTGTTATTAGCGGCATAATTTTTCTTGATCAGCCGGGCCCACTCCAGTGCAAGAGCTCAGTAATGGGTTGCGCTGAAGGGCTGCACGCAGCACAGACGGGTCTTTAATTGGCAGAGTTGATTGTCAGCCTGCACAATGTGAAAGCCCTTGATTATCTAATTGGTTGATTGAAGCGCAGCGCGCCTGCCAGGCCACTTCACCTACTTTTTTTCCCAGCGGCTGGAATGTCGGGAATGTTTTTGCTGAGAAGAAACAACTTGGCAGGAGGAGAACACACACTGGTGAGCTTTCGGCTGCCAGTGCAGAGAGACAAGCGCATCTCTGGGCCCAGGCAGGAGAGGAGGTACTGGATAAGTAACAGGAAGGGAAGCTGCACAAATAGCTTAACAACCGGAATAAAGCACCACTTGGAAGTGAGGACAATTAAGTGCTATATTCATTTAGCGCATTTCTTTATGTCATTATATTGGTTGGCGCGATGCTAAAAGTTCCGACTTAATTGAAAGATGGAGACAGGCATTAACCGGGCACGCTGTATCTCAAGAAGCTAAAATGAAAATCAATTCATAAATAAGGAATGACATTGTCCTCACAAACAAGGCAGAAAATTGCAAGAGGTAGTTAGAAGTCTCTCAACATCAAATAATATTGATTTTCCACCTCCTTGTTCACACCTTCAGTTTAATATTAGATTACTTAAAGAGGCACCCCCTCAAGGTGAATTATGCATTTCAATACGAAGCACAGTCCGGTTAAGAAAACCAGTCAATTCATATGACAGATGTCTGAATGCTACAGTACTGTCAAAGCAAGAGATTTTGTAGCCTAATTACTAGTGATGGTTGATACAGCTTATTTCATTTTCAATCAGATACCAAGTACAAACAAGGCCAATATACTACACAATGCCAATATTTCTATTAAATCAGACATTATGTAAGGATATTCTAAGGATAAAATGGATAATTATAGGAATATAACTATTATAGGCATTTAACCAAAAACTACAAATTATTATTCTTGTTTTTTTTTTTTTTTTTTTTTTTTTTTACAGAACATGATCAATATTTGAACAACTTTTTTTTAAAATAAACTTACAAATGCTATAAAAAATACAATGACTGTCACATATGACTTATGTGGATATATTGGTCCACCTGTCCCTATTAATTACCATTTAGTTTATTTTTTTCAGTTTACAATAGTTGAATTTTTACTTTACAATGTAGGATTTTAAAACTATTTGTTATAAAATTGTCAGCATTAAAGGAACCTATATCCTAAGCATTTAATGGAATATAATGTCACTTTAAAAGGTAGGGTAGGCAATTATTATTTTATTTTTCATAAACACTTTTTGTTGTACTGGTTGAATCTCTCTTCACATCCTGATAGCATTTAATAATAGAAGTGGTCTAAAAAATGTATATACAGTGGGTACGGAAAGTATTCAGACCCCCTTCAATTTTTCACTCTTTGTTATATTGCAGCCATTTGCTAAAATCATTTTTTTTTCCTCATTAATGTACATACAGCACCCCATATTGACAGAAAAACACAGAATTGTTGACATTTTTGCAGATTTATTAAAAAAGAAAAACTGAAATATCACATGGTCCTAAGTATTCAGACCCTTTGCTGTGACACTCATATATTTAACTCAGGTGCTGTCCATTTCTTCTGATCATCCTTGAGATGGTTCTACACCTTCATTTGAGTCCAGCTGTGTTTGATTATACTGATTGGACTTGATTAGGAAAGCCACACACCTGTCTATATAAGACCTTACAGCTCACAGTGCATGTCAGAGCAAATGAGAATCATGAGGTCAAAAGAACTGCCTGAAGAGCTCAGAGACAGAACTGTGGCAAGGCACAGATCTGGCCAAGGTTACAAAAAAAATTCTGCTGCACTTAAGGTTCCTAAGAGCACAGTGGCCTCCATAATCCTTAAATGGAAGATGTTTGGGATGACCAGAACCCTTCCTAGAGCTGCTGTCCAGCCAAACTGAGCTATCGGGGGAGAAGAGCCTTGGTGAGAGAGGTGAAGAAGAACCCAAAGATCACTGTGGCTGAGCTCCAGAGATGCAGTCAGGAGATGGGAGAAAGCTGTAGAAAGTCAACCATCACTGCAGCCCTCCACCAGTCGGGGCTTTATGGCAGAGTGGCCCGACGGAAGCCTCTCCTCAGTGCAAGACACATGAAAGCCTGCATGGAGTTTGCTAAAAAACACCTGAAGGACTCCAAGATGGTGAGAAATAAGATTCTCTGGTCTGATGAGACCAAGATAGAACTTTTTGGCCTTAATTCTAAGCGGTATGTGTGGAGAAAACCAGGCACTGCTCATCACCTGTCCAATACAGTCCCAACAGTGAAGCATGGTGGTGGCAGCATCATGCTGTGGGGGTGTTTTTCAGCTGCAGGGACAGGACGACTGGTTGCAATCGAGGGAAAGATGAATGCGGCCAAGTACAGGGATATCCTGGACGAAAACCTTCTCCAGAGTGCTCAGGACCTCAGACTGGGCTGAAGGTTTACCTTCCAACAAGACAATGACCCTAAGCACACAGCTAAAATAACAAAGGAGTGGCTTCACAACAACTTCGTGACTGTTCTTGAATGGCCCAGCCAGAGCCCTGACTTAAACCCAATTGAGCATCTCTGGAGAGACCTAAAAATGGCTGTCCACCAACATTTACCATCCAACCTGACAGAACTGGAGAGGATCTGCAAGGAGTCATGGCTGTATTAGATCAAAAGGGTGCTTCTACTAAATACTGAGCAAAGGGTCTGAATACTTAGGACCATGTGATATTTCAGTTTTTCTTTTTTAATAAATCTGCAAAAATGTCAACAATTCTGTGTTTTTCTGTCAATATGGGGTGCTGTGTGTACATTAATGAGGAAAAAAAATGAACTTAAATGATTTTAGCAAATGGCTGCAATATAACAAAGAGTGAAAAATTTAAGGGGGTCTGAATACTTTCCGTAGCCACTGTATATCTTCTGCGGAAGTCTCAGGACCAAAAACTTCCAAATCATTCAATTCGGTCTAAATGCAATGATACAATGTCCTCCCTGCCTGTAAACCTATGTTTTTCCATACCTCCGCACGCCCTGCTCTCACAGACATCACACGTCATCAGCGTGTTCCATAAGGCTATAAAGGTTTGAACACAGACAGCCACCGAGTGCCGCAAACAAACAGAAGCCAACTTTTCAAGTTCCTCCTGAACCAAAACAACAAGCTTATGTTCCGTTCATGCCATGTTGTAATTACCATAATTAAGAGATGGCAGCCCGTAATGTTCTACCCGGAGCTGTTAATGTCCTCAAGACTTGGATTTATGTGTTTCTATGTTAACACTATCAACACCAAGATGAATATTCAGCAGTCTGTTAGTACAAGTCATATCTCTTTAAGTTGTTTACGTTTATTATTCTTGTAATGGTATGTGCTTTGAGACATGAGGTAATTTAACACTGTCTCTTGTGACGCTTTGCAGACTCTGCTTTGGATGTGAGCGTTCATTCATGTGTTTTGGAGGAGGCGTGGCTTTGGAGAGCGCTCTGAAGGGAGGGTGGGATCTCATGCTTTCAAGACTAGCTTGTTATTGCTAGTCTCTCTGCAATTGCCTACCCTACCTTTAACTGAATAACTCTTTGCCCAGCCTGGCCAATTACATCCTGGAAACTAACATACCCAGGTGAAAAAAAGTACACTTCTACAATGTACTTTTACATACCACTTGTAGTACACTATGGGTTCAAATGTACTATAAGTGGTATCTAAATACATTTTTTAAATGCAGAGATAGTATATTAAAAGCACAATTTAGTTCATATTTCATGCTGTCTCAAAATAGCACAGTTCAGTACACTTAGATGTTCTTAAGTTGCCTTAATGTTATCTTAATTAGTACTAAAGAAGAATTTTTAGTATATTAAGTACAAAATTAGTGCACGAAAATAGAGCACTTTAAGTATTATAGAAATGTAAAGATATAGAAATATATAAAGTTATAGAATTTTTTTTCACCAGGGTAAAGTCACCAAAATGATCTATATATTGCTCAAGCATATCTAATTAGTGCCTTAATCATATAGTCGAGTAGGAGACATTTTTAATGCAGCATGGCAGTGCGATTAGCTGAGGTATAGCTCTAGAATCCAGAGAGAATGATGTCTGATGTGACTGGTGTTCCTCACCGATTAACAATCACTTCAGGATTTCCAAAAAACATATGTACACCAACTGGTCAGAAATGCAGTAAAGGGAAATTAATGGTTGCTTGAGTGGGCTAAGGCTAAAGCTATGTGCAATTAATTCAAAGGAGGAAATCCAAAGACTTATTTCTTCATTATGTCACTAGCTTATTGATTGTTTGACATTGTTTCTTCAAGATAACACAACAGTGGGAAAATATAGTCAGATTCATTTTCCAGCCCTCAGTATAGATGGTCTGGCACTGTTTAGCCTCATGCTTATAATTATGCCTAATATGCTATTTATTTTCATTTACTGTCAAAAAAAGCTGCTTTTGAAAAGTGTTGTAAAAAACATAGTAAAATAGCCAAGCACCTGCGACCACACTTCAAATGAAAGCTATATTAGTGCACCACATTGCTCGGCAACCATAAACAGCCTACCACTAGGCTAACTGTGATTGTTATTATTAATAGTAATAAATGTAATTATTTCTTGACCATAGATGCTGTTCTGCAGTTTGAAAAAAGCAATGGGCCACTTGAGGCCGTGTGGCACTCTTCTAATAACATCCCTAAAGCTAAGACAGTAATGCACAGCATCAAGTTGCTTTTTGTCACTTAAAGCTGGTAACCATGTGAATAACACGTTCTTTGCTAATTATTTTTATAGTCTAGTGTGGATTCCTATATATATATATATATATATATATATATATATATATATATATATATATATATATATATATATATATATAGAAATTATTACAATTAAAAAAAGTTTATTAAAATGTACATAAAAAAAAAAAAAAAAGTTGTTTCAAAACCATCAGAAAAAATGTTTTTAAATTCAAAGTTCAAACTTAAATTCTGTCACTATGACATAAGCTCTAAATACAGTACTTTGACAAATAACTATTGTTTTGCTTAATGTCATGCTGGAATTAACCTTTATTAGTCCAGATTGTCCGCAAAAGAAGATGGACCAACTGTATTGTACAGTAACAAAGAGAACATGCTTGCATTATGTTAGGGGCATCATGATAAATTTAAGCCTGTGTTTTCCCTCTTTTTTTCTTTCCTCTGGTCTCCAACGTCCTACACAATCAATCAGCGCCTTCCCCCCCACCCCCTTTATTTCCCTGTCTGCTGGATTTCGGATCACTGAATGTAAATCCTTGACAAGGGTATCTATATATAATATTAATGTGCACTGTGGAGGGTTCCCTGTGAACAGAGAGCTGACTGCCAAATAAAGAGTGATCAGAGGCAGGTTACCCATCCTCCCTGGTCCTCTGCAGTTCTCACCCCCAGGATGGATGGGGCATCATTAGGCAAAGGAGCTCGGCCATTCTCCACAGAAACGGCCAAGTCGGAGGTACCCATCAATCTAGCGCCGCCCGTGCTCCCTCAGATACTGTCAGAGCGTTAGGTACGGAGGGGCCCGCGTTGGTGTTTGAAGACCCTCTGTGTCACCTGCAGCTCGTCTCATCTGCAGGCATCTGGGGTGGCCGCCGCCGTGGTCTCCTACGACGCTCACTCCCCCTTCTAATTTATTTACTGCAGGAAATGGCCACCAAGGAGAAAACGGACAGGGAAGGAGAAAACAAAAATGTTGCCATCTACCCACCAGCGAAGTGGCCTACGGCTTAGGTTTCGCTACAGGGGACGACCGAATCCCTGAGCGGTTAAAGTAACCTTTGCTAAGCCAGCAGAATAGTTGTTACTTAAACCAAATTCTTATGGCGTATAAATCCACATCACATTTTTGCGGGAGACTCAACAGAACAGATGCATGCTGGGAACATTCTAAAGTCCCAAAGGAGCAACGACGATCATGCAATGTTAATTTCAACACCATTTTTTTGTTTGTTTGTTTTGGTTATAATTCTTGTCTTTTGATCAAAATATCCTTTAAAATTAGTCAGTATTTCATCATATCATATTCAATAATTTTATTAAAAAATAGATTTTATCAAATCAAATATTTAAAAATTAGTACATATACTAATAACATTATACTATTATACTATTTAAAAAAAACACTGAAAAACAAGACCGCCACCAATCTAAATGTCAGAAGAGATCCTTCAAAACATCTTTGAATGCTTTCTACCAAATAGATGAAGGGGAACAGCATTTTCACATCCAAAAGATATCACACCCAAGAACAAAGCCTGCTGGGTATTATATCTAATTGATTTCACTGTTTGTTATGTTAATCTAATAGAGAAAACAGTGGGATATTTAAATCAAAAGGGAGAGCTGTCAGTTCAGGTCCAAAGAGGAGAACACAATGATACTGAATTCTGCATCAGGCTATTGGTAATCAATCGGAATGGAGCTGGCATTGAAAAACTGTCTGCTTTGCAATTGTGCTCAGTTTGAGCAACAATTTGAAAATAACAGTGAGAAAAAAGGATTGTGACAAAGTCAATATGGAGAGCTATTTGAAGGACAAATGAGAGAATTGCAAAGTACCCGGGCCTTTGTTACCTTGTCTGACTGGATGTACATGGCAGCGGCATTGAGAAGAGCTGAATAGAGCTTTCAAAGAGCAACACAATCAAAAGCCAATAATGCAACAGCTGAACAGAGACAGACACATGAATATTCTAATGCAACCACTGTGTTGTACAGCAGTAAATCAAATGCCCGAGGGCATGAGCTAAGTGAATATTTCTCACGCATTTTCAATATTACTGAAATATTAATGAGAGAACTTAAATAAGAAAATCCCTCCCTGGACCTGCTTTACAATCAAATTTAAAAGCGGAGCCCTGTGTCAGTAACATCATTAATATTATGGATGCTTCTGTAATCATTCCATCAAAGAACTGAAGCTCTGCATTGCTCCCCGAATGGCATTACTGGAGCAAACTGAAAAATGACAAATGATTTATCACATTTTGTACATTTTGCAAATTCATCAAACCGATACGGTGTTGCAATGATACGGCAAAGTTTTACATTATTTAGGGTAAATAGATGGGCAACTTTCTCAGAGGATCAAAAGTATCAAAAGTGCACAATATTAATAAATACTAGTCGAATATGTTCTTGAACGATGCTTATCAAATTTGTTTACAGCAAGTCTTTGGGGAGGGAAGGTTCATCATTATGAAAATGTATGTAACAGTCTTTGTTCAACCTTTAACCTTAGTTCAACCAGTTTATAGTTGAACAAGTTAATAGTTACCAGTTGATGTCAAGCTCCGTAGTCCATATTTTTGGAATTTGGAGTTTTTGCACACATATTTTAAGTATATCATCCATTGGTATAAAATGTATTAAAAATAGTTTTAGAAAATTGAATATAGTGAGTAAATCTAAAACCTTTCAGTTTACTAAACTTGACAACAGCACACTCTAAAAAATGCTGGGTCAAAAACAACCCAAGTTGGGTTGAAAATGGACAAACCCAGCAATTGGGTTGTTTTAACCCAGTGGTTGGGTTAAATGTTTGCCCAACCTGCTGGGTAGTTTTATTTAACTAAAAATTATTATATTGCTGGCTTAAAATTAACCCAAAGTATGTTGGAAATTAACATGTATTAATATGTTTAATAAATAAACATTTATTAATACATTTAATTAATAATAAGTTGCTTATTAATAAATGTTCACCTTTTGATTATTATTGTTGCCTTTAGTAATTATGTGCCTGATTTTTAATTGCCAACCTGTTTTGGGTTTATTTTAAGCCAGCTATATACTAATTAAATAAAACTACTCAGCATGTTGGTCAAACATTTAACCCAACTGCTGGGTTAAAACAATCCAATCACTGGGTTTGTCCATTTTCAATCCAACTTGGGTTGTTTTTAACCCAGCATTTTTTAGAGTACATCAACAATAAAAACAGAGCAATTAAAACCTTAGTTATTATTCATGCTACATGCAGTGCATGCTGGGAATAGCAACATCAAGTGTATTTCAATTCATTTTATACATTTAAATCTGTGTATACAAAAATACCATATGGTTTTTGAATCGAGTACAAATATAGAATATGCTTAATGCTGAATTAACTTATTTACTGTATAAAGTAATGCATCTTTTGTGCTGTCTTCATAACAAAGTAATTTTTTTACATTCACTTTCATTGTATAAAAAAGGAATAGCAAGAAACAACTAAACTTCCTCAATGTGTTCAACAGAGGCAGGAAAGTCTTACATGTTTAGAACAATATGGCAAAGTGTAAATGACAACAGGCTGTTAATTTTTTGGTTGAACTATCCTTTTAAGATATTGAGGTTTCAGGACAAATATCTCCTGTATAGTCTAGTCTTATGATAATACTCTGTTCTCTTGCTGCCATCTTTTGTCTTGTTCTATAGCTTACTCATGCTTTCTCCCTCTCATCTTTCGTACTCACCCTCCCCACCATCCTGTCTGCCAAAGGAGTTTTTCCAAGGAGAACTTTTAGGGAGGGGGAGAAGAGAAGAGAGCCGGAGTTGAGGGAGAGGGGTAGCGGTCTTAGTATCTGACTTGTTAGTCCACCACTGTCCAATTTGTTGAGGGTGGTGCGTTTGATTAAAGCAGGGGTCCCTCCTGCTGCTCGCCCCTCCCATCAATCACAATGATAAGTCCCAGAAAGGCAACATATTGCCTGGGAAGAGGACGGGGAGGGATATCAATTTCACTGTCGTGCCGTTCTCACTCCCACCCCAAACATCTCGCGCCGTTTTGGTGGAAGTGCAGACCGCCAAGGAGGAGGTGAAGGGGAGAGAGGATGTAGCAGTTCTGCTGGGGTTTGAGGGGGCAGCCAGGGCTCTGGGGATTGGGAAGGGGGCAGGTTTGCAGTTAGAAAGGCTGGTCAGGGTCAGTCGAAGTTTGTTAATGTCTTTTTTTCTTCCCTTTTTCAGGTTAAATATGGTAGGTTCTAATACTGGACTCATTTGTGCTGACGCTGTTCGCACCGGGCCGTACGCCGCATGAGGCTGCACAGGCTAGCTTCCCCCCGTTGTGCTAAAATACATATAAACTGCTTCCCCTGTCTTGTTAGCAACATCTATGACATTAAACCAGCTGCCAATCAATAGGTGTACAAAGGTATGGATGGCAGACGAAGGTGAAGGTCATGATGACTGGCTTAACTCTGAGGAAAGAAAGAAATGCATGACCACAATAGCTGTTATTCAAATTAACTTAGATTACTTGGTCATAGTTGCCCTCCTTTACCAACACGACCTCTTATGCAATATTTTCACACAGAGACATTTGGTCAGAGATTTAGATTAGAGATTGACGAAAAAGCTTTAAGACATTATACACATTCGGTTTGTACAGGAAAACATTAACAGCAGAACTTAATGCAATATTATATGATTTGGCAAATTTGTAACACTTTACGATAAGGTCTCTTTCGTTAACATTAGTTAATGTATGAACTAACATGAAATAATGAGCAATACATTTGTTACAGTATTTATTATTCTTTTTTAATGTTAGTTAATAAAAATACAGTTGTTCATTGCTTGTTCATGTTAGTTCAGTGCATTAATTAATGTTAACTAATACAACTTTTAATTTTAATAATGTATTAGTAAATGTTGATATTAACATTAACTAAAATTAATAAATGCTGTAAAAGTATTGTTCATTCTTAGTTAATGCTAACAAAAGTAGATAATTAATGTTAACTAATGAAACTTTATTGTAAAGTGTTACGGCAAATTAATATTGTATATTATGCAGAACAATATCAAATAGAAATCAAATAATCATCATTATAAATTTAATTTATCAAAATTCATTTATCAAATTTAGAAATTAAATAATAATCGTCATTGTCCTAAATTTCATATATATATATAAGGAAATGAATTAAAAATACTTAATTACCTATGAATTATAATAATTAAATTACTATTAGTGGTTTTTAGCATTACTAGTTCATAAAGTATACTTTAAATTTTTTTTTATTAATTTAGCATTAATAAATTTAGACTCTTTAGATTCTTTTTTTTTTTTTTAGTTTTTATCCTGCATAAGCTGGAACTGACATCTTCTGTGAAGTGACAACATATGTCTTTTTTTCTTTGATAATCTTTTTATATCTCAATTAGACTTTGCTAAAAGTGCACTCAACTCTGCGTGGACCTCAATCAATTCTTTTTCATCTCCCCGAGCTGTCGTCAAACATAACAAGATCACAGCAGGAAGTTCATGTCACCAACTTCCCCCCTGAACATGATAACTTCATCTGCCGCTAGATTTCTCCGCCAAAGCTCCCATCCTGTCACATTCACACACTCAGTCACGTACAACCGTTACCAGCGTTTGCTTTCCATCTAATGGAATCAAATGCTGCAAAAACCCCAAACGTCAGCGCTTTTCATCACTTTGCATGGCCGCTTTATTGTCCTTCTCTGTGCCTTTTGAATGATAATGATACAAATTACAGTTTGGCTATATTAATAGCCAAACCCGAAAGCAGAGAAAGAGAGAAGCGAGGAAAGGGGGGAAAAAAGGTGTCTGCCTTTTCACCGTTGCTAAGTGCTAACGTGGGATTTCCTGAGCCCATTGTCATGTCAACTGGACCGGCAGCTATTCCATTGTGATGATAATGGATTCGGTGTTGTTGGCTCAGAGGTCACAAGGTCAACATAAGCTCCTTAATGGACTGTGAAATAACTCTAACTGCATTAACCTCCCCAGATCACATGGTGGGGAAAACACTCTCTCTCCTCAAATCAGAGGCCTTTATAGGCACCACGCGATTGGATTGAATTTTAATTGGCAAGGCGTACACCTGGCAGCAGAGCAGTGATTTTAATCTTTCAGAAAGGTGAGATAGGGAAAGATATGGTAAACAGACAGAGGTAACGGCTGACGGGGTTGTGAGGGTTAGAGCTAGAATATGGAAGGTCACCGTGGCTTGCCTTTAACAAAAATGACTTTTCACTTGAACGTGTTTGCATTTTCATTGCTTCATTGTGTTTGCAAGCTTGAACCATTGGGCATCTGTGCTCACATCCAAGAGTGGGCTTCCCTGGAGACAAGAGCCAGGAGGGGCATCACATCCTCACATTTGGCAATGGGAAATTAATGTTTAAATCATTGTGATTAGCGAGGCTTGGAATTTGGTAGCTTGACATTAAAATAGTGGGCTGGTTATAGGAAAAATGACTAAAAATGTAGGGGAAAAAATTACATTTTTAGATAGTTATGTAATTTCCACACTGTAAACCCGAATAAATTGGCAATCAGTTGCCTCAAAATTTTTAAGTTAAGAAATTAAAAGTTTAAGCAAGCAGAAGTGGCAGATTTTTATTTTGTACTCATACATATTAATTGTTCTTAACTTGAAATATTTGAGTATAGTAATTCATACATTTACCTTAAAATTATCATGCACTGTAAAAAATGAATGTGATTTTAACGGTAAAGTATTGTAAAAATGCTACGAAAAAAACTGTAAAAAGGTTAACAGTAAGTTCCCGTATTATATACAGGGAAAAACTGTAATAGCTCTTACCAGACATTTTATGTAAAATTCACAGTAAAATGCTGTAAATTTGACCATTTTTATAAGTAAAAAAGAAAAAATCAATGTATAATTTACAGTCAAAAACTGTAAACTGATATTCCCACAATTCCCTGTGTGACACTCCACATTTGAAAGTATTTTATTTAAATAATCATGTTTCTTAATAGTTTTTATTATAAGTTATGTACATTAGGGTTTTATGTTACATCTTCTGTTGTTTAATGAATGTTTATTGCATTATGTGCCATAAGATGGTGTTTTGCATTTGCATGAATGACTGTGCACCTTATTTATATCAGTATATACTTCAGCTCGTGGAAAAGTTACTTGTGATGAACTCTGATTCTTCATGTGGCTTTCTCTTTTACCACCTGCATTATTATGGTGGTTATCAGTATATGTTAAAGGTACAAAACATTGTTGAATTTATTGGTTTACATTCAAATGGTCTTGTTTGTAAATTACAGTTTTATACTGTAAAATGTACAGTTTGTTCTGTAAAAGTGTTTACAGTTTTTCTGTATTTTTTACAAAATTATTCTGGCAACCACATCTGCCAAAATTATTTTGTAAAAACTTTTTTTTTTTAACAGTGTGTAACCTCAATGTAAACATTTTTATTAGTGTAAACTTAGCTAGCTACCACAAGCTAATTCAAAAAACTTCTAATTCGCTAACATGTTAACAATAGCATGGTATAGCACTTGCTGAATGAGTACAAAAATATAAAGTATTTAACATACTTGCTCTCAAACCACCGCATGTACCACTTGCCACCATGATGACAGTTCTCAAAAACCCACATTAACAGAAACACTTCTAAATGAGCATAACAAAACATTTATCACTACTAAATCTCCCACTTAACATTAATCTTGCAAAAAAAAAAAAAAAAAACTTTATTTAACACTTAATTTTAGCATTTACTCTCCCTTTTGAGTGCCATGGGCAAAGCATGCTGGGAAATAGAAATCCCAGCCCAGTTTCAGTTAAATTTTAGTTCATCTTAATTAAAAGAAATTAGTTCATAAAACTCAAAACAATGTAACAGTTCAGTTTACTTAAAATATATCAGTTCTGTGAACTTGAAAGAAAAAGAAAGAACTAAATACTCATGAAAGTTGATTTGAGCAAACTAATTTGTTTAATTTAAGTTCAAGCTTAGTTCAAGCTTAAATTTGGTCACAAAATGTTTAAAGAAAGTGTAGAAAATATTACTTACATGAATGTTTGCAAGACAAAACAGGTGTCTAATTTATTCCAAAGATTTCCACAACATCATGAATGGAAATAACCACAAACATAATTGTGTGGTGGAAATGTTCTTGAGAGTTTTGAGTTCTCCTGTGATATATTCACTTCACTAAAAAGAATTCAACTTATGTGAGTGCGAAAAGAGTGTTTTAAGAAAAAACATTTTTCTTCTAACAATCCACAGGGCCTAAAGTGTCAATGCATAGTCGAAGAACCAAATCCAAAAATAAAGCACTAAGCTGAGGGAGGGCTCTGGAAAGGCATAATACACTCTATACGTCTTTACGGTCAGTATCGAGCCACTTCAGCTAGGAAATTAGGGCATGCTTCAGGAGAACTCAAAGTGCCTCCACCCTCCTCCAGAGCAAATTGCAGGTGGCGAAATGAGGTGCTGAACTTCATAACGCTGATGGAGCATGTTCCATGTGAATATAGGATAAACATCAATTAATTTCAGTCAATAAATAACGCTTTGAGGTCTTGCGTCAAAAAAGCTGAACAATTACTTTTCCATTTTTCTTGCCAAATGGGCTGATGAGGGAAAACAGGGGATCCGGCCACGTAAATCAGTCTTAATTTTGCCTTCCCCATTAAAAAGCCGCCATTAAGACCCTCCTCGCCTCATTTCATCTTCTTCTTGTTTCACTTTTTCAATTTGTGCGAAAGGGGGAGTTCACTCATCATAAAATTTCACTTTGGCTGGCCTATCATTTGCATCTGAGCCAATAAATAGCAATTAGCATTAACAATTAAACCAGAGAGTGGAACCAATGCCCGCTCCCTTGGAAAGCTGATGAATGGCTACGGGGAGGCTTTTTTCAAAGGGAGCTGGGGGACATTAGCTTCAGTGGCCTTGCCGTAAAAGCGCGCGCTCCAGGAAAGGAGTACATCCTTGGCTAAATGCTGATTTATTTGGCTCCAGACACATCTCTCGTGGGGGCTGAGAGGACGCTGTGCACGTCTGTGGGTGGCATATTTGTGTGAAGGAAAGATTTCGAGGAATTTCAATCCAATCTGCCGCCGCGACTTCCCGCTAAAGTACATAAGTGTTATGTGGCGCCTTTAGTTGTAGAGAAATCGCATTTTATCCTCACGTCTAGGTGAGACGAAGTTTTGCCCTTGCACATCGCAAGCATACGTTTCCTACAGATCCAGACTATAACAGTCTCAGCTGTACTTTTCTCAGTAATAACCGGAGCGTGACACCTCATGTAGTGTGTTATCCGTGGGTGGCATATGGGTCTGTTTAGCCTGGTGTAATATGAAAGCACATTTTTAATGTTTCATTTTAGTGACCCATTTTATTCCCCCTCAGCAGGACATGAAAGTAAAGTGCAGGTTTGAGAGAAATTGAGAATAACCTCTAACGATAAGATTCAGACACTCTCTAATGATTCAAACACAGCACCTCTGAGACAATGCCAGACGAGAAATTGCGTCGGTTAATGACGTGATGACTTACTGCACGAGACCCCTCCTCTCCAGTCTTGTATGCCTGAATGCTTGGCTTTATGTACACAGTGGGTACACCGTTCAACTCTGCTGAAAAGGAGATCATATTGTCCGTGCCTTATGATTGCTTTCGCTTGCATTAATCATCCAGTAAAGCACTGACACAGCAGTATGGGCGCCCTGCCTAACAAACCATAGACTAAGGACAGTGACACCCAAAAGCGAAAAAGGGGTCCTGGTGAAATTGGAGGAGAGCGGCAGTCATTTTTTTTTTTCTTTCTTCTTTTTTTTTTTATTAACATCACAGGCCCATTAGAAAGCTCCTTGTTCACCTTCAGTGGAGCAGCAAATGAAGAGGCTCCAGAGCACAGGACTCCTACCGTCTCCACGCGGCCACGGCGCAGGCCAGCGCCAGTCATGTTGTAACGCTTGTAAGAAACAGATGTTCCTTCCCTGACAAATCTCCCCTTTTGATTTATTATTCATTTGCTCAGATCACAATGGAGAAGTCTTTGGCTCATTAATTAAATCCCACGCAAAATAAAAAAATAAAAAAACCTGACCCTCACAAACTTCTTACCAGCAAAATCACTTTGACACATAACAACTGAGAGAAATTTTTAATGAGAAACAAAATGGAATTCTTAAATGGCATTTTCTCTACATAAATGTTAAATAAATGAAATATAAAATATTGCAGACTAATATATTTCATATATTACATGATGACATTAAAATTAGAAAATGTTATAAAAGGAATTTTATGAGACTTCATATATAATTATATATTTCAAAGAAAGAATTTTAAAAGACTGGGCCTGAAATCAGACAATTTTTGATATTTTGAATTATATGACCAAAATATTGATGTCTGACATTTACAGCGCATGTTTACCTATACATAGTTATCTTTAGTGCCACATAATTCTTAAAAAAACATTCTAATATGCTAATTTTCTGCAAAAAAAAACCCAAAAAACATTTTTTTATTATCAATCTTGAAAGCAACATTTATTTGAAATAGAAATCTTTTGTAACATTACAAACATCTCTACTGTCACTTTTGCTCAATTTATTAAATACTTTGTAAATAAAAGTATTAATTTCTTTAAATTAAAAAAAAAAAACTTATAGACCCCAAACTTTTGAAGGGTAAATATATAGTATTTTAGTAAAAGTAAAAGGCTAAATATCCCTGCTCCAACCAGATATCAGTCAGTCATGACATCCTGCTGTGCTTGTTATTAAAATCACACTACTTGTGAAACACAAGTATATTGTGTGCAATAGCTGCCAATTCCAGTGTGTCAAACGATCTTTTAATTAGTCCTTTTGCTTCACTTGTTGAGAGCAATTAAAAATGAAGAAGCTGTCCCACCGGTCAATCTCCAAACTCTCACCAAACACAACGCCGCTCTGGGGGAAGTCATCGCACAGTTGGATAATGCAGATGTCTATGTCACACCCCAATTAGAGTGCTCTCACACTCCTGAAGGGTGACAGTCTCATAGCGACTGTCTGCCAATCACATTTTGTCATTTCTATGACATCATTTCGCAATCGTAGCACATGCCAAGTCATCCGCTGAAGTCTAATCTGCATCCTGCTCATAAATAAACTGTGTCAAGTGACATTTTATTGCAAGCTAAGATTGATTGTGTTGTTCCAGTATAGAAGCCTACAATTTGGGCTGTAATCCTTATAAATCCTATCGTGATACAAATGAGACCAGCGTTTTTTTTATACAGGCGTATGCCCAGAGCCCTATACGAGCACTGCACAAAATTAATCTGACACACAGAGGAATTTTTAGGAGAACTTTAGCTGTTCCTAACATGTCTGGTGAGATCACATATCCCAAGGACTGTCAGACAAGATCCAGGGTGTTCCAGTGGTTGAAGGTCAAGGGCCGTGCGATAACAGAGAGAATGGTCACTTGACATTCAAATTTTTCATTACATGTTTGGAGAAGATTAAATACCTATTGACTGGCATCAAAATAGATAAAGGTTTGATCTTAATGTTTTCCCATGCGACTGCTTTGTTTGATGAAAGAATGTAAAAATACCCCTCAAGTCCCGGCCTATGAGGCTGTTCCTGATGCAAAAGCACTTTGGGAGCTGCTAAAATTAAGCGATGTCACTTCTCAATGACACTTTAATGATACTGGAGCTCAATGAAAGAGTTGGGATGCTCTGGAGCATCTGCTGGAGATAGTCAAACACACACACACACATCCAAATGACAGAAACTTCCTTTGTCCCTGCTGCCACGAGGACCGTGGGGGACGAGGCCGGTCTAATTAAGTCAATCCGTGGGGAGAGCTGGTGTCATTTCTACTTGGCATCAGCACTCTGGCACTGGCAGCATGGTTGGCATTGAGCATCTCGGAGGAGAGATGGAGAGACAGATTTGAGGAGAGAGATAAGTAGGAGACATGTAACTGATTTGGCACGCGCCGAGTGCTTTGGCATGTCTGTGGTTCGGCGGCTCCTGTCTCTCTCCATCTCCCCAGGCTCCTCAGTGTGTTTGAGTAAGCACTCTGTGTTCCGACAGCCCATGCCAGCAGAGCAGGTACAACATGTCTTAATAGAGTCAACAGAAACGACAACGGGAAGCCTGATGATCAGTCGAAGAACATCATCAATTAAAATGTCAATACATTAAAACCAGTTTCACTGATTTTTGAGCACAGGAAGACAACTGGATGCAACATAATGGGGAAAAAAATAAAAATGCATTTTCAGAGGTGTTCAAATTATTCAATGTTTTGGTGCAACCTTCGGCTTCTTCCATTTTCTTACAAAATGTGTGTTTTTCATTGCTGTAACTCAGATTCAAAAAAGTGTACTGTCATGACAAATATTTATAATAAATATTTATCATAAATAATCTAGCATTCAATTCCAATAAAGAAATAATTTAAACTAATGCTTGTAAAAAACTTAATAATAATAATAATAATAATTTAATTCACTAACTAATTAACAGGACCTCAGGGTGAAGGGCAAAAAGTAGGGACACTATGGAAGCTTGTTTCCGCCACTAAATAAAAAATTAAAAAAGGTAACCAACTTTTTATCTCCCAATTCTGACTTTTTTTTCTCTGAATTGAGTGATAAAGTCGCAATTGTGTTATAAAGTCAGAATAGCGAGATTTTTTTCTCAGAACTGCGAGTTTATATCTCGCAATTCTGACTTTATAAACTCGCAATTCTGAAAAAAAAAGTGGTGACGTGAATAACACTGATTATCTCTTCATCACGGCACCTGTTAGTGGGTGGGATATATTAGGCAGCAAGTGAACATTTTGTCCTCAAAGTTGATGTGTTAGAAGCAGGAAAAATGGGCAAGCGTATGGATTTGAGCGAGTTTGACAAAGGCCAAATTGTGATGGCTAGATGACTGGATCAGAGCATCTCCAAAACTGCAGCTCTTGTGGGGTGTTCCTGGTCTGCGGTGGTCAGTATCTATCAAAAGTGGTCCAAGGAAGGAACAGTGGTGAACCGGCCACAGGGTCATGGGCAGCCGAGGCTCACTGATTCACGTGGGGAGCGAAGGCTGGCCAATGTGGTCCGATCCAACAGATGAGCTACTGTAGCTTAAATTGCTCAAGAAATGAATGCTGGTAAATCTTCGGATAGAAAGGTGTCAGAATACACAGTGCATCACAGTTTGTTGAGTATAGGGCTGCATAGCCGCAGACCAGTAAGGGTGCCCATGCTGACCCCTGTCCACCGCCGAAAGTGCCAAGAGTGGGCACATAGAGCATCAGAACTGGACCATGGAGCAATGGAATAAGGTGGCCTGGTCTGATGAATCACGTCTTCTTTTACATCATATGGATGGCCGGGTGTGTGTGCATCGCTTACCTGGGGAACACATGGCACCAGGATGTACTATGGGAAGAAGGCAAGCCGGCGGAAGCAGTGTGATGCTTTGGGCAATGTTCTGCAGGGAAACCTTGGGTCCTGCCATCCATGTGGATGTTACTTTGACACGTACCACCTACCTATGCACTGTTGCAGACCATGTACACCCTTTCATGGAAACAGTATTCCCTGGTGGCTGTGGCCTCTTTCGGCAGGATAATGCACCCTGCCACAAAGAAAAAATGGTTCAGGGATGGTTTGAGGAGCACAACAACAAGTTTGAGGTCTTGACTTGGCCTCCAAATTCCCCAGATCTCAATCCAATGGAGCATCTGTAGGATGTGCTGAACAAACAAGTCCAATCCATAGAGGCCCCACCTCACAACTTACAGGACTTAAAGGATCTGCTGCTAAAAAAAAAAAAAAGGTCAATTAGTGGGACATGTCTCCAAACTTTTTATATATGTGTGTATTAAAAACTGCAGCATTCACATTTTGAAAATTTAATAAGGGTGAGCTCATGTTAACAACTGCCCAAAACTGGTTTTAGCATGAATGGCGACTAGTGGTAAACCAAGTGGGGGGATTACAAAGAAGCTCTAAAAAATGTTTATTGGTAATTACATGATGCAGAAACACATGAATGTCTACTGCCACACTGCACAAGTAGTCAGGATGATGCATATTCCCTCTGAAAGAGTATTAATAAGGGTGTAAGTAGGCTTGACCCCAGAGTCCACTCATATGGTGTCTACACGATGCTGAATGAAGTCGGAAAGGGAGGGACGGCTCCTGCCAGCCTGATAACATAGGGGTGTTGGGCAGGGTGAGCAGGGCGATAAGCTTAAGGGCTACAGCAGGCCAGCAGCTTGGTGGATCGCGCTAGCCCGGGGAAACAGGGTGGCACGGCCGAGGTGCTGTCCGGCGGGAGATGACAGGAGTGGACAGGATGTCACCGGCAGAGCGCATGCCTTCATCCCCGCGCTCCTCCTCAGTCTGGCAGCTGGCCCCGCTCAGACACAATGTGAAGAGACAAGCCAGAGATGTTCTCTTTTTCTAAATGTCACATGAACTCGCGCAACACAAATCGGATGGAGAAAATCATGGCCGCAGAGTCCCCGTGTCACATTTTATGAGTTCACGCATTCACAAATGCCTCCGTTTTCAGTGTTTTGGGGCCTGTTGTCTCCTTTTTCACATCTACGCTACGGTCTCTACAGGTAGAATCTTGCCCATAAGCGCTTTTCAAGGTTTCCTCCACGGTGGGAGTAGATGATAGCTTAAACTGTTTGTAAAACTGAGTGTTCAGATAAGATAAAGGCAAGGTTGAACTGAGCAAAGTTGACAGGTAGGTCTCAGGCACCATTGTAGAATCCAAAACACAGCTCCAAAAGAATCAGTTTTGGATTGTAGAATCCAAAACTGAAACGTACAAAAACCACAATATAGTGAGGAAAAAAAATTTAGCCTCATGTTCACAGGGAATATGCATTACACTAGAAACTAAAGCTGCACTCACACCGCCCAGCCGCTAACATGACAATGTCTGCCAGTTTATACGCTCTCATAAAGCATGTGAAATTTTCTCAGGATCCCTAAGGCTTTCCCTGCCAGTAGCATGAGGTTACACATTTTAATGGAAATGTTTTCCTTGGGTACCACTCTATCCTCATTTCTATTGCAAAGAAATTTGTCTTTGCATCCCAGCGCGTATAAAGTAGTCAATCACTGAGGTAAGGAATGATTAATTTATGGCTCCTTCCTGCCTTCCTTATATAGCTTCCAGGGGAGCTATATGAGACTTTCTGGCAGGACGTACCACTGACCTGAATCTGTTACCCGCTAAAAGTGCTCAACAGGTCTAAGGAAAACTGTTGTGTATGTATGTATGTGTGTGTGTGTGTGTGTGTGTATGATCAACTTAACAGAGAAGTGTGATATTGACGTCTTGCTTATTTATCACAGAAAGGTGATTGGAGGGGAAGTTATGGAACAAGGTTTAACGAAAGAATTTGTAGGACATGCTAAAAATAGTATTGAGTTTGTGTCACATTCAGAGGACAGTACCAAAGTATTAAATATACAGTATTATTAATTATGTTGTCTATTGAATTATTGGCACTGTTCTGCAGTCAAGTGAGGCAACAAGCTGATCAATTGACTCTAAAATACAAAACACACCTTGCAAATAAGTTTAAGGGGAAGTTTGTCACACCAATTTAAGGCTTGTGAATAAAAATACATTTTTGATATATGCTGCTATATGCTTAGAATGTGTCTAAATGAAGCAAAACACCAAATTTTACATTTGGATTTATCTACATTTCATATTCTTCAGCTTTCCCAGACTTACCAGTAAAAAGTTTGAAAGTCCTTATAGAAGTGCATAAATAATAATGAATTTTTCTCCAACAATTTTCTCATTTCTACTACGCCTTTCTATAACATCCATTAAGGTTTATATGACAGAACATTCTGCTTTCAGTCTCAGCTTTCCGTGAATATCGCAACAATAAGAGAGGAACAAAATGGCAACAGACAAACATGCCAAAATGGTAATACTGGTGTCTCACCACCTCACATCTAAAACAAACAAAATCATACAATGTCATAATTTTGATAACATTACACATTGCACTGTAGTACAATATTTAGAATTATTTACGCACTAAAGTTTAGAAAATAGGGCTACAAAGACCTTTTCTAAAATGTAAGACAATCAGCTTATAATCACATTTAGTTGGTCTAACTGGTGTTAATCAACATTTCCTGAAGGTTAAGCACTTCCTTTCACTGGCCATTTGCTGAAGAAAAACAAAAAATGACTTGCTAAGTACTTCAGATCCTATTAATTACTGAATATGCACTACAGTGGTTAAAAGCTAAAGCTACAGATCAGCAATTTATATAAGAATGTGACGGTATTATCTCTGGCTTTGTGTCTGATATTGTGTGTGATATGAGATTATGGTATTTGCGGGCATTTGACTGAGTTAGTGGCGCGTGTTCTTTTGAGACTGCAGTTTGAGTGACAGTATAAAGGACTGTTCATTAAAACATTGTGATCGTTCTGGTTGCTACAACTCCCAGCGCTTCATCTTTACCTGAAGCCTTCAAGGACACAGCAGTGACACAGACGCTGCAGCTACAAGTTACATGGCTTTAGGCCAGATATCTGCTGTGTTCTGTTTCTGTTTGTGTAGATTCAATTTGACGTCTCACTCCATTTTTCTCTCGTTTTCTGTCTCTTTCTCTCTTTGCTCTTTGCACTCTGCTATATTTTAAAGTTTCCACTTGTCAAAAAGTATAGCCACAGAAAGAGAGTACTTTTCCTTTGATGGCTTTTAATGGAGAAACTTTTATTCACTGTTTATGTATGTGAATTTTATTCTTTGCTCCTCAGCCTGTCAAACTGAATGACCGGAACTAACTGTTATATAACTACAACACAAAAATTTAGATTTCCTGTATATTTGATCAGTTCACTACATTATATTACAGATAATTTACTTAAATCCATTTCATTTTGGATAAAATGATATACTCTCACTAGATTGACGCTTGTATTTCTTTTCAATCCTTTTTTTCTCTCTCTTCAACAACAGCCCGAACTGAAAAAGGCTCTATACTCCACGCAAGGGCGGCTGAAAGTCAGCGAGTGTGTGCTGGAGTCGGATGTCACATGAAGTCTACATTGTGGCAGCTACGTGCAGCGGCCTGTGGCTCTGGCTGGAAGAACAGGCAAAAATAGATTGAACATGCCGGTGCTGTGCCTGTTCCATTGCTTTGTGTTTGTTACTTTTTTCCCGCAGTGTTAGACTGAGCTGGGACAAAAGGAGACGCAGACTGCAAAAAGGTGCGATTTTGACAGATGAATCGGGTTGGCCAAAGGGGAGCCCAAACGAGAGACTAAATCAGGACAGAGGGAAATGCAGAAGAGTGTGTTTTAGACTCTTTTCATACCTGAACTCATCAGGGAGTCTGTGTGTGCGATTATAGGATGATCTTTTTTTATGGTTGCTGTCAGGGGCGCCTTTTGAAATAAACTTGTGCCCTTCAAGACTATGCACTTCATTGGCAATAAACAAATTATATCACAGCATAACTATGTTCTATGATACATTGTTACATTTCTATGGAATAATAATAGCAAACATTTAGAAGAATTGTTTTATTAACAAAATAAAACAATTCTTCTAAATGCGTATTTTACAAAAATTGTCAAGCAACACTAAATTGTGCTTCATGCTCATTGTTTTTTAAATAATTATTATACAAATAATAATAAATATTATATTATCATCCCGAATACATAAAAATCATGAAGGGTCAGTTTCGGTAGCAAAAGCTAACTTTTTTTTGTAAAAAATAACTTTTTTTTCAGTTAAAACACATTTTGTTGATTTGTAAATACATGTTTGGAAGGAGATATAACACAAGAAAATACCAGTTCTTACAGCATCCCATCGATATGACTCCAACCTTATATTAAATATTTCTGTCATATATTAATTCACCTTCATTCATTAGACCAGGGGGAAACACAGTGTCTAGTCTTATCCTTAACTCCCTCTATCATGGACTGTAAGCCAAAACTGTTTACATGTACCATTTTCAAGGAATATAACATGTGAACTCACTCATACTATAAGGTTTTATGACCATGGCTGATAACCTCAGTATCAAATGTGTGGTTTATTATAAATACCAAAGATGTATTACAATAATAAAAAAATAAAAAAAACTCTACTAAGAAATAAAATATACTGAAGTGTGACTGATTGATAAGCAATCATGTACCAAGTTATTTCAAGTTCTCTTAAATGGATATTAGTCTGAGCACCTTTTGACTGCTCAAGTAGGAGCTAAAGAGAGTTCAAATCATGTCCTAATTACCGCCCAGCTATGGAAACTAGAGCGCTCTGATTTGAATTTGCCCTGCTTCTGAAATAGCTCCCTAGGTCCAATTCAACATTTCACCAGGGCTGATGTACTGTTTGCAATATTTAAAGCCCAAATCATGTAAGGCGGAGTTTAAGAGTGGAATGAAAAGTAGAGAAAAAAAGTAAAAAAAAATAAAAAAAAAAATTGATAAAAGTGGAACACAAAGAAAGAAACTATGTATAGGGGAGAGCAGGGCACAACCTAACACTTTTTGACTTTCTCAGTTTGTGTAAATTCACTTGGGGTTCAGAGTATTTATTTTTTTCCCACATTAATTTCATACGTCTAGTACAATTATGTGGTTTTGTTTCATTAATACATTGTATAGTTTTTTCTTCATTTACCCCGAAAGAATGGAAGTGAAATGTGACAACATGCCCCACTGTAACATGTGAGGGGCACACTGTAATATGACCATATGACATCTTAAAATGTTATCTGATCTAAAAAAAAATATATATATATATATATATATATATATATATATATATATATTTTTTTTTTTTTTTAGTACATATATATATAAAAAAATATATATATATATATATATATATATATATATATATATATATATATATATATATATATATATATATATATATATATACATATATATATATATACACACACACACACACACACACACACACACACACACACACACACACACACACAAACAAGACAAACTATCAAAATACAGCTAACTTTTTCATATAAAATAACTGGCATTATTTTTATTTACAACAAAAACAGCTAGTATACGACATAGTTCAAAACATAATAATAGTTAATTTCTGAGCATTGACTCTCAGTCTTTATGCACCTCTTTCTCATGGTTTATATAATTCACATAAATTTGTCTCATTTTATATAAACACTAAAAACTGAGAAGGAAAATTAATTTCAGTAAGAAATTTACTTTTGCTATGGTTAAATGTTCAGTGATATCTTCCAAAGATTTTTGAATTTTGGTGTATTTTTTTCTCTATATAGTGTTGATGGCAACTAGTAAATACACAAGGTTTTACAAGTGGTTGAATTTTATTATGAAGCATGTTGTGGTGTTGTAATCTGTAATTATGAGGAAATTGTTTGTTTTAATGTTTTGTTTCTGTAATCTATGTGTTTATTGGGGAATGAAGTTTGTGATGTGCTGCCCATGTCCTATTGTAACTTTGCGGGATTAATAAAGTAAACTAAACTAATCTAAACTAAACAAAGTGTGGAAACTTTTAAACCATGTGAGTTACAACTATCCCACGTTAGGTTGTGCCTCGCTCACCCCCTACACACTATTATTACTTTTACATTTTGGCTAGGTTCATTTCATTTGAAAGTGTAATTTATTTGGCTTGCATTTGCCTTATGGCTTATCTGCTCTGTTTTAAGAGTGCAATGGGAAGACAACCACAATGTAATATTAATAACAACTTTGCATCTAAGTGATTAAACAATATCACTCAGCTGTTTACAATAAATAAAGCAACAAGAAAATGAACCTCAAGCCTCGCTGATTTCAAAGCCTGGGAGATCTGTCCTTTGACATTTTATTAGTAGCAGCAGAAATAAAAATGACTTTTTTTGAATCCTCAACTTTAAAAAGATGTTGGTCCATTAAACCACTGCAATTAAGTTGCTCAAAACTCCCCCCTCATGCCATTAACTGCAATATCTAATTAAAACTAAAAAAGGGAGTCATCTTTGATTGATAGGATCTCTTTTCACTATTTTGCATTTTAATGTTCATTAATAAACTTTTATTGTTTGGCTAATTATAATACCCCCTTTAGATAATGACTTTTTGCCTTTAGTTGTAAAGTGCACTCAGCTACATATGGAGAGGCTGAAGCTGATGAAGCCACGCTTTACTTCTCATTTAAATTATAAACCCATAAACAATTGTTTATTTTTAATGCTTAATTAGCATGAGAAGTCAGAGATTTCCTTTGAAACTGATATAAATCAAATGTTTTCATTTTTCATTTGGCTTTTCTCAGTGCATTAACTTTTCTGAAGCTTCATTCAGTCCAAAGGACAAAGAGAGCTATTCAAAGCCAATATTAACTCACCAGTCAACAACTGTAAGCAGTCATTAAATTCACTCTGAGCACACTATGCATAATAAAAGTAAATTATACAGGCATTTTCATAAGTAGTCTATGAACAAATATGATAAACTCAATCACTAATGACTGCATTAGGCTACATTTGTACGCACGCAACTTATCACAAAAAATGTCCTGTCTAATTCACATGTGCAGGCGCACAGAATTTATTCTTAACCTCAATCAACTGTTAATGAATTTGGAGTATTCTAAATGAGTGATGCCTGAGGTTGGTCATTTGCATAAAAAACGCCCAACCCATCTCCATATAAGGGATTTCCGCAAATCCTTTCCTACAACTTCACTCTCTGTAAACATGACGCTCTCTAACAGACCCAGATTACAGACCTCTCATTAGCCAGCTGTACATACATGTATCTGCATTGTGATACAGAGAAATCTCACTGTAAATCTCAAGCTATAATGCAGATAATGTAGATGGTAGCCATTGACTTCCATAGTAGGAAAAAAAAATACTATGAAAGTCATTGGCTACCGTCAACTGTCTGGTTACCAACATTCTTCAAAATATCTTTTTGAGTGTGTGTGTCTGTGTGTGTGTGTGTTCCACAGAAGAAATAAACTCATACAAGTTTTGAACAACATGAGGGTGAGTGATTGATGACAGAATTTTCATTTTTGGGTGAACTATCCCTTTAAGGCCACGCAGAGTATGTGTTTTCTCGTATGCGTGTTTCAGTTGTTTCTGCTTTTTTTGTAAATTTAGAATAAAATTAGTACGAAAGTTATTGATGAATCATGATTTCTTTGTAAAAACATTCATACACAGACTTCACGTACAAATTTGTGCGTGTGCGAGCTTGAACGTGTGAATGAGCCAGACAACAAAATATTTATTATGTAGTAAGGGTAGTGGCAAAGGCTAGGTAAGTATTAAACTCCTTTCATCATTTTATAAAACGAGAGAAGGGAAGAAAACAAGAGAGCAGAGGGCCCAGTGGAAGAGTAGATTGATCAAGGCTTGTAATGGGGCAGTGATAACCTTGTGTAATGATATGTTGCTGTGCTTGTGATTCCTGTGCTGGCTGTGGCCGCCGTGCATGATGGATCACAACGGCGAGCTGATAGTGCCATTACTCACTGACACGCGCACCTGCCTGACACCCATCCCCTCTGGACACAGCAGCCCCCCCAGAACCTGGTCCACTGAGACACTCCACTGGAAATTCTGCAGTCCAGCAAATCCAACAAAGTTCCCTGGCTACCTCCCCGCGCCTCTTTTGTAGGACGTTTCCCTTTTTCTCTCTCTTTACCTAATGTTTCCTCTAGTTACCTGCGCTCTTTGTCTCTCTCTAGTGAGAGTTTGAGTATTTGACCTTTGGAATTTCAAAGTAAACTTTAAAGTGTTTCTCTTACAGCCTGAATTACAAAAAATCAGATTCTAAACAAAAGCAATCATGTGTAATTATTAAAAATTTTGATGAATAGGCGTTTGTTACTCTGAATTACAGTACAGTAACATGAGTAGTGCTAGAATAGAAAACACTCCCATGTGACCCTGGTGTCTCCAGAGGCTGTCACTATATTTTCCTGATTGAATTTCACCCTCATCTTACAAATGTGCATCAGAAAAACTGCAAAAAAAAGTTGCTACCACGGAAGTCCTTCAGCAGACATACCAAACCACGTGCGACTCAAAACTGGGCCATAATCCCCACAAGCCAATGCCAAAATATTGTCATATTCTCATTCTGTTGACTTTTTGTTAATGTGAATCAGTGCTTTGCCTTTGCTTATAATATATATATATATATATATATATATATACACACACACACACACACACGTATATATAGTCAAACCAAAATTTATTCAGACACCTTGAACATTTCATTCATTAATACAGTTTATTCACTATAGTTTAAAAAAATGTAATAAAATATGACAAGATCTCAGAGTTAAACTGTGTCAGAAAAAAATAATCTTAATTATGTCAGATAACACTTAAGCAAAACATGGCCATGTCAAAGTGTCTGAATTATTATTATTATTTTTTTCAATTTTTATCAATTTTCCTGGTAGTCCACTGTATGAAGATTTTTTGGGTATAATATGTCACAGTTTACTTTATTTTACTATCCTCACTTACATAAATTAACTATAGTGATATAAAAATATATCAAAAGTATAAAAAATGTGAATTATTTTTGGTTTGACTGTAATATATATATTATATACACACACACACACACACACACACACACACACACACACACACACACACTTAAGAAAACCTTTGCCAACATCTATTGCTCAAGTTCATCTTTAAAAACACAATTTAAATGAATAAAATAATAACACTGATATCTGAACACTGATGTCTTCTTTAGTCAATCTCAAAATGAATAACCATTTTCATACGGTACATTATAATGATGTGAAGCCTAAACTCACATTTAAAACTATTTTAGATTGACAAACTATTTATCAGTTATTAGCCATAACATAATTATCAGCTTATTGAGGCTAGATTTTTTTTTCAATTTTAAACATTATCTAAATAATTTAAAAATGTTCTCACAGCTAAATGAGAAAAGTATGATAGCCAGGTCTCACTGTGACTTGAATCACATGACAGAATCACAGCCTTTTACTCTCAAAACGTGCACCCCACCAGAGCACCAGTATCGGGCTAGCAAACATGTCAACCCTCCTGATAACTGCACCCTACTAGCCACCCAAACCGCAGCAGCCCCTAGCCTATCAATCACGACAGGCCAGCACAGAGTGCCTGCCTCCCCTGCCACTGAATGATGGAGGAGGGGAGAACTGGAGCTCCATGCATATCAGCCGCTGCATTTGTAGCCCTCCAGGAGAAGAGCAGGTGAAGGGCTGAGAGAAAAAGTGAGGGTGCGCATGGAAGTGATAAAACACTTGCCACTGCTCCATCCTTTCATGCAGATGTTTCTGTAATCGTTTTGCCTGTCTGTTCATGTAAGAGATTACATCACTTGAAACTATTGTCTTTAGGAGAATGTCAGGTTTAATTATTTTATTCAAATTAATTTTGAGATATTTCATTGCTAGAGTAGGAGGTGCAACATGGCTAAAACACCCCCAGGGAAGCCCTTTTGATTTTATTTTCTCTCATAACAATAAAAAAGTAACATATACCACTACAGCACTTACAAAATATGTTATGTGATTATATATATATATATATATATATATATATAAATAAAATAGTCAAACCAAAAATGATTTAGACATTTTTTATATAGTTTTACTAGTGGGTGCAGGATACTATAGTTCATTTATGTAAGTGAGGATAGCAAAATAAAGGAAACTGTGTAAACTAAGTAACTAAGTAAACTACATAGTATACCCAAAAAATCTTCATACAGTGGACTACCAGTAAAATTGATAACAATTTGGAACCAAAAATTATTCAGACACTTTGACATGACCATGTTTTGCTTAAGTGTTATCTGACATAATTAAGATTATTTTTTTCTGACACAGTTTAACTCAGAGATCTTGTTATATTTTGTAATATTACCATTTGTAATAATAATTTTGTGTCATTGTTCCCTAGTTCCAAACTAGCAATTACTGTACATTCACAAATTTTGCTATTACTCTTTGGTTTTCCAACACACCTTTTAAGAAAATAGGAAAGCATGATTGCATGAGGTTAGCCCAAACCTGATTAACTGCACATAAATAAGATGAAATGGTGGAGTCATTTTAATTTTACCAATTCATTGTGTATTTCAATTCAAAAACTCTCTTACCGACTCCTGCATACTTTGAAGATAACTCTAATAATAACCATTGACAATATAATTTAACACGTCTGCCTTCTCCACCAAAAGAGCTTCACTTAACTAGACATATTTTCTCAGATTCATGGCATTTATAAATGTCAAAATATTGTGCACATCCCTCATTCTCTCTGGCAGTGTTTAGCTCGCAGCAAGCCAGACGAAAGGAGGATTACAATTTATTGAGGGAAAGCTGAGAAAATTACTCAGCGGAAAAGAAAACTGTTGGCATGCCATCAAAAACTCATCCAGAAGAATTACCATATGACTCTTTACCACTGACTGCCAAGAGAAGGAAAAAAAAGGCTCGACTTGAAAACCGTAGGAGTGTTTTGCGCTTCTAAAGGCACACGCTACAACTGCGCGGCTACATCAAACACTTGAATAAGCATGCATTAGTATGCTTGTTTTAATCTTGGATGGCTCTGTGCTATTTCCTGCACCTATTGTGAAAATGTCAAGTGGTGAAATTGAACTGGGTTGCAGATATCTGTGGCTGTCACAAATCTGTCTAAACAGGTTCTGACTGTTTAAAGAGATTCCAGTGAGAGCCCTTTACCATATTGCCTATTGACTGTTCAAATTACAACTGTCAGTTTAACTAAAATATTATTTGACTTATTTTGATGACTTTGAAAGTGCATGTCAGGGTTGACGTTGCTCTTAATATCACAATGATATCCATTTCAGCTTTTATAACAGGGCACGGTGCTAAAAGGAAGTGACAATTGTCAAGGTACCTGTAAATGCAATTCTCAGACTAGAAATGCACTTTGATGTGAAGACTGTCAGTTTCCACTAAACAAGCTTTTCATTTTTTTTTTTTTTTTTACATCTACTTTTGCACAGTGTTGTTGTGGAGACAATCAGCTCTGTAGTTTTGAGTGCTTTCTGTTTATGAGAAGTAAAACATTTGTGAATATTTTTGAAACAGATGTCTGTTGATTGGATTTGTCGCAAAAACTAATGTATGACTGCAGAGAAATTCAAAAAGAGTGAATACTATGACACAAATTGAAGTTTAGTGGCTAATTAGCTTTAAATGGGCCACTTAATTGGTCTCGAATGCAATGAGAAAAACATCCATATTTCACTTTGTCTTCATTAACGCACTGGAAAGTGCTCATTTGATTTATAATAATGAAGTTAAATAGCAGATATTTATTTCTTGGCCTAAAACATTTTACTGGAGCATTTAACGAGATAAACGGAGGAAACAAACATGTAAATATTGAAATAAAATGTTGCCATGTTGAGCACACGGCTCACTGATGAGACTCTACATTCTCATTAAGCCATTAAAACCCTTACAGATTGAGCAGCTTTTTAGCCCATCATACGTCTGTTACCATATGACGGCTCTGGAACTTGATGCAAGACCCAAAAAAATTCAATTATATTCACCCAGAAAAAAACGGTTATGATTCAGAGATCCGGCAATAGTAGATGTTCAAGAGGAAAGAGTGCGAGTCAGGAAACAGCACCGAGCTGTGGAAGGATCACAGACCGGCCCTCTTGAAGATGGCACCTGAGGGATTCTTGCCATATGTTTAAGCTTTGTCTTGTCCTACAAAGTTAGAGCGCCCTTCATCATGCTTCGTCAAAGAGGAGCTTGGCTGTGACAACGAATATGGGCTACTGGCGAGAAAGGAGGTATCAGTGAGGTATCGCTTCTAGCTGCTTTTAAACAGGGCCAACCGCTGCACTGATTATGGCATAATTAAAGCAGTAAAGCCAAGAGATTATCCACCTGGTTATGGGCTCAAGTCTCTTCACTAATAGGGCAAATGAGCAGCTCCAGCTTGCAGGTTCGGGCCAGCCGCACAGCCGATTAATGCAGTTTATTGGGATCTGTTAAATGCATTAAGTGAAGACAAGAGCAGTAATTCGTCATGTTTAAAAGCAGGGAAATTAAATCATAGCAGAGGGAAATGAGCATAGATAAAGTAAAAATGCTCTTTTAGAGGTTACCTGTTTGCAAGCGGTGTACTTTCGCACACCGCACCCCTCCCCTCCACGAGTCTCCTGGTGGACCACTTTCATTCTCCTTTAAGTGGGTAAATTGGAAATAATTGCCTCAACCGTAAACAGAATTTGATTAAAGGACAAAAGATACCTGTGAGAGCATATGAGAGGGAATTAAATTGGATTTGCGTAACTGCTAAGTGTGGCAGGAGCCGCAAACCCACTCTCTCATTTACCCTCACTGGCAGCTGCGCTCAGCACTGCTGGATGTAGTGACATTTCACATCCATGGGCGCTGTATTTTCACTAACTTCACTTTATTTTAATTGTTTCAAATCGGATTTTCCGATATTTTTTACATGTTTAAGTAATTTAACTTTCTAAATTTTGCCTTTTGCTCTTCAGAACAGAACCACACTTTTGCACAACTAATGTGCAGACTAACTTTCATCCTCTTTTACACACTCTCTGTGTTTTTAAGCATTCAAGTTACTCAAATAAACACCAACAACAATTCTAATCTTCAGTCAAATTATGGCCTCACTGAATGAGCAAAAAGTGCTCTGAGAGTATATTTTCCGCTTTCTTTGGAAGGAAAACAGGTACCAGGCAGCTGAACTTTGGAAATCCACGAAACTACAATGGAAACAATTTACAAGCTCTACATTTACATAAACATGCAGCCTTGTCAAAAAACATGCTTGACTTTAACTACAAAAAGCCTGAAAACAATGCTACATTTTTGATGGGAAGAAATTTTTCAACATAATAGTACATTTTGAATAGACTCTCCTGTCATAACTCGTATAAACAGACATTCTGAACAGGGAAATTTGAATGCATACAAATTCTGCAGACGAAAAATGTCACAAAAATGCATCTGTGTCATTGTTTATGCAGCTTTAGCAACCAAACCTATAAAAATTAAAATTAGTTCTCACTCTCACACAATTATGGAGGCAGTAGTCTTAAATTGTAAAGAAAAAAATGATTTTAAAAATGTTTTGAAGAGTAGAAGGACAAAACTAAGGCACATGATGCAGGGTATCATTGTGAAAGCTTGCATATTTTCACTCTAATTAATTTTCCAAGGACAAAAGACAGGAGTTTTGCTAGACTCCATAAATTATTACAAAAGACAAGAGAGTGGGACCATCCTCTTAAAGAACAGTTTTTGCTTTGTCTAAATTGTGTGGCTTTCTTTTGCAGAGGTGCTTGGGAAAAATGTACCATTTCATGGTAGGGGGGGCCATCTGCTGGTCATATTAAACAACAGATTTTCCAAAGAGTTTTTCATCTTGATACAAGAATTTGTTTACTTATATTATTGTATTTTATATATAAGTGAATTATGTGCCATGCATATTAAATGCATAAGCATGTTTAAAAAAAAAAAAATCATGTCATTTGTCATTCAATTGTTCAAAAGCAACTTTGTATGTATACTGTATAGTCTACCTTTAAAGATTCAAACTCCCTGTATTGATGCATCTGAACTTGACTTAAATTTGTGCCGTAAATGCATGTGTTTTTCAGCTTTTGTTTCTCTCCACCTACATTTGTGAACTAAAACAAAGAGGAGGTAACTTAGTGGAAAGTGATGAATAGGTTTGCCGGCACCATCACTCGTACAATGAAGGTGCCAGGGCCGGGTGCAGAAATGTTCAAAGTCATTGTTCCCCTGGAGACGGGTCAGCATATTGGTCAAAGCCTGATGCGACTCTACTGTGCTTTATCCTCATGTGCACCCGACCACCTCCACCCAGAGCCAAGCACTGAGGATTCTCACATTTATTTTGAGTAAAATCTCCCTCCCAACTGCATCGTATGCACAAACATCTCCTTGATGTTTGCAATGCGTCCTCTGATGTTTACCTGCATAAATAATGTCTTTGGTGTGCCTTTGTAGAAGATATCATGTGTGTAATGGTAATCCGAATCTGATAAATCATTAGAGCGATAACACATTAGGACATTGCCCCATGCACTATATACATTTAACTTGGTTGGTCATTTATAGACACTTGACTGGGTAAAGTAACACACTGACAACATTGATTTAAATTAAAGAGATATTTATGATGCTTAAAATTTACTTTATATTGATCATGTAACTTTTTGTAGCAGGTCACTGAAATGAATCAACAATGTTAATTGAGATAATACCAAATTAAGCATATTTTAAGACTACGATAAAATTTTCTTACAGTTAATAACTGATGCTTTTATCTGTGGATGTATAAATAATTTCAAACTGTACATATATTTAACTGTGTACAAACAACAACAAACTATAACAGATGTATTTATTTTATTAAAATTACTTATTTTATACATGCATTTTTAAAATACAAAACCATGTTATAATTCTATAATGTACATTTTTAGTGCTTTATCCATTTAAAAGACAGAATATTGGATAACTGTAAAAAGATCTGTAATGTAATTGAAACAACATTAGACATTATAATACTTAATACTCACAATTTATCAAGATTCACACAAAAGTTGAGAAAAGTTAAATGGTCTAGTTATTGATAACGTTTTCTCAGTCGTTACACTAATCTTCATGAATTTTGTCTCACTTTAAAAGTTGAACGTGAGGAACAGAGAGCAAGGGTGTGCGCGCGCGTGCGAAACTGTCAAAGACACGCCGAGCGCCCTGAGAATCCCCACGCAAGGCACACCTTATTAAACACTGCCTGATAGGGTCAATAGCCCGCTCTCCCAACACCACCCTAGAACAATTTCAATTTTAATAGCTTTTACTATGTATTTCACAGGCAAGCCCCCATTGAAATAGAGCCATCAAAAAGTCCCGCCGACAGATTCAAGCCCGGGAGCTTGGCGTAATTATCCCAGCGGACGCGCGCCTGTGTAAGGTAGTTCAACCTCGTTCATCATCTCCAGCAGGCCCCGGACTCTGCCTGCTAATTTCATCCCCAGGATTAGCTTTGCTCACTTGTCTATCTTGTTATATTTCTTGAGGGTGAAATATCGCCTTCCACTTTTAATAAGGCTGAGCGGGGCCACGCACCGTTGCCTGCGCGCGGCATACGCGCGGAAAAAGGGGCAGAAGGGGAGCAAAACTTTGCCGCGCGCTCTTCTGGGGAGTGACCGGAGAGAAAGAGTGAAGGTGAAAGCGTATGCCTGCGATACCTGCAGGGCAATGCAAGCTGTTTGCTCTCTGAATAGAAAAGAAAAGAGGTGTGTAGGAGCTCTGGGCCGTGCGCGCTGATACACCTCCAGAGAATGCCCGTGCGCGCCGAAATTAGCAGACGCTCGCGAGGCGGAGCACGAGCGTGACATCTTATTAAACTTGTGGATCAAATCCGCGTATCCTCAGATCATTTGCCATCCGTTTGTCACCTTCACCCTCCACCCCGCGCGCCCTGCGCTTAATTACAATGTATTGTGTTTAAAGGGGCAATTAAAGCCATCACACCAATGGCGTGTTGGACTTTAATTACCCATTGACAATAAGGGTGAATGCTTCTGTGTACTTGTAATAGCTTGTGCCTCGTTCGTACAGTGCACCAATTTACGCTCATTCTTGCTTGTTTTTAGAGCGTAAACAACACTACAAAAAACTCGTAACTTACAATAATAAGTCATTAATAAAGTCATAATAAGATAATATATAATTCAGATAAACGGTTAATGCATATTTAAGTCTGTTATACTATAGTTTTTATTATTATATTATTTATTACCTATAAAAAGGTAAGATATTTCCAACAGTATTTTTTATATAATTATGACAAAGCTGCTTGGTTTTTTTTTATTTTTTTTTATATATAAGAAACAGGAAAACAATTGTCATTGGAGGGGCGGTGAGGAAATATTTTATCTCTGTTTTAGAATATTATTATTATTATTATTAACACATTAAAATAAAATAATACTTGTATTAATTATAATTTATTATTAGAAATAATTTTAAGTCATTCTGCAGCCTCCTTGGAAATTTGCTGAGGCCCCCTAGTGGGTCCCGGCTCACTGGTTGAGAACCACTGTTATAGAGTATTACTTTGCATACTCTATTATTCTATTTTGTTGTGGCAATGTCTACTTATTACAATGAATTATGTTTCTGCAGGCAAAAGTTAACTTAGTTCATCCTTAAAATAGGTGGAGCGTGTTATCAAATATGTGCCTGACAGTCCAGGCCAAAAGCTCAAGGAAAAAAAAACTAGACCTAATTACATTCGGATCACAGTGACATGAAGTATTTCAAAACACTGCTAGCTATTATTCTGTTTCTGCTCACCTTGAAATATTCAAGAGCTCACATATCACTCATTCATTGAGCAGAAAAATTGAAAAGAGAGATGGCAAAATATAATTAACCTTGTTACAGCCAGGTCAAACAACCGATTTTTATTCGCTTCATATGACAGCGCTTTGAGGCAATATTTTCCCAGGGAGACTCATGGCATACGACATAAATTGAGATAAAAATGAAAACAAGAAACCTGAATTAATACTACTGTACTGTATCAAATAAAAAGCTTCTTGGCACCTGTGAGATACCCCTAAGCAGTTTAGAGGTAAATCGCTATTGAACCAGATCCTTTTAGCTACTGGAGCTTATTGCTTCAGACTTTCATCACAGAGGCCGGCTAACATTTGATACTTCATCATCTACCCATGGCCTCACAGGAGCCACTGAGTGCACCTGACACACACACACAAGCGCTTAAGGATACAGTATCTCAGTCTTAAAAAGAAGGAAATTTATAACAAATATTAATGTTCAGATTTTTAGATCTTCTATCTCTACACTCTAAAAAATGCTGGGTTAAAAACAACCCAAGTTGGGTTAAATATGGACAAACCCAGTGGTTGGGTTAAATGTTTGACCTCCTGGGTAGTTTTATTTAAATCATCTATTTTTTAAAAATTACTATATGGCATTGGCTGGCTTAAAATAGACCTAAAATAGGTCGGAAATTAAAAATCAGACACATAAAGGCAACAGTAATAATCCAAACGTGAACATTTATTAATAAGAAATGTAATAAATGTTTATTATTTATTAAAATTAATAAATATTAATTTATTAAACATATTAATAAATGTTCATTTCCAACATTTGGGTTAATTTTAAGCAAGCAATATAGTGATTTTTAAACATTAGTTGAGTTAAATATAACTACCCAGAAGGGGTGCTTTTTCCGAAAGCATTGTCAGTCAACTATAGTCGTAATTCCCATTGAACTCTATTGGTAACGACCATAGTTTGGTTTGGAAAACGCACCCCAGGTTGGGTCAAACATTTATCCCAACCTCTGGGTCAAAACAACCCAATCGCTGGGTTATATATATAATATATATATTATATATATGCAACTTCAGCATATATTTAACATCTATAATAAGATCTAATAAGATATAGCATATATAATAAGATCCATCTATATATACTCCTTCGCAATATATATCGCAGAAAATCAAAATATCGCAATGTCAGTTTTTTCCAATATCGTGGAGCCCTAATCCTACAGGAATGTTGTAGATGTGCACTGATTTATTGTGTTGCTTTAAAAGTCCTAAAAATATATCATTTATAATCACAATGTACCAAATCATTACGTTTGGTAAAATGCCTTTGCTCATTTGTGAGATCATTTTTTTTCAATGTTATTGATTTTAATTAATTACCATATTTTAAATAAATGAACGATCAAGTACAAATGGGTAAGTTCATGATTAGACAGTGTTATTGAACTGACTCTCTGGTGGTCCAGACCTGATCCGGTCTAGGCGTTTCCTGCTTAATTAAGACTCCGCTGTCACATTGTTCATTACTTTTGCAACCCTCTTGTGAGTGAATTGCTGCTGTCCGTTAATATTTACAGCTTAATACCGGCAACCCCGAGAAGCCACAGCACTCAAATTATATGTCAGATAATTAAAAGAATAATTACGAACGGTCAGTAAGGTATGAGCCATATTTCATAGATGATTGTGTATTTATTTTTAATTTTTCATGGTTTAAATGCATTTTCTATGCAAATAAGTGCAGGACACTTTTTAATTAACCGTGAGGGGCATTATGAGTAACTTGGTTATAAAATATTTTTGTATTTATTATGCATATACTCAGGTGGGATTATGGGTTAAAAACAATATTTGTATACAATATTTCATGGTATTGTTGTAATTTTATTGATATTTATCAACATACATAATGTTTTATCTTGTAAATGAGTTCTGTGAGGCACTTGATGACACATAAGTGCAGACATATGAGGTCATCATCATATATTCTTATATTATACAAATGCTATTCCATCTTACAGATGCTACTGCTAGTACTCAGAGTCAGTACACTCTGCTCCAGCCCCCCTTCCTCCATACTATCCCTCTCTCACATAAAGACGGTCATTAATTGAATCACATAATTTTCTTCCCTGCCTCCCACAAAAGGCCATTTGCAACTTCAGGTGTGGCGGGATAATGGGGGATGATATTTCTATCCAACAATGCCAGGGGCAGACTCTGATCATTTTCTCTTCTGAAGGTTAAACTTAGATAACCTGCCTTTGGCATTTAATCAGCTACTTGTTAAATACTCTTTTGGTAATAAAATAATTTAAAATTTTATTGCTTCTCAAATAAGGCTCTTTTTAAATGGATTTAACGACTTTGTTAAGGCTTTGCTGAACGCATCCCTAGTTAGGCTAGTGTGTAAAAGCCTAATGGTAATGATATGCTTTACAGCTTGCAAAATCGCAATGATATTCATTAAAATGACTTTGGTAATCACTGTGTGTAAATTAGAAATACCTGTCCCATCGGCAGATATTTAAAGGGATAGCATCCCACCACTCAGTTAATGTTCATTTTACATATAAAAATACATTTTGTAACATTTGAAGTTGTATAAATTCAAATAGGCCTATGAATGTTTTCTGAACAAACATGAATTACCTATATTTATTCATTTAGATTAATAATGCTGTAAACACTTGTTTTTCATTGTTAGTTCATTATTCCTATTTCCTAATGCATTAACTAATGATCATTTTACTTGTATATTTTTAACATTTCAAGACTAATTAAAAATTAATGTATTATGAACAATAATTAACTATATTTATTCATTTGCATTAATAAATGTGGTAAACCTATGAACTATACCTACAAAACTGCATGCATTTTGCAGAAAAACATTGTTTTGGTTATGCTTCGGCTCTGCTAATGAATACGGTTATCCAACTGCTCAGTCCACTACTAGGCTTAAAGGGGTGGTTGATCATGAGTGCACTTTTAACTTTAGTGTAATGTTGCTGTTAAGAGTATAAGAATTGTTGTAGTAGAGTGTTGTTACCATGCCATCATTTTACGCTGGACTGCTTCACAAACGATGGTCAATTCAACGCTGGATTTGAACAACTCCACAGCAAGTACATAAATTTATCCAATAACCATTCAGAAATGTCCAGATGCATTCTATAAGTTGTAAGTTCTTCCCGAGTCTCTCCATCAGTGTCCGAATCCAGTTTGAACAACGTAAGGTTGAATACCGTTACTGACAATCGTCTCCAGCTTTGTTGTTGTTGAGCAACTGAAGCACAAGCTGTTAAGGCCCCGCCCTCTTCTGGAAAGGGGGCCAGGAACAGCAGCTTATTTGCATTTAAAGGGACACACACACAAAACGGCATGTTTTTGCTCACACCCAAATAGGGGCAAATTTGACAAGCTATAATAAATGATCTCTGGAGTATTTTGAGCTGAAACTTCACAGACACATTCTGGGGACACCAGAGACTTATATTACATCTTGTGAAAGGGGCATTAGAGAACACCTTTAGAGACATATAACCATCTTAAATGGAAAGGATATCAAGCTTACTAGCTGAAGACGTTACTGTAGCTACACCCATTAATAAACACGTTACTTCCTTGAAAATAAATTCCGGCACAGCGCAAAAACAATTAATAATGAAATGACCCTTCACAATAGATAACGGTTGAACTGTTAAAAGTATAACATATTGCAATTTATCTGTTCAATAAATCATCTATGTGTCGCTTTTACAAAAATCTCCAAAAATTTATGTTGATTCTTGTTTTATTACAAGCTGTAGCGTTCTCTTTTTGCCAGCAGACTCTCCTTTGTTCAGCGTTATTATAAAACGGGTGAATCCCCAGCTTTTCGAGATTTAGCGTGTACTATATCAATTAACTTATACCACTCCCACACTATATATGCGTCAAAGTAGCCAGAGCAACTTTTCTCTATTTACAGATATGACGAGAGTCACGAGACACACATGGGCAAGTGACGCATGTACGCAATTTCTAGCAAAAACCTAAAAATATACGCTTATAACAGGCTTACCATAATGAAATACCTTTTGAAAAAAGGATTGATGATGCATTGACTTCATTGTTTAAATTCTGTTAATTTTCAATAAAAAAGGGTTACATGGTGTACCTTTAACTAATTAAACTTTACTGTAAAGTGTTACCAGTTTAGAGTCAGCAACATTTAGTCATTTTGGGTAAAAAAGTCTGCCCTGCAAAAGGTTGCTTTACAATGTTGATGTCACTCTTGGTTAAGTAAAGACCACCAAAAAGGTCCAAAGTATTATTTGAAGAAAAAAAATCTTTCACCTTCCAACATTTCCTTTTGAAGACTTGATTGTCTGCCCTTCAGAGTCCAGATATGGTCGTGCTTCCTGTCCACTGACACCCATATAAATGGCCTTATTATCTCCTATTGGGGTGGGGGAACCTGGTGTGGTCTAGTCCAATGAATCACCAGCAAGCTTTCCTTTTTTTGGCCAAGCTCCAGCTCTTGTTTTCTCATCAGGTTCCGGTGCCTGTTAATGACAAAGTAACAATAACTCACCTGGATTAAAAGCCTAAATCTACAGTTGAGTGGCAGTGTGACCAGCTAATGAGGTACATTTGAGTAAATTGTTGACAGTGTTCTTCACAGAGAGGGAGGGGCTATCTTTAATTTACCAAAGCTATGACAACAGCGGAAAGAGCAAAGTCAAGCAGATGAAGATGAATACACCGGTTGGGTCCCCGGGAACTTCAGCATTAGTGCATGACAACCTAAAATGCTCTTGTCACCAATGAGCGTCACATTCGCCTGTGGGCACTTAGTGGGGGAATAAGAAGCCGTCAGGATGACAGATTGCTGAAGACCGGGACTTGTGGGGGAAAAAAATGAGAAATGAACATTTGGTGGTGGCGACACACGATGGGTGACAGTTATGTGATATACTCATGTCAATTTAATAATTCTGTCACCGGACGAGTGGAAAAGAGGGAACGTATGATAGAAGTCATTAACTTCATACAGGCCTCCATATTCTGTGAATGGTTAAAGGGATAGTTCACTCAGATATTAAAATTCTGTCATCATTTACTCACCCTCAAGTTGTTCCAAACCTGTATGAATTTCTTTCTTCTGCTGAACACAAAAGAAGATATTTCGAAGAATATGAGCAACCAAACAGTTGATGGGCCCCAGTGACTTCTATAGTATGTCTAAGTCAATGGGGTCCAACTGTTAGTGTATATTTTCACACGCTGAGGTATTATTGTAGTATAATATTGTGATCATATTGATTGGGTGTGATAACACCACAAGAAAAGTTCTACAGAATATTTCTATATTTGTTTCCAATATAATGATTATTGTATGTACTGTAAAGTGGTAATACTTTTAGTCTGGGTTATTCAATTGGACCTATGTTAGAAAAGAAAAGAAAAGAAAAGAAAAGAAAAGAAAAGAAAAGAAAAGAAAAGAAAAGAAATCCAACCTCCTGAACACAAATAGTGTTGTTACTCAATTTGTCCAGCAGATGGACATAAAGAGTTGATTGATACACTCATGTTGTGCTCGTTGTATAAAATTCATTGTCACATCAGTCTTCTTGATGAAATGATAAAGTACATATTCATACAACTTGGTCTGTTTATATAGTTTGTGTAAAACTGTGGGACCTTCATCTATAAAGTGGAAAAAAAGCACAGCACAACAAACTGATTGTTACTGATTTTGCTTTTATTTGGTCTATAATATATAGTTAAGCTCACCAGTCCTTAGGAAAATTACCCATGGTTTTACCACAGTAACAACATTGAGACAATGCATTTGTGAACTGTGTATTTTATTTATTTATACGTTATGATAAAAAGCAGCAACTTACCTAGCGTTAAAATTACACCTGACAATAACTCTATCGAGACCAAAATGCAAAATCGAGAATCCCGCTCAAACGGTGAAGTTGGGTGAAACCATCTACAGAGACTGAAGGGGCGAAATCATCTCAGAAGACGGTGAAGGGGCGATACCATCACACAAGTAGGGAGGGGTGTCCTGTTCGCTGTAAAAAAAAAAAAAAAAAAAAAAAAAAAATCATCACATGCGGGCACGGGCATTTCACAGCAGGGCTGACCGCTTGTGCTCAGCAGAGTCGCATCTTGGAGATATGTACATGAACAGTCCGACCCCAGTCAATTTCCCCTGGAATATCTGAGTGCTTTCCCAGTCAATTAACGGTAAGTTTGTGTTTGCATGTAGTGTGTTGCGCTTTATTACCTGATCTATAGTAAACATATAGGAAAGAATGCTGTTGCCATACACACTCTGATCCCAGCACATCTCCACTGAAAATCATCGCTAAATACACTTAAATACTCTAAATACTCTGTCAAGACTGCAAAGACTTTTGAATAAAAGTCATTTTTGTTATAGTTTGTACTCTAGTCTATAATATAACTTTTAACTAATAACTAACTTTTTGACTGAGAAATGAAATAAAGTCAATCTCATTTATGTTAATGATTAATTATCAGATGCAAAGATATTATTTGACATCTGTGTAATTAATAAGCAACATGAATGTTAATGGCAATATTGTCATTGATTTGCAGTTGAGGATTTTATTAAATGTTTCGATCAGGACAGTGTGTTACATGCACTCAAGTTTAATTCCCTGTAGAGTCTCACGCTGAACATAATGTGATTGAGGTTATTTCTGACAGCAGGACTCCTTCTATTTGAAACTTTGATTATTTACATTAAACATTTTGTATTGCATCATTTAACTCTAAACAGTGTCTGCAATTACAAATGACTGCTGAAAGAATCAGAAACTTATTGCTATTGTTATCCTATATGAATGGTATGCTCTGTTTATATTGTGAAAGAGTAGAATGTTTAAATGTGTTCTCTGATTTGCTGGATTTCCCTCCGTTTCCCACTGTAGATAACACAAACAGTTTATCTCTTTTTTTTCTTTCAAGGACAAACATTGGCTGTAAAAGCACAGCCATTTGCTTCACAATACAATATTCAACAGATAGAAATAAATAATAAAAACTGAATAAATTCACTCATACCGATATCCAAGAAGCAAAAGTGCACTAAACGATATTTATGAAGGAAAATCCTCGCTTACAGTAAGGTTTGAGAGCTGAAGTTGGAATATGTCATTTGTCACTCTCCCACTTGTGTCTGTTCAAGCTGACATATTGAATTTGACTGATCTTTTAATAATATTGTAGTCGTATTGTAATTTTCCCTGATTTATTTGAGTAGATGTAGCATGTCTACATTAGATAGCCTGTGTCTTAGTAGTTTTGCTTCATTGAATACACCATTTTTATACATTGTCATTATATTTTCAGATAATTCAATGAAGCTTTCATATATCAGTATGTTTTACACAAAAGCTAACCCTGAGAAAATGTATGAAATACAATTTCTAGAAATAAAGTAGGCATGAAGGCTAACTCAGCCCTTTGGACGAAGACAGTCTTTATTCCTCACAAGCTCCGTCACAATAAAACAGCCTTTTCAGCCTGCAAAAGTGCAAACTGTCTGTCAGACTGAAGTAGTAATTATAGAAATTGGTAACAAGAGCCTCAGGTGATCTGAACAAAGGTTATCTTGAGTCTCAGGACTGACCAATTACTTGAGCTGTCAAAAGATGCCATGTATCTGTTATTAAGACATTGTTATAGGAAAGGGCAGCTTATTTTTGGTGGGAACAGCTGGTGTTTGGACTGTGAGAACAAGGAGGGAGCCAGACATTCAGGGCCAGAAGGGTATTTAGTGTAGTGGGAATGGTAATGATTATAGGTTATTTAGGACAGTCTGTATACAGGTCCTGTGAATGTGACACTCCATCCCTATATGATAAGCTTAATGCTTTGATACTTATCAGATATCTTCATTTTTAACCAGTAATATATGCTTCTTTCTGCTGAAAATGAACCAGTTATTTCCGCAGTAGCCCAACTCGCCTTAAGACTGGACAAAAAGACCTGTCTGAATGTGACTTGTCATCCTTGAAATGTGATCTCTCGCAGGGGTGCAGGGGTCAAAGGCTAAAGGTGATGAGAAGAATGAAACGGTGCTATCTGACTGCCCTTCTCAGCCTCTTTGTGTCCATTGAGCCTCTGGCTGGACCATGCCTGAGCACATCAAAGCACTGGCCAAACATTGTTTGCCAGCCCTGACCTTTGGCCTGTTGCTATGCGGCAAGCTTTACGCAGGAGTGTGTGTGTGTGTGTGTGTGTGTGTGTGTGTGTGCGCGCGTGCTGGTAGAGATAGACAGTGGGCAGAGGCAAAGCAGAAACCTGCTGTTTCACCCACTCCCTGATCAACAATATCGTTCAATGAGTTTCCTCTCTCTGTTTCAGACTCTTCTCCTAGTCGTCTGCTCAGTTTTATTGTATGTGAGGAGCATGGAATGACCCCAGCCCCCACTAACTCCCAAGGATAAAAGTCTTAAAAGCCATCCAACCCCTTCTTACATCCTCTATAGAGAAGAAAAAAGTAGTGAAAGTAGCACTTTCTTTCTGTTTCAGCTCTTCAGATGCCCATTTTTAGAGATACAAATAGTTTGTCCAAATGTCTCTAATGTGGTTTGCACCTGTGTAAAGAACTATGTGTATCATTTGAACTGCAATTTTCAATTTTGAGTTTTCTAGAATAGTTATACTTTGTGATTGTTTGAAAAGTAAAATATTAGGCTAAAATTCTAAAACAACACCTTATGAAAAACTTACAATGGTAAGAATATATTCTGCCAAAATACCAGAGTTATGTACAGGGCCTAAAACTAACTTTTTGCCACACCTGCCAATGGCTGATGATTTTTTTATTTATTTATTTATTTTACCAGCCATAAATATTTTTTTTTACTGGCCATGAAACTGTTTTTGCAAAAACAGGCAGTTATGAAACCAAAATTTTAGATACAAGTGAATATTCACAATTCTCTATTCCAATTTCGATACCACAACTAAAACTACTAGCCCAACTAATATAAATTTAAAACATTATTAAAGACAAGTAAACAGTAGTTTTCAGGCATAGACATTTAATAAAGTAATCAAATGTAAAATAACACTGAATAAATAATTAAACATAGAATAATCCTTATTAAAGGGTTAGTTCACCCAAAAATGAAAATTACTCACCCTCATACCGTTCCACACCCGTAAGACCTTCGTTCATCTTCGGAACACAAATTAAGATATTTTTGATTAAATCCGATGGCTCAGTGAGGCCTGCATAGACAGCAATGGTATTTCCTCTCTCAAGATCCATAAAGGTACTAAAAACATATCTAAATCAGTTCATTTAAGTTCAGTGGTTCTACCTTAATATTATAAAGCAATGAGAATATTTTTTGTGCGGCAAAAAAACTAAACGACTTTTTAACAATATCTAGTGATGGCCGTTTTCATAACACTGCTTCTTGAAGGTTCGGAGCTTTACGAATCAAAGTCACGTGATTTCAGCAGTTTGGCGGTTTGATATGCGATCAATATCACTGATTCGACTAAAAATATTCATAATGCTCTGAAGCAATGTTTTGAAATCGGCCATCTCTAGATATTGTTAAAAAGTCGTTTTGGGTTTGGGTTTTTTTTGGTGCACAAAAAATATTCTCGTCGCTTTATAATATTAAGATTGAACCACTGAACTCACATGAACTGATTTAAATATGTTTTTAGTACCTTTATGGATCTTCAGAGAGGAAGTACCATTGCTGTCAATGCAGGCCTCGCTGAGCCATTGGATTTAATCAAAAATATCTTAATTTGTGTTCCGAAGATGAACGAAGGTCTTACGGGTGTAGAACGACATGAGGGTGAGTAATAAATGACATTATTTTCATTTTTGGGTGAACTAACCCTTTAAAGTTACAAAAGTTATTCAGTCAAGAGCAGTAAATGATTTTTTTTCTTTGTCCTTTGTTGGTTGGCTAACATTAAAAACACAAACAGCAGCAGGTTTATTAGGCTTCTGTCACTAGCTAATCCAATACACTGATACTGATATACATGCGTTTTCTTTCTCTACTGTTTACATTCACTTAAACCATAACCGACAATGTTTACTTGGACACTCACCAAGAAGGGCATTTTTTACATTTTTCTTTGTGAATATGTCCGTTCAAGTGTAAGAAGACATGAAAGAGAGTTCAATTCAGTATTTGCACACTGAGACGCAACTTTCTGGATACGCGCTTAAGATGTTTGCACACACACAACTTTACACACAGCGTGCAAGTAATGAATTGAGTTCTCTTCCGCATCTTCTTGCGCTTGAATATGTATATTGGCAAGGCTTAAACTTTCATGATGATGCAGCACAGGCCCGTCATCTGTCCCAAGCATTGTTCACTAGGGGTTTTTGAAAGAAGTGTCTTATGCTCAACAAGACTATTTTAATATATTTTAAAATTAGTATTTTAGTTATTTAAATGAATAATTTATTCCTGTGATGGCAATGCTGAATTTTCAGCATCATTACTCCAGTCTTCAGTGTCACATGATCCTTCAGAAAACATTCTAATATGCTGATTTTCAGCTCAAGAAACATTTTTTCAATGTAAAACACAGTTGTAGTGCTAAATATTTTTATGAGAATTGTGATATATATTTTTCCAGATTCTTTGATAAAAAGGAAATGCGAAAGAACAGCATTTATTTGAAATAGAGATGTTATAACATGATAAATGTGTTTCCTGACACTTATACATACACATGGTAGTATATATTTTCATGTCCAATGGTTGGTTTTCTTGGTTAGTGTGTTAAACCTGGTGGTGTTTGTTGGAACAGTGTGAACCAGCTTTAACCTGAAATTGAGGGGACAAATGTGCCTCAGCGGTGATATTTTCTAGCTAATTCTTCAGCATTTGAAGTGCAGTGTAAAGAGTGTCAGAAAGATGTGTAGGAAGACAGACAGACAGAGAGAAAGTGGACTGTCTGTAAGAGAGAAGGCCATAAACCGAGACACAATAGTTGGGTGATGTTGTCTTGGGGGGGAGTCCGGGAAAGATGAAAGACCTCGTCACCTCCCTGTAAGGAAGCTCTGTCTGGGAGGATGGGGCTGTTGAATGTTCTCGCTGCTATCACGTCTTGCTCTTTTATCTCCTCGACTATCTGCAGAGCCTGTCTGCATTAGCATTTGTTTATTTAACTGCTGTTTTCTCCCCCTCAGCTCAAATGCTAATATGTTTTTTGGGTAATAGCATGGCTCCTGACTAGCTCAAAAAAAAAAGTCTGAAAAGTTTTTTCTATGAGATCCCGATTCTGGCTAGCAACATTATGGGAGCATGTGATTTTCACTTTCTGGTTATAAAAGTTTTATTGGTGGTACTGGTGGATGTTTATATGACATGTTGCTGGTCTTCTTCATTGTTTTAGGGTGTTACCGTGTTGTGAATTCCCAGTGTGTGGGATGTGTGTTGGGGCTGAGAGAAGGAACATATGGCAGAGAGCATTTAAAGGCAAGGGGATTATGTCCAAGGGGATTGTTTTCTGCCCCAGAGCTTTTTTCATTAATGGCTTCACTGTGTTGCCATTCACACGATTGGGCAAATTGGATTCACTAGTGTCCTATACCTACCTACACATAAAATAAAAGCAGACATTAAAGGAATTGTTCTTACAAAATCTCAAAAGTCTTCATTTACTCATCTTTCAAGCCAATGAGATTTTTTTTCCTTTTTTGGAACACAGAAGGGATATTTTGAAGACTTTGCTGGTCATTCTTTTCCATGTAATTGCAATGAATCAGGACTGATGCTTCCAAGCTTCAAAACAGGATTCAAACACACCATAAAAAATGGTCCATACAAGTAATAGTCTATATTTCATGACTTTTAAAGTTGTGTGATTAAAGGATTAGTTCACTTCAAGATGAAAATTTCCTGATAATTTGCCTACCTCCCATCTCATCCAAGATGTTTAAGTCTTTCTTTCTTCAGTCGAAAATAAATTAAAGGTGCCCTAGATTCAAAAATTGAATTTATCTTGGCATAGTTGAATAACAAGAGTTCAGTACATGGAAAAGACATACAGTGAGTCTCAAACTCCATTGTTTCCTCCTTCTTATATAAATCTCATTTGTTTAAAAGACCTCCGAAGAACAGGCGAATCTCAACATAACACCGACTGTTACGTAACAGTCGGGGTGTACGCCCCCAATATTTGCATATGCCAGCCCATGTTCCCAACATTATGAAAGGCATTAGACAAGGGCAGAAAGTCTGGATGTGCACAGCTGAATAAACAGACTAGGTAAGCAAGCAAGGACAATAGCAAAAAATGGCAGATGGAGCAATAATAACTGACATGATCCATGATATCATGGTATTTTTAGTGATATTTGTAAATTGTCTTTCTAAATGTTTCTTTAGCATGTTGCTAATGTACTGTTAAATGTGGTTAAAGTTACCATCGTTTCTTACTGTCTTCACGGAGACAAGAGCCGTCGCTATTTTCATTTTTAAACACTTGCAGTCTGTATAATGCATAAACACAACTTCATTCTTTATAAATCTCTCCAACAGTGTAGCATTAGCCGTTAGCCACAGAGCATAGCCTCAAACTAATTCAGAATCAATGTAAACATCAAAATAAACACTGTACTTGCGCGATTAGACATGCTGCATGACGAACACTTTGTAAAGATCCATTTTGAGGGTTATATTAGCTGTTTGAACTTTTTTTATGTTGTTTAAGGCAAGCGCGAGCTCTTGGGGCGTGGAGCACGAGAATTAAAGGGCCACACACCCTGAATCGGCTCATTTATAATGATGCTCCAAAATAGGCAGTTAAAAAAATGAATTAAAGAAAATCTATGGGGTATTTTGAGCTGAAACTTCACAGACACATTCAGGGGACACCTTAGACTTATATTACATCTTTTAAAAAAAAGTTCTAGGGCACCTTTAAGGTTTTTGAGGAAAACATTCCAGGATTATTCTCCCTATAGTGGACTTAACTGGGGTGCAACGGGTCCAAATTGCAGTTTCAATGCAGCTTTATATATTTTTTAACCACAAATGCTCATCTTGCACTGCTCTGCGATGCGCCATGCAATTACGAAATCACGTTGGAAAGTCATGTGTGACGTAAGCAGAAGTACCGATCCAGTGTCTACAAAGCGAACGTGCAAAGACTAAGTCAAAAGCCTATTACAAAAAAAGGTAAAACAACTGTTGTGTATTGCATTTCAAGCGTTGTATATTTTGTCCTTACGACACCCTGTACTGATCCTCTGTTTTATGACACATGCGTAGTATGCAGTAAACGTCATCTGTATACCAGTGAACCGATAGTAAAGTTGCATTGTAAATGGCTCATGTCAGTGTCGTCGTTTAATGCAGTACACGTTCATCTAATGGAGATGTAACAACGATGTCGGACGATTTTGAAGTTAGAGAAGAAGTTTTTCGCCCTACATCCGCCTACGTCAAGCGTGACCTTTCCAACGTGATTACGTAATAATGCATGGCGCATCGCAGAGCAGTGCAAGACGAGCATTTGTGGTTAAAAAGTATATACTTTTTTTTGTTTTTAGAAAATGACTGATCGTTTCGCTAGATAAGACCCTTATTCCTTGGCTGAGATCATGTAGAGCCCTTTGAAGCTGCATTGAAACTGCAATTTGGACCTTCAACCCATTGTAACCTGGTGAAGTCCAATATGGAGAAAAATCCTGGAATGTTTTTCTCAAAAACCTTAATTTCTTTTTGACTGAAGAAAGAAAGACATAAACATCTTGGATGACATGGGGATGAGTAAATTATCAGGAAATTTTAATTTTGAAATGAACTTATCCTTTAACAGACTGAAATTTAAGTCATTATTTACTGATAATCTCCTCCTGTGAGCTAATAACTGTTGTGACTGATTCAAGTCTGTTAGTTGAATGTGCAAACCAAGGCTGCTTTTCTGAAAAATCATTGTCACTCTAATAATGTGTGATCACATTTACCGTTGTTCTGCGAGATTTCATGGACAAAATCCAGTCATTTCACTAAGAAATCACACAAAAGTCACACAAACGTTCCCTAGACAGATTTCACTCGTGTTCATGTTGACCAACAGAAAACTGGTTGGTTGGAAATTGACTTCTGATTCTTCATGCGTCACTACACTATTGATAATGGACGATGAAATTTCACTAATGTGACCACATCTTAACTAGATTGAAGAAATCATTGGCATCAGCTCTCTACCTTCTACATAGGCTTATGATGCTTTTGGGGAATACAGCCCAGATCAGTCTGATTTGTGAACTAGTCTTTCAAACCAGTTTTGTGAACTGGATCAACTTATTCAGTAAAAAGAGCTAACTGAAAATAATATTTTATTGGTGTTAAACAAAAGCTAGGGCATATGTCAAGACTTTCCATAGCTTTCAGTCTGTTCCTCACACAATGTTCTAATGAAAAGAGTAAATCTATAAAATGCATTATTCATCCTGTGAACGCAGCCTTTCCCAGCTTCCAACTTTGTGTTTACTGTTAGTGGTAGATCATTCTCCCTCTCTCTCGTTCTCTCTCTCTCTCTGTGTCAGTCTGGGTCAGGATGCCCTGACATTGGCTCATGGTGACTTTATGAGGTTGCAAATTGGACACCCTACAAAAATCCACTATCCTGGGGAAACTGGCTCTCTGCACAGCCTGTTGTAAATGATTTGAGCTCAGTTTTGTTCTGTGCAAATCATATTTACTGACCACGGAGAGAGGGTGATTGCCTTATGAGTCACTGACATCAGATCAGCTTATATGAGTTTGTGTGCAGTTAAAATCAAATGTCCTCAAATAACCTCTGTGTAACAGCTGTTTGCTTTCTTGCAGAGTTCTCAAATTAAACTGTAGTTTTGTTATTTGCAGGTGTGATGTTTTACTGGAATAATTGTCTTTAAAACACTAAATAATACTAATAATTTCTTTTATTAATGTACAGTGCAATACAGGGATTTTTTTCATTGGCCCCACACAAAATGATTACGTAGTCATTTTTGTTTCAGAAAAAGATATATTCCTTTTAAAATTTGTATATATTAATTTTCTCACAAAAATTACAATTCACAACAAATTTATCATGGAATGAATTTTTACAGCAAAAATGGCACTATGACATTTTTTGTTGTGTTGCCATTTTAAGTTTTATATAACAAATTCTCTCCATTCGATTAAAGGTCATGGGGAATTCGTATACAGGACACCTTCAGAGCACACGGTTTGAGGAAGTGCTGCACAACTCCATAGAGGCGTCATTGCGCTCCAACACAGTGGTGCCCAGACCTGTGTTCTCTCAGCTGTACCTGGAGGCATTGCCTTATTCTCATGATGGTGAGTTTTACGTGGTGGTGAGTCTTCTGTGGTATCACACTCTTTAGAATGCATCTCTTGATTTGTTTTGATGTTTTCAGTGTCTTTTACGTAGGGCTGGGCGATATGGTCAAAAATATTATCACAATATTTTTTTTCCATATCATACGATATTTATCACAATATTCATTAACCATCAAACATGGATGAAAAATGGTTGTATGATATTCCTTTCTTTGAGAAGTACATTTTAGTATAGAATAGTGATATATTTCTGTCATAATTTCTTGAAGTTAAACCGAACTTTTATTTTGATGGTTTGTCGTGAAGATCTTAAAATAAAATAAAAAAGGTAATTGCGACTTTTTATTTCACAATTCTGACTTTTTTTTTCTCGCAATTGCGAGTTAACATCTCGCAATTCTGACTTTTTTTTTCTCTCAGAATTGCATGATATAAAGTCGCAGTTGCGACTTCTAAAATGAGAATTGTGTGATATAAACTCGCATTGCGTGTCATAAAGAAAAAAAGTCAGAATTGCGAGTTTATATCATGCAATTCTGAGAAAAAATGTTGCAATTATCCTTTTTTTAATTCCGTGGCAGAAACAAGCTTCCATAGCTGTGTAAAAATTTCCAGAGCTTATCATCGACATAAATTTTATCGCAATCTCGATATGATACCGTTTATCACCCAGCCCTACTTAGGCTATACAGTACGTCTCCTAACCAGACATGCGGTGACAAAGCATCAAGCGATAAAAGCTCTTGAATGTTTATTTTAATTCTATGTAGTTAGTTATTTTATTTTTTTAAAATGTTATTTTATTTTTTTCCCAACAGGTCGAATAGATGAGGAAGATGATGAAGAGGATGGCTCAGATTCAAACAGTCCTCCAATCCCATATCAGATGAAGCCTCCACCAGAGGGATCCTGTACTACAGATGGTTAGATCATATGAACCATATGTAAAAGAGCAGATCAGTAGTGACTATTTATGCCATAAGTCAGTACATTTATAGCCATTCAAACTATTGATGGATGATCTGTACATTCATAGAGTCACTGTGTCCTGAGACAATGGTGAATGTGATTTCACCAAGTATAACATGTTCCTGGATCAGCATCTTTGTTGATCCTGGAACAACATTCCAATCAACCAATCAGATTTAAGGGACAAGTTTACCGTTTATGTCAAGTTTAGGTTTACAACCAGGGTTAGGTGCTTCTACGTCAATGTTATTCACCTATCTTTCCCCTCTGAATTTAGGGATAAGTTATGGGTAGGATTAGGTTTAGGGGTAGGAATAGGGTTAAGACTAAATTTTCAGACAGGAATGTTGTTCCAGGATGAACAAAATATGTTGATCCAGGATACAATAGTGACCAGACTGCACTGTATTTCTGGTTATTGTCAGGTTTCTGTCAGGCGGGTAAAGACCTTCGGCTGTCGTCCATGGCCACTGAGTCTTTGGAAGTCCCTCCTGGGTTTCTGCTCGTCGGCGCGAAATCTCCCAGTGTGCCTGATCACATTCTGGTGTGTGCGGTGGATCTGCGCTTTCTTCCTGATGAATGTGGACGTAATGCACTTTTAGGTAAGACGTACTGAACCTGATGAACCAGAATATGAATAACCGGCATTATAAAAAAAGAGCCAGAGTTTGAAATAGATGTGGAAAATGGGAAAGCCTTGACTTAGGTCAGGGTAGCCCAACCTTGTGGAACCACATTTTCATTTGTCAGAGAGACATGTTTAGGTCTTTAAAGGGATAGTTCACTCAAAAATAAAAACTTGCTGTTAATTTACTCACCCTCAGGCCATCCAAGATGCAGGTGACTTTTCTTTTTTTTTTCAATAGAACAGTAAAGAAGTCATTTTTATAACAGTAATTTTTAGCTGAAACCGTGGTCCTTTTGATTCATATAATGGAAGTCAATGGGTGCCGTCACTTTGAGATTCAAAAAAATACAGGTGCTGGTCATATAATTAGAATATCGTGAAAAAGTTCATTTTTTATTGTAAATTATTTTTAAAAATGAAACTTTCATATATTCTAGATTCCCTACATGTAAAGTAAAACATTTCAAAAGTTTTTTTATTTTTTTATTTTGATGATTAGAGCGTACAGCTAATGAAAGTCCAAAATCCAGTATCTCAAAATATTAGAATATTTCCTAAGATCAATCAAAAAATGGATTTTCAAAACAGAAAAGTTCAAGTTCTTTAAAGTATATTCATTTGAACACTCAATACTTGGTCGGCAGCAAATATTACAGCAAATGACTTGCTCCTAGCACAAATTACAGCATCAGTGAAGTGTGGCATGGAAGTGATCAGCCTGTGGCACTGCTGAGGCACTATTGAGCCTTCAGATCATCTGTATATTGTTGGATCGACTGTTTCTCATCTTTCTCTTGAAAATATCCCATAGATTCAGGGGTCAGGCATGTTGGCTGGCCAATAAAACACAGTAATATCATGGTCAGCAAACCACTTGGAAGTGGTTTTTACACTGTGGGCAGGTGCTAAAGTCCTGCTGGAAAAGGAAATCAGCATCTCCATAAAGCTTGTCAGCAGATGGAAGCATAAAGTGCTCCAAAATCTCCTGGAAGATGGCTGCATTGACTTTGCACTTGATAAAACACAATGGACCAACACCAGCAGACATTACGCCCCCCCAAATCATTACTAACTTCAGAAACTTCACAGTAGACTTCAAGCAGTTTGGATTCTGTGCCTCTCCAGTCTTCCTTCAGACTCTGGGACCATGATTTCAACATGAAATGCAAAATTTACTTTTATCTGAAAAGAGGACTTTCGACCACTGTTCACTGTCCAGTTCTTTTTCTCCTTAGCCCAGGTAAGATGCTTCTGACGTTGTTTCTGTTTCAGAAGTGGCTTGGTAGTCCTTTTCCTGAAGATGTCTGAGTGTGGTGACTCTTGATGCGCTGACTCCGGCTTCAGTTGACTCATTGTGAAGCTCTCCCAAGTGTCTGAATCAGCTTTACTTGACAGTATTCTCAAGCCTACCCAATTTCTTCCTTCTAGTCAACTTTGCATTTAATATGCTTTGATACATCACTCTGTAAACAGCCACCACATTCAGTAATGACCATCTGTGACTTACTCTCTTTGTGGAAGGTGTCAGTGATTGTCTCCTGGACCATTGCCAAGTCAGCAGTCTTCCCCATTAGTGTGGTTTCAAAGAACAAGAGATACCCGGAATTTATACTGTAGGGATGGTCATTTAATGAAACTCAAATGTAAATATTCTAATATTTTGAGATACTGGATTTTGGACTTTCATTAGCTGTACGCTCTAATCAACAAATTAAAAAAAAAAAAAAACTTTTGAAATGTTTTACTTTACATGTAGGGAATCTAGTATAAATGAAAGTTTCATTTTTTTAAAATAATTTACAATAAAAAAATGAACTTTTTCACGATATTCTAATTATATGACCAGCACCTGTATATGCAGACAAAACAAAATGAATACCCGTGGCTCCTGACGATACATTGAGGTCTTAAATAGCGAAACAATTCTGCCTCTGTGGTAAACAAACAGCGTCAGCTCACGTGTGAGGTCGCTCCCGTGCATATGTCATTATGCGACAGAAAGCTCACGCTCAGGGTCGTTTGCCAAGACCGATCGTTTCGCTTCTGAAGACCTCAATGTATCGTCAGAAGCAGCCAGTATTAATTTTGTTTTGTCTGCATGTTTTTTTTTTTTTGATTCTCAAAGTGATGGCACCCATTGACTTCCATTATATGAATCACCGGTTTCAGCTAAAGATTTTCTTTACTGTTCTAATGAAGAAAAAAATTCACCTGTAAAAGGAGGGCTGTAAAAGATCCCTCTCTTTTCTTTCAGCACTCTCTGACTATCACCTAATAAATTAACAACAAATTTTCATTTTTGGGTGAACTATCCCTTTAATTTGGGTTTCTATGGCCCTAAACTCAACTCAGCACCCTTTGCCCCCAGTGATGGTTTGTGGCTATGGAAACTAGGCGCTCAACTGGGCACTGTCTACTATGTCTCTATTTTACTTAACTGATCTTAATCCCCAAGGAATGTAGACCGCATCTGTGCACTTGAAGACATCCACAAAAGCAGTTATTTACCGGATGTCTTGTCTGTTCTAGGTTTCTCTGGGAACTGCATGGGCTGTGGAGAAAAGGGCTTCCGCTACTTCACTGAGTTTGCCAATCACATCAACCTGAAGCTCACCACGCAGCCAAAGAAGCAGAAGCACTTAAAATACCACCTGCTCAGAAATGCACAGGGCATTCTGGTCAAGGGACCGCCAATCTGCTGGAAAAGAATGGGTAAGTTTAAACAGAAATGATTAGACAATGAAGGTACCATTCTATACTTTATGAAAATCTTGTTGAATGGCATCTTATTTTAGCAGTGCGTAGCATCAGCATGAATTATTGACAACCAGTGATTAGCAGAAGAGGTTAACTTTTCTGCATCTTGGGTCACCCTGACACAGTCACCAGCACTTGTCTTCTCAGTCTGACAGTCCAGATGGCCAGCACATCTAGTTGAGCTCACTGCTGCCATGGTGACAAGTCAACATTGGGCCAAAGAGCTTTGGCAGTGTATGCACATATTCAGAGATTTTTTTCCAATAGGATGCCTAAATGAGTGTAATGGCTTGCTCAGACACAGGAGGATAACTATAATGATAAATATAGCTATATTCTAATTCAATGAAAATAGGAAAGTCCACACCGCAGCTACACAGAGGAACAAAGTCGTTGGAAATTTCTAGCTGATGAACGATAACAGCCAATGGAAACCAATCAGAATTAATCCGGCTTTAAAGAGCTTGAGCATTTAAAGCTGTGGATGACATAACTGCAACACACGCTTATAATAAACTGAACATTACCACAAACTATATGTTTACATTTCCTAAACAAAATGTGAGTGGCTACGGTATTCTGATGTGATTATTATTATTATTATTATTATTATTATTATTATTATTATTATTATTTGGCAGTTTTTTTTTTTTTTCAGGCAAAAATTTGCCAGGCAAAAAATGCTTACAATTTAGTGTTGATCTGTTAATGCTATGCGTTTTACTGAGGTTTATTATTTTTTTGTTTTTTCTCATGTTATGTGCAGACAGCCGAATGAGACATGCAGTCTGTAATGTATCTGCTGGACCAGAGGAACAATCAGGACATGGACCCTCTGACCTGCCTCCCAATTCAGCACACACTGCCTTGAACACTATTAACCACGCAGGTAGGAAACAAACAGGGTGTTCAGATAGAATAAGTTTACATTATTTAACTGTCTGTCTTGTTCCTAAATTCAAAATGTCCAATGAATGTATTTACTTTTTCAAGAATAGAATCTCTTTTATCTTTAAACTGATACATATTACCCTGTCCCCATCACACAGATTTGAACACCCATCTCCATATATCTGAGGGCTCCACTCCCATAACCAACGGCAGTCATATTATTGGATCCCAGCAGCCTCTGCCACAGCCTGGAATAGTGGCCAATGGCCCTGGAAGGCCCACAGTAATAGGTAATCCTTCCCTCACTATCCAGCAGTCACTATTCACTCAGTGTTTATATTTCAAGCTTGGATCAGAGAAAAAGGAAACCTCAGTTTTACAGGGGCAGTCCCTAAACTAATCCCCCCTTTAGACTTCACACCTCCAATGAAAGAGAGCCCACCTTTTGGAATGTTTAAATTCTTTAAAAAGAGGCAGCTGTATTGTCTAGGCCTTTTCCTCCTCCTCTTTTGTTGTTGGTGTCTGTCATTATTCAGCATTTGGGGCTGTAAAAGATCCCTCTCTTTTCTTTCAACACTCTCTGACTATCACCTCCATAAAGTGGTGCTGTAAAGTCTCTTCCCTTCTCTCTCCTGCTCTCTGTCTGCATTGTAAAATGTGAGACTTCCTTCCTGATGCTTTGGTTTTCATTAGGATTTAACACATCTGCCCTTTTTTCTGTTTCTCTTTGCATTTCTGCTCGTGTTTACAGTCTGGTTAATGTGTAACATGATAATCACTTCCTATGACACCAAAACCCACTTTTAAAACAAATTTACATTCCATTGCTTTTATAATTACAAAAAAAAAAGAAAAAAAAAGAACGTTTGTCAAGGTAAACCTTAATGTGAGCTTGGCAAAGACTTGTCTGAAAGTTTAAAAAAGTTTTTGCTGAAGTTACATTATATAGCAGTGTTGACAGAGAAAGAGAGAGAGAGAGAGAAAGAGAGGAAGAAAAGAGTCTCGCTACCAGAGAGATGGCGAAAAGAAAAGATTTATTTCTTAATGAGGGTTTAGCGTCAGGGGCAGACAAGGCCAAAATAACAAACAGAAGAATTTTTTTTTTTAACCTCTACAATTCCTAATTTGAAAATAAAGAAAACAAAATACAGTTTAAACTTGGACACAGATAGATGGATGGATTGATGGAGGGATGGATGGACGCACTGATGGATAGATAGACAGACTGATAGATAGATGACGGAAGGACGGACAGATAGTTAGTTAGTTAGTTAGTTTGTTTGTTTGTTCTTTTCTACTTTTTTGTTAGTCATATTGACCACTGACCAGTTGTGCTGCTTTTCAAGGCTCCATGGCAAATTCTGGGCCTCCCAAGAAGAGACACAAGGGATGGTCCCCAGAATCCTCTGCTCCTACAGAAGTCACCCCCAGACCTGCTCCCAACAGCACGACCAATGGCACTAAATCAGGTAGAGACACTCATATCTTTACTGACATAAAATCCACTGCACTCATTTACCGCTTCTTGTGTTGTGAAGGAATTTGTCCTTCTGAATAAGGAGCCCAGAGTCATGGTGGGTGTGGGGGATGGATATTTCCTGAGGTGCACTGTAAAATCATTAAACAATCAGTGGGTTGTATTAGGGCTGGACGATTAATCGAAAAGTAACCAACACCAAAATTCAGACCCTCTAACCGACGTAATTTTCCCAGGTATATTTCTTTTTTTTTAATCCTGTTAATACTTCCCCTTAAAAACATACTACCACTACCATGTAGCCACATGACTCTGATTTATCACTAAAGTAGCTTAGAAACTCAAAACGTCTTATAGCATATATTTTTCTACTTTTGAAGTAACCATTTACAACCCACAGCTTCACAATGAATAGAGAGACGGTATGACTAATTCACACACAAAATCACTTGTACTGGTACTGTGCTAATTTATCTTTATCTGAATTACAACGACCAGAAATCTGTAACAAATGTTATGAAGCATAGATAAAATAACTGCTGAAAGTGAGCTGTTATGTCAGATCGCTCTTTCAATAGGAAAAAATATCCCACCTTTAATAGGCAAACATATTTACAGTACAAACCTTGTCAGTGAACTATAACGGCAAAAAAAAAAAAAAAAACCCAGAAACAAAATAATCGTTCATTAATTGGAATCGAGGTAAAATGTTCAATTAATCGAGGTTTTGATTTTAGGCCGTAATCGTCCAGCCCTAGGTTGTATTTGGGTTTCATTCAGACACAATATTTCTGCTCCTACACTGCATCATATTATTTACCAGGGAAATTTTAGAGATATACCAAAGTTTTTTTTCAAATTTTTTTTTTTGCATTCATATTTGACCTCAAAACATATAAGTTCCCGTGCCCCCCGTGGACTCAGGTCAGTGGTTCCCAACCTGTTTCAAAGAGATGTTGTATTGGGATTGATTTTGGGAAGGTGGTTATTAAGGATGTGTTTATGTGTGTGCCCTCAGACCACATAAGTCATGTGAGTGTTGATATACTATTACATCAACTATATCAAGTGTGGATATGTTTGTCCTCAGCTGAAAGCAGGGCATCTGGGTGTTTGTCTACGGGGTCATCTCTGCACGTTGCACCGCGGGAGTCTGTCACAGTGCCTGATCACCTACTCCAGACTTGTGGACTGCAGCCTGTCATTTTTAAAGGTAAGATTTTTTGTTTTCATGAATTCTGGTGACTATATATTTTTTCTGACCCTATTTACAATAACACCAGTTTCTGTTACTAATATTTATAAAATTACATTACAAAATTAAAAAAATATTGGAAATGTTTATAGACTTGTAGAAGAAACACAACCTGGACACTTTTAAAAATGTTTTCAGTGGTTTGTGCCTGTTTTGTCTACCGTGTGATGTGAGCAGTGCCCTGAGAGCGGTTCCTACCACTTTATCTTGGGCCAGCTGTTCAGTTACACTGTGTTTTTGTTTTGTTTTTTGTCTGTAGGGCACGGGACACTGCCACATTTGGGTGGGAACCTCAGGGACGTGCTGGTGAGTGACCTGCTACAGAAATGCTATCGCAGTTCCCAAAACCTCCCCCACGTCTACGAGCAGTACGGCACTGCTCCCATTCAGCCCATCTCCACTGAGATGCTGATCCTGCTGACTGTCTACTATCTAGTGCAGCTTGGTGAGAACAACAGCATGTATACATGCACATTCCATACAGTCTATGTCCAGTAGTAAACCTTTTGATGCCAGAAGTCCCCTATATGATGAGTCCCTTCCTAAAATATATGCATGTGTAAAGATCAATTTGTACTGTTTAAGCAAAATATAAAAACAGAAATCCCTCTATTTAGAGCAATATTAGATGTATAAAGTTGAAGAAAAAAGCCCAGCAAGAGTTAACAGACATTATATACTATAAAATTTCTTCAATTAATTGTGTATGAGCAGTATATGTAAGTGTATTTGTCTATCATGTTACAACAGCACCTGACCAGGCTCCTCTGATGGAAGACTTGGAGCAGATCTTCATGCGTTCCTGGCGTGAGTCACACCTGACGGAGATCCGGCAGTATCAGCAGACACATGCACAGTTTCCATCGCCTCTTCCCTGCCTCGCTCAGCCCCTCACTCCCTCTCAGCTCCCCTGGCTGGCCAAACTGGCCACCAGCTCATGCGGGGAAGGAGTTCTGGTGCTGGACACAGCGCCCTCTCTGGCCGAAGCGCTGGAGGACACCTTTCACAGACTGCTGAATGGCAGATTGAGGCAGACCAATTATGTGGTGATCATCTGCATGAACAGGAGCCAGGAAATAGAGTCATGTGTGGTGGTGACAGGTCTGTGGGTTACAGATTTCCAAGTTATAATTGTAGATATATATTTATGGGTTTAGACTAGAAATGCACAGTATATTGGTGCCATATTGGCACTTTTTTTACATTATCTGTATTGATATTGGATATTTATTTGTGCATGTTTATTTCCTCTATTTATACATTTAGATTACCTTTGCTATCATCTTACACATACTTCAAGTTAATCTTTAAAAAACATGAATAATTTAATACCGCATTAAATATGAATAAATACTATAATATATAAATAATACTAAAATAACAACAGCTTACAGTTAAAAACTATCAAAACAGCTATCAACATATTAAAATAATTGCAATTAATCTTGTGATGGTGTTTTTAGAAAGTATAACAAAGCAGTAAGTTGAAGGTAATTTTATAATGTATATGTTTTCACACAGGGAAGCATCAGACTCGTGCTCTAGCTGAGAGTCTTCTCTCTCCCAGTGATTGTGTGAGAGAGATTGTCCATGAACTGTCATCTGGGATGGCTGCAGAGCTGGGGTCCTATTTCAGTTCTTTGGGTCCAGGTAAGACTTCTGGTTTGATAAATGGATCTCACCTTGTCAGTTTCCCCATTCAGTGTTTAATGCACCTCTACACCATTTATCAGATGGAGATGTGGAGGCTTTGCTGGAGAAAGCTAGTCCTGAGAACACCTCCCAGTATTCTGGTATAATAGAACTATCAGGAGGCAGCCCTAAACCCAAGTGTGCCGGTGAGACTGACTTTTAAGTATCCAAGTATGAATTGAATGTGATAAATACCCTCAGCGTAAGGTGTGTTAACACTTTTTCGATAGAATTCTCTGTGGAGTGGCACGAGATTCGGCCCGTTCAGCTTGCTGTTGCACGGAAGTTGCTCTCACACGTTTGTGCCATCGCTGATTCCAGCACACAGAACCTGGACCTCGGTTCCTTCGATAAGGTTGAGTTCTTAATCTGCGTTCCGCCCTCAGAGGTCACCTTTCATCAAGTCGTCCTTCACCTGTGGAACTCAGGTAGAGTACCGCCACTCATTATCCATGAGTCTCTGCACCTTTACAAAAAAGAAGTATACTTCAAGTTCATTTTATCAAGTAAACAAATATATTTTCCAGTGACACTTTGGCCCGGTTTCACAGACAGGGCTTAGACTAAGCCAGGATTAGGCCTTAGTTCAATTAGGGCATTTAAGTAACTTTTATAAATGTTCACTAAAAGGGAAAAAAAAAAAACATTACTGGTGTACACCTTGAGACAAAACGATTGCAAGTTGCTTTCAGTTCAAACAGCTCAAACATGCATTTTAGTCTAGAAATAGCTTAAAGGGTTAGTTCACCCAAAAATTCTGTCATTTATTACTTACCCTCATGCCGTTCCACACCTGTAAGACCTTCGTTAATCTTCAGAACACAAATTACGATTTTTTTAGTTGCATTCCGATGGCTCCGTGAGGCCTCCATAGGGAGCAATGGACACTTCCTCTCTCAAGATCCATAAAGGTACTAAAAACATATTTAAATCGGTTCATGTGAGTACAGTGGTTCAATATTAATATTATAAAGTGACGAGAATATTTTTGGAGCGCCAAAAAAAACTAAATAACGACTTATTTAGTGATGGCCGATTTCAAAACACTGCTTCAGGAAGCATCAGAGCACAGATGAATCAGTGTGTCGAATCTGCTGTTCACAGCGCCAAAGTCACATGATTTCAGCTGTTGGCAGTTTGACACGTGATCTGAATCATGATTCGACACACTGATTCATTTATGCTCCGATGCTTCATGAAGCAGTGTTTCTATGTACTTGTTGTTTACTTGTACCAAGTACTATTATAAGTACTATTTCATAGTACTATTTAAGTACTATTTCAGTACCTCTTGGGACTAAATTGGCACACTTTTTAGTTTATACTTTTAAGGGTAACAGTAGCAAATTGTGCACAATTAGTTTATATCTATGTTTTATATACTGTTACTCTTAGTTTACTAGTTATAAACTTCTAGTCCACTTTTTAGTTGATGAAAGTACACTTAGAAGTATACTCTCAGTAAACTACTAGTTTAATAGTTTTTTCTAGTTCTTTAAGTGAAGTTAATGGTTTAGTTCACCTAAAAATGAAATTTCTGTCACTAATTACTAGGGCTGGGACAATTAATCAATTCTGAGATTTTCCGAATGCATCACGATTCACTCTCGAATCGATCCTGAGCTTAGTTCGCAACAGCAGATGGCACTGCATGCTTTAGAAAAATGACAGGGTAGAGAAGAAATTGTTGAATAAAGTCATTATTTTTGTTTTGTTTTTGTGCACAAAAAGTATTCTCGTCGCTTCATAACGTTAAGGTTGAACCTCTGTAGTCACGTTGACTATTTTAATGATGTCTTTACTACTTTTCTGGATCTTCAATGTGGTAATTATGTTGCTTTCTATGGGGGACAAAAAAACTCATTCATTTCATCAAAAATATCTTAATTTGTTCCGAAGATGAACAAAGGTCTTACGGGTTTGGAACGACATAAGGGCAAGTAATTAATGACAGAAAATTCATTTTTGGGTGAACTAACCCTTTAACATCATACACATATACAAGTGAAGTTAACATCATGCATCAAAGTGCAAAAATAATATATAAATAGGAATCTGTAAGTGTAAGCCTAGTACACTTAAAATACTTGACTGAAATGATACTTAAGTATATCTCGATTAAAAGTACAAGTTTAGGCCAATTAAATAAATAAATAAAATTTAGGCCAACTATACTATCCAGTATAAGCCAAGTATACTTAAGTATAATTTTGTTAAGTATATCTCTGATGAGTACATACAAAGTAAATTGAAAGTATACTCTCTTAGTTTTAAATAGCACACTTTAATAAACTTTTTTTTATAAGGGCACAATTTTCTTTCTCATTTTTTTCTCAATTTTCTTTTCTCCCTTTAAAACAGAAAGTTAAAGGCCTTTTCCTTTTTTTTTAAATTGGCATTTTTTTCATGTCACAGACTTGGAGAAATCCCACTGAGGAATTATATTATATATTGCAGATAGATCTCACTTCCTGCTGTTGTATTTCCAGGGGTGTTACGGGAGTTGGGGCTGAACCAAGACTGCTTGTCTATAAAGGAGGCGGAGCAGTACGTGGTAAAGCTGAACCAGAGCGCAGTAGGAAAGATCAACAGCCTCATTCAGAAATCCAAGATGAACCCCTACACGCTCTTCATACTGGTGCATGATCATGCACACTGGGACATCAGCAGGTATCAGACCTCCCATGAATCTCCTTAAACCTTAGTATCCTCTTTGCGTGGCTGTTGGTAAAACAATCTCTGTATCTTTGCTCTTATGACAGTGGACAGTGCAGTAGAGGAGATTCCAACTCAGGACTAGTGGATGGTCTGTTGAACTGCAGGCAGATTCGAGATGCTCCCAACATCCTGACGCTCCACGTGACTTCATTCCCCTTCACCTTGCAGACTCAGTACACACGCATCAGCCCTTACAATGAGATCCACTGGCCCTCTGGATTCAACAAAGTAAGAACATCACATACTATCTATTTAAACCAGAAAGTTAAGCTCCTGGAATTGCTCATAGAGGTTGATCACAACCACAGAACTTTTTGATTTTGTCTCACTGTATTTCTCACTTAGGATGTGGATTTTTATCACGAGAAGACAAAGTACTTTGGTGTATCTGAGCTGCTGGAGACGACCCGCTCTGGGAGTGGCCTTCCTCTGCTACGATATGACAGTTCGTTTGAGAGCATGGCTGCTGCTCTGGAGGAAAGGTATGTTTTCAGTGTTTTTATAGTTTAATATTATAGCTATTAATTAATGTATTGTTTATACTCTTCAGTGCATATACTCTGTGGTTCAAAAGTATGGGGTCAGTAAGATTTAAATGAATACTTTTATTCAGCAAGGAGGAATTAAATCAATTAAGTAGCAGTAAAATAACATTAGCTAAAGATTTTTTTTTGCTCTATCCTGTACCCTTTAAAAATTTGCCGACCCTGAACTTTTGCCTCAGTCCTCTCTCTATATGTTATGTTATAACCCCGCTCCTTCTCCTCAGGTTTCCAAAACTACATAGTGCGGTGATTCGCACTCATGTGCTGATCCAGCATTACTCTTTGGCCCTGATGGCAACAGCGGGCGGCCAGGCTCTACAGGCTTTGCAGAAGCACATCTCAGTGGAGACTCTGGAGATGGTACAGTGCCTTGTCAACACATCCCAGCGGTGTCCCAGCCATCATGGTCACATGCTGCTCTTGCGGATCCCCTCACCAGATCTCGCTGCCTTCGCCCACCAGCGCCTATGCCATGTCCGCAACAGACTCGGCCTCCACAAGCAGTTTGAGATCATCCTAGGGGATCCATGCTCTGCTCTCACTGTAGGAAAGCACTTCCTGGAACAACTGAGGGTATTTACTTTTAATTCTTTGTTTTTTTAAAGAGAAATAAAATATTGTGTCATTTATTCCTCCCAAAATATCCCTAAATTGTGAATTATTTTGCTCTTTGAATGTCTCTAGGTATGGCTGAAGATCTTAGACCCGGACTGGACTCCACGGACATATCTAGAGCTGGAGGCTTTACCCTGTATCCTCATCTTAACCGGCATGGATCCACTTGGAGAGTCTTTACCCAAGTAAAACACTCATATTATTATGCATATTTCAGTTTTTTTGGCCTGTGGCTTGATTCAGAATTGCTTTTGTAAAATTTTTGGCATTACAGGCATGCATCCAGCTGTTAAATATGTTTTTTTATTATTTCATATAAGAAAAACAACAATCCTTTAAGAGTAGTTCTTAAAGGTTCTGCAAATTATTCAGTGAATCATGAAATGGGCCTTTTAAAGCTTTCTTATCTATTTTATTTGTTTGCCCAAATAATGGTTAGAATTTGTACAGAGGTCAACATGACCTCAGAAAAATAAATACCGGTGGCAATTTGAGGTCCCTTTCAAAATAGTTGTCCCAATTTCATGTATTTATTTTACTAGCACAGGCTTTTTGGTGTTTTATTAGGTTCAAAATGTCAAGCAGAGTTACAATGCTTTTAGCCCAAATTTTAATATCACTATAAATCTATACACATCTCCGTGCAACCCTAGTTTGTACTTTGTCTTACCTCTCACCCATGTTGTTCCTTTGTCCCCAGATCTCTGAAGTACTGTGACCTACGTGTTATCAGCCTCTGGTCTCTGCAACGCACCACTCTAGAGCAGGAGCTGGGATTGGCCGCGTACCTACTGAAGACAAAACAAGACACCCAGCATGGGCCCCACGCACCCAGCGACCTGTCTGAGAGTGACCCTGAAAAACTCAGCAGCACTGACAATGAGGAGGAAGAGGTTGTGGTGGATGGTCAGTATTGCAAAGCCAGAAAACATGAAGTTTATACTAAACTGAGCATAAACCATTTCGTTATAAGAGTGTGTGCACCATTTATACTCTAAATTAGACAGGCATTTTCATGGTCAAGGCACACCCACAACTACCCAAAACATACATATAGAGAAAAAGAATATCAAGCTATTAGTCAGCTCAGCCTCATGCAGTCTGTGTTTTAACACAATCTTCAGCACAGCTTTTGGGAGGAAGAGGATTCTCTCCCAAGACCCCAGCATCTCTTCATTGTCCTCCAACACCTCATGTAAGAGGAAATGGAGATTAACCACCTCAATGACTGCATTTCCACATAGGTAGAACGGTTTCTTTCTTCAGGGACATTTCCAATAATCCAAAACATAATGGATCAATCAATATCAAAATCTATATTTATTTAAAATTAAAATCAAAGGATAACTTTTCAACCAGCTTTTTATTGTCACAATGTTGGTAGTATATGTAAATAAACAATGTGTACTTTTTCCATGTTACCTGCACCCAGTTATCTCTGTGTATTTGTCAGCAAAAGATGTCTTTTAATTGTAACACTTTGGGTTGTTGGTTAAAATCTAACAAAAGTGCTTGTAATTCTTTGAGAAATTGTTTGTAATTTACTGCTTCACTCTTTCAATTTAACTCCAAAAACATCCTGATAACATATGATAATAACTGATAAACTGATCAAATAAACTGATATCCTGAGTGGAATGTCTAACGTCACTTTAATAATAATAAATAATGGGAACCCTGTTGAAAAAACCACCACATGATCATAAACTGGTTTAGGCTGGTCAAGTGCTGGTCCAAAGCAACCAGCTCAAACCAGCTGCCATGCTTCAAAACATACCTTACCAGCATATGCTGGTTTTTTCAACAGGGAAATGGGTCTGATTTGGGACTTGCGGCAGTGATCTGCTTTCGGAACGGCTCCCAAAACTGGTGAATTCAAAATTTACTGGCAGCATGAATTTTGTGGGATTCTCTCACTGACCTTACCTCTCTCTGGTGGTCTATAGTAAACAACGACCTCCCTAGGCTGGGTAACCAGGCCTCCCCAGCTGGCTCTCAATACCCACAGTCTGACTGGACTCCTTTGGATCCAGAAAAGCATCCCAACCAGAGAAGACAATCCAAATCCACCTCGTCCGGCTCTTCGTCCACACGGGCCTCTCCTCTACGGCAGAGCTGCTCCTGGGCGTGCAATCTCAGCCGCCCGCCTGTGGTGCTGCTCCCTAAAGCTGTCTACGACCTCATCACCACTGTGGATTCCAGTGGCCTGCCTAAATCCACTTCCTTCCTCCCTCACTCTTCAGTAGAGTGGGCCAGCTCCTTTAGACCCCTCCTCAGTAAGATGATGACCTGCACCGAGCAGTCGCTATATTATCGCCAATGGACGGTCCCTAAACCCCACCACATGGACAGCAGTAACCGAGCTGAAGGACGCACTGATAACTTCCACCCACGAAAGCTGCTTCTGAGTGGGCCACCACAGGTAAACAAGAGTCTGGAACACTGGATGACAGTGTCAGTATTAGACTGGTGGGATAAAATGGCTATTGTTGTGCATGTTCAGGTAGGGAAGACTGGGGCGTATCTGCAGTTCCTTGGTATTCTCTCTCGTATGCTGATCAGACTGATGGAGGTGGACATCTACGACGAGGAGGACATCAACTGCAGTAAGTATTCGGGATGGAAATAAAAAGGAATATCATGTGTTTGAGTCACTGAAAATAATTGGCTCATAAGTTACTCATTCAGGAATCATCTGGATTTCACTGTTCATGCTGTTGGGTCTTGATTCTGAGAAGAACAGACTCATAAAAATCATTCATTTGTGAATCGGAATATGCTGGTTGTGCTCTATGTTTTTGAATTACTAAAAAGAACTGATTCAAAAGAGTCAATTGTTCAAAAATCAGACCACACTGGTCACGCTGTGTAGATTCAGCTGTGTTTTGGTACATGTACCAGAACCATTAATGAACTTTAATTTGGTTCTGGTATTCTAAAATATTTTTTTATAAATTTGTGACACTGAATTCCTTTTATTTAAATCCTTACACACTGAAGTCTTAAATATGTCTTTGTGTCCTATAGGTATCAGTGAAATGCTCAATATTTTTTTCTCCAGATTGTGAGACAGAATTGATGCGATATCATCAGCCCGCTGCGATGTGGCCCAACACAGACACTGCGCGAGAGATGCCTTTTGATTACTCCATCCATGACCCTAAATACTACAACATTAGCACTGTCTACTCACCAGACTTCACTCCGAATTCAGAAGGTGGGACCATCAAGACAATCATAAATGGTTTAGTTGAGCCCTGTTAAGTAGGTTTGTATTATTCAAATTGTTTGTTTTGTCTTTACTGCTTTAGATGGACACTCCAGGAGGCAGGAAGACGTGTATCTACGCAGGCAAACGGCACGGATAAAACTTTCTAAATATGCAGCATACAACACGTATCATCATTGTGAGCAGTGTCACCAGTATATGGGTTTCAATCCACAGTATCAGGTGAGTCCTTATTCACTTTATTACACAGCTCTCTTGAATACTTTGAGATTGTGATCACTCTGTCAGGGTTAATTTTGGCAATAATGACCAGCTGAGTGTACATTATCCCTTACCTTTTGGCTTTAAACAGCATAATCTATATTATAATGTGCGCATTTTGGTCTGATTATATTTTGGGACGTTGATTTTCTGTTTGCAGCTGTACGAGTCCACCCTGCATGCCTTTACCTTCTCTCACCTTCTACTGGGAGAGGAAATCCAGCTTTACTTCATCATTCCCAAATCCAAAGAGCATTACTTTTCCTTCAGCCAGTCAGGAGGCCAGTTGGAGAGCATGAGACTGCCGCTTGCTTCTGATTGGGTACAGACTAATAGTCAACTAGTAGGGGCCAATTTTGCCATGAGTGCATGATGAACATGATATTTTCATAGTTTCGTTATAAATACTAGTAAATGTCTTCTAAAATGTTTAGTTAAATAAGCTTGACTAATTCCAGACTATGTAATTGAGTAATAAAAAGAACACCATTAAAGCTAGATTTGATGTTTGCAGAATCCCGACGCTATCAAAAGTCCAATTTTTACACCCACCACTGGTCGCCATGAGCATGGCCTGTTTAATCTGTATCATGCCATGGAAGGAGCTGCCCACCTGCACATTCTAGTGATTAAAGAGTATGAGATGGCCGTCTACAAGAAATACTGGCCCAACCATATAATGCTTGTCCTTCCCACTATCTTCAATGGAGCTGGAATAGGTAATTACCAGTTATCATCCTGTTTAACTGATCTGTTGGTCAGTGAGTCTTTAATAAAGTAGCCTTCTCTCCCACGTTCTCAGGAGCAGCACATTTTCTGATTAAAGAGCTTTCCCATCATAACCTGGAGTTAGAGCGGAGCCGGAGAGTGGAGCATGGAAATCGGCCACAAGACGTTTGGCCCTTCATCATCCTCGCAGATGATTCCTGTGTCATGTGGAACAGTGTTGATGTTGATCCAAAAAGGTGCTTAATTTTACACTTGATCAAACTTACAAACTATATATATACAGGTGCTGGTCATATAATTAGAATATCATCAAAAAGTTCATTTTTTTTATTGTAAATTATTTTTAAAAATGAAAATTTAATATATTCTAGATTCCCTACATGTAAAGTAAAACATTTCAAAAGTTTTTTTTTTTTTTTTTTTAAATTTTGATGATTAGAGCGTACAGCTCATGAAAGTCCAAAATATAGTATCTCAAAATATTAGAATATTTCCTAAGATCAATCAAAAAATGGATTTTCAAAACAGAAAAGTTCAAGTTCTTTAAAGTATATTCATTTGAACACTCAATACTTGGTCGGCAGCACATATTACAGCAAATGACTTGCTCCTAGCACAAATTACAGCATCAGTGAAGTGTGGCATGGAAGTGATCAGCCTGTGGCACTGCTGAGGCACTATTGAGCCTTCAGATCATCTGTATATTGTTGGATCGACTGTTTCTCATCTTTCTCTTGAAAATATCCCATAGATTCAGGGGTCAGGCATGTTGTCTGGCCAATAAAACACAGTAATATCATGGTCAGCAAACCACTTGGAAGTGGTTTTTGCTTGTGGGCAGGTGCTAAAGTCCTGCTGGAAAAGGAAATCAGCATCTCCATAAAGCTTGTCAGCAGATGGAAGCATAAAGTGCTCCAAAATCTCCTGGAAGATGGCTGCATTGACTTCGCACTTGATAAAACACAATGGACCAACACCAGCATATGTCACGGCCCCCCCAAATCATTACTGACTTCAGAAACTTCACACTAGATTTCAAGCAGCTTGGATTCTGTGCCTCTCCAGTCTTCCTTCAGACTCTGGGACCATGATTTCAACATGAAATGCAAAATTTACTTTTATCTGAAAAGAGGACTTTCGACCACTGTTCACTGTCCAGTTCTTTTTCTCCTTAGCCCAGGTAAGATGCTTCTGACGTTGTTTCTGTTTCAGAAGTGGCTTGGTAGTCCTTTTCCTGAAGATGACTGAGTGTGGTGACTCTTGATGCGCTGACTCCGGCTTCATTTGACTCATTGTGAAGCTCTCCCAAGCGTTTGAATCGGCTTTACTTGACAGTATTCTCAAGCTTGTGGTCATCCCTGTTGCTTGTGCACCTTTGCCTATGCAATTTCTTCCTTCTAGTCATCTTTGCATTCAATATGTTTTGATACATCATTCTGTAAACAGCCACCCCATTCAGTAATGACCTTCTGTCACTTACTCTCTTTGTGGAGGGTGTCAATGATTGTCTCCTGGACGATTGCCAAGTCAGCAGTCTTCCCCATTAGTGTGGTTTCAAAGAACAAGAGATACCCGGAATTTATACTGTAGGGATGGTCATTTAATGAAACTCAAATGTAAATATTCTAATTTGAGATACTGGATTTTGGACTTTCATTAGCTGTACGCTCCAATCAACAAATTTAAAAAAACAAATAAAAAACTTTTGAAATGTTTTACTTTACATGTAGGGAATCTAGAATAAATGAAAGTTTCATTTTTTAAAATAATTTACAAAAAAAAATTAACTTTTTCACGATATTCTAATTACATGACCAGCACCTGTATGTATATGTGTGTATGTGTATGTGTATGTATATATATATATATATATATATATATATATATATATATATATATATATATATATATATATATATATATATATATATATAAACTGTAATGTTATTTTTAAATTAATTTAGAAATTACTACCATTACTATTACTTTCATAATATATATTATTATATTATTACTAACTTTATTTTAATTAATTATATATTTTATTATTTATTATTATTATTTTGTAATTGTTTTTAGCTACTTAATTTTTAGTTGTTCCAAATTCATTTTTATCAATAATAATAATAAATTTTAAAAAATAACTACAATTTTTAAATAAAAATGTTAAATAAAAGTATCCTGTCATCAAAAAAGACTGATGGAAATGAATGGGGTCAGAAAGTATAGGTACAGAATTGTAATATTGGATTCATCCCTATATATACACCATCTCTCTGAAGTAGTGTTTTTATATGTTTTCAGCGGTACCGCAGGGACAGAAAGAAATGTGTCCTTGAAACAGGTTCTTCAGCATATGGAGTCTTCTCCAGATATTACTCAATATGGCTTATGTGGGATGAGGAAGTGGTCCAGTCGTGGAGGTGAGGCCGGGCGGCAGAAAGAGCCGTTCTCGCGTGGACACCTACACGACTTCCTGCTACTTAATGTGGACCTCACACAAAATGTGCAGTACAACCAGAACCGGTGAGTTCTCAGAATGTCCATCTAGTTTGGTTGGTTTTTCCTCCATTATTGTCCAAATATTCACCAAATCCTCCCCTCATTCTCTCCACAATAGTTTCACATGTGATGACGTGGACTTCAACCTGCGTGCCCACAGTGCAGGACTCCTCATCTGCAGGTTCAACAACTTCAGTGTAATGAAGAAGCAGATCGCCATTGGTGGATACGGTACCTTCATCATCAAAACTAAGGTAGGTTTCTAGCCAGCATCCAAAAGCATTTTACTGTATAGATCTATGACAAGAATCATGCAACTACTAAAACAATCTTCTTCTGATATTCTTCTGAATTTTCCACAGATGACAGATGTGCCCACCACAGTCCAGCCGTCTCAGTATATCTGCGCTCCAGACAGCAAGCACCTGTTCCTGGCCACACCAGCTCAGCTACTGCTGGAGAAATACCTCCAACACACCAGCCATCGCCTCTTCCCGCTCAGCGCCCAAAACTACAGCCACCCAGTCCTCTCTGTCGACTGCTACCTGAACCTCGGCCCAGAGGTACTTACTAATACCTGTACTTTTACCAAAAAAAAATTCATAGTAGACTAATGTCCAGTTTAAACAGCTTGTTTGCATCTCTGTACAGACTTTAGAAGAATCCCAGCATCTTAAATAAGTGGATAGTTTATTTTAATGCCGTGCCGGATCACATTGGAAGATTATGTTTGTTCGGAAAGTTTGTTTTGTTTTGTAAATGAGGCACAGTGTTATGGAAAATTTGCAAAGAAACTTTTGTTGAAAGATGAAGCAGCCAACTGTATTGGATCTGACATCACAAACCGTACAGCAAGTAAAGGATTTTATAATGCTTTGTCTGTAAATGGCTTTTCTGCATGTTTTTTTGTGCAAAAATTTGTATAAATGTTATAAGTAAACCTCAAGGAACAGATTAAAATAATAATTTTAAAAAAATCACATCATGATCCATTTAAATAAATAAATGAACTGAATGTTTCAGAGTAAAGCATATATATATATATTATTATTATTATTATCCCTACAATCAAGCACAGCCCACTTTATAGTTTTTTGTTTGTTTGTTTGCTTTAAATCACAGTTGCATTTATATAATCATGCAGGCCTAAACTGGTTGTGCCAGATGGTAATACCATGGTACTTGAAGGAACACATCGCTACCTTCCTGCATACTTCCACATGATTCTAAGTAGAGCTTTTTGTGGTTTATTTGTGTCCGTTCCCAGGTGACCATTTGCTTTGTCAGCTCCAGACCTCACTCCATTAACTTCAGCACTACAGGACTGCTCTTCAGTGGCCTCCTCTTATACTTCTGTGACTCCTTTGTGTCTCCTGGATTCCTCAAAAAGTTCCAGTTTCTGAAAGGTAAACTTAAATAATATATGTAACTATTAGTCTGTCTATTTAGAGTAAAAGAAAATACTGACAAGTACTTGCTCTTTCTGCTCCAGGGGCAACACTGTGTGTGATCTGTCCTAACCGGAGCTCTCTACGTCAGACTGTAGTTCGGCTGGAACTGGAGGACGAATGGCGGTTTCGTCTCAACGATGAGTTTCAGACAGCCAACGCCAAAGAGGACCAGCCTCTCTTTTTCCTCACAGGAAAACACATATGACTCTCAAAGCCCAAAGACTTAATCACTTTGGTCTTATCAACAGTCCTGTATGTATATAATATTAGCTCTGTATATAATGCACTGGATGTGCTGTAAATTAACTGCTTGCTTGCTGTTGGTGTTTTTTCTCTTTTTAAGCTCATACAGGAAAAGTAAAATATTATTACGCTGCATATGGACACACCCTCAAAACCGGATTTACATCTTTATCATCGTTTAAAATGTATTTATTTACTGTGACCTTTCTGTTTTTATCTTTTTATGTCTTATTGTTTGGTGTTTTAATAGTTTTTTTCTGTCACAGCCGGATCTTTTAGCATCAGCTTAATGCAGTTATGAAGTGTTAAAATAACATATTGAAGTATTTTGTAGAAAAGAGTATTTTTGTAGCTGTGTTTAGCCAGTTCTGTTATGAGTGTGAATGAGGGCATAATGTCATTAAAGTACTTGTCATACATTTCAAATCTCTACAGTCTCCGCTCAACATTGTTTTTCTGTTCCAAATGCTTTCCCAAAATGTGCTACATTTGACGCTGTACCCAGTGTTGCCAAGTCCGTGGGCTAATTTTACATTGTTGCTGCGGGTTGTTTTTCATGTCCACGGGTTGAAGCGACCCCAAATAAAATAATATTTAGCCCCTGGAATGCGACTTTCACCTGGGGATCCCTGCCAAAAACGTGGAATTTCAGTTTTGAGTAGCAATTGGGCGTTTTTTGTTGTTGTTGTTGTTGTTGTGAAAACCTGGCAACCCTGGCTGTACCACTGTATGAACACTAGAGGGCAGAACAATCACATGTGGTAGAGATGCTAAAAAGAAAATGTATTCTTTTAATACAGCTGAAGCTATGGTTTAACTGGCTCAAATAATCAAAGGTGTTTTTTTTTTTTTTTTTTTTTCATAAAACTATAAATAATGAAAAGTATAATTTGTTAATGTTTAATTTTAGTTCTTGTGTATTGAACTCAGTCTTTTTGACTGGCCATGAGCCATCTTGGTTTGGAGAGAGAAAAATTCCACATACGATGGCTTGCCACTTGGTGGCAGCGTATAGGATGTTGCACTAGTGTAGTGTACACTAGTGGTTGATGTTGCAACTGTGCAATCAAAACCCATGCATACAGAAGACATGGCTTTCTGAATAGCTGTCTGTTGTAGTGACCTCTATGCATGACAGGGTCAATAATAATACTCCATGACAAAATATCTGCTCAGTGTTATACTCTGTATGGCAGGACAGGTTAATAAATTACCTGTTAGACATGTTCTCAAGGCATGTTATGTTACGGTTAACAACATGTACCATTCATCATTCATTTAATAAGCGACATAAATGTGTCACTCGACATGTTTACAGCAACCTCAGCGTATGTCATATATATATGGATCCTGGGGTTACGGCCACCCACAAACATGCCTGCAGCTTGCAGTTAAATTCAAGCACGAGAGTTAATATTTAAATGAGATTCCAAACCACATTGGTGTCACCCATAAATATCTCTCAATATCAAATCGTTTTGAAATTAATCCTGGTTAACTGAGTAACTCAACCTTTTAACTGTGCCGAATTGAAATACCCATCACACTGGTATATGGGATGTGGCATTACATATTTCTTGGTCATCAGAGGGATTAATTACATTGTATTCTGTGGATATGAACTAGCTAATCTAAAAAGTAAAAAAAAAAAAAAAAAAAAAAAGGTTCTTAAATACTGCAGGAATGTTTGAATCTAACATTTAACATTTGAACATTGCGTACCTGCAATTGGATCAGTGTACATTTGTATGTGTGTGCGTGGATTTGTGCTGACCGCATTCATCTTTAGTCATTCAACTGTTACACAATTTAATCACTATCTCTAGATACACAATTGACTAAAGGGACATATACAGTCGCTGTCATTTGATGTGAATTTATGACTTCTTCTTTGAAGCATGTGGAAACGGTGACTCGTGTTGCAAGTGTACATTCTGGCCATCTCTGGTGGGGTAAGGGTCAGTCTCACAGAGAGAGTCACAGCAACAGCAGAACCGGCCCCTCCTGAAATGACATGTGACATGATCTGACGGGTCCCTGGAACTGTAACATATACAACTTAAAAATAACATTTTTATAATCAGACTCACAGTTGTTGCAGCCTTTAATAACTTTAACTTCAGTAATCAATTCATACATTATTTTTGTATGAAAATAGTTGATATCACTTACACAAACTACAACTATCCCACTTTCATCTCAACCAACAATTTTGTCCTAATAATAATGTCTTAATAAAAAAGTCATCATTATTCATTCAACTGTACTTGTTTACCAAGGTGACAACAGTGTCAGTGAAGATAATAACAATATCATTCCAGTAGTGCTAAATATGAATTCCCAACAGTGTGCTTAGGAGTGTTATTATTTTATACAACAGTTCAATAGACTAGAAGTTAATATTGAGTAACTTTTCTTAAAATATTATATAGCAACTTACTTTTTCCATTTTTGCTCCCCCAATGAAAATAATTCCAAACGAAGTCAACGTAGAATAAACTGTTGTGTATCTCAGAGCAACAAGCAGCAGTGGTGTTGTTTAGTTCTTGAATGAATCAGTTTAATAAATGATTCAGTGACTCACTTATAAAGACTTGTCGTTTACCTGCAGGCATAATGATGTAAAATGGAGTCAAGAGAGTTTTATGCACAAACTGAATATATATATATATATATATATATATATATATATATATATATATATATATATATATATATATATATATACAAACCCAATTCCAAAAAAGTTGGGACACTGTACAAATTGTGAATAAAAAAGGAGTGCAATAATTTACAAAACTCATAAACTTATATTTTATTCACAATAGAATATAAATAACATATCAAATGTTGAAAGTGAGACATTTAGAAATGTCATGCCAAATAGGCTCATTTTGGATTTCATGAGAGCTACACATTCCAAAAAAGTTGGGACAGGTAGCAATAAGAGGCCGGAAAAGTTAAATGTACATATAAGGAACAGCTGGAGGACCAATTTGCAACTTATTAGGTCAATTGGCAACATGATTGGGTATAAAAAGAGCCTCTCAGAGTGGCAGTGTCTCTCAGAAGTCAAGATGGGCAGAGGATCACCAATTCCCCCAATGCTGCGGCAAAAAATAGTGGAGCAATATCAGAAAGGAGTTTCTCAGAGAAAAATTGGAAAGAGTTTGAAGTTATCATCATCTACAGTGCATAATATCATCCAAAGATTCAGAGAATCTGGAACAATCTCTGTGCGTAAGGGTCAAGGCTGGAAAACCATACTGGATGCCCGTGGTCTTCAGGCCCTTAGACGGCACTGCATCACATACAGGAATGCTACTGTAATGGAAATCACAACATGGGCTCAGGAATACTTCCAGAAAACATTGTCAGTGAACACAATCCACCGTGCCTTTCGCCGTTGCCGGCTAAAACTCTATAGGTCAAAAAAGAAGCCATATCTAAACATGATCCAGAAGTGCAGGTGTTTTCTCTGGGCCAAGGCTCATTTAAAATGGACTGTGGCAAAGTGGAAAACTGTTCTGTGGTCAGGCAAATCAAAATTTTAAGTTCTTTTTGGAAAACTGGGACGCCATGTCATCCGGACTAAAGAGGACAAGGACAACCCAAGTTGTTATCAGCGCTCAGTTCAGAAACCTGCATCTCTGATGGTATGGGGTTGCATGAGTGCGTGTGGCATGGGCAGCTTACACATCTGGAAAGGCACCATCAATGCTGAAAGGTATATCCAAGTTCTAGAACAACATATGCTCCCACCCAGACGTCATCTCTTTCAGGGAAGACCTTGCATTTTCCAACATGACAATGCCAGACCACATACTGCATCAATTACAACATCATGGCTGCGTAGAAGAAGGATCCGGGTACTGAAATGGCCAGCCTGCAGTCCAGATCTTTCACCCATAGAAAACATTTGGCGCATCATAAAGAGGAAGACGCGACAAAGAAGACATAAGACAGTTGAGCAACTAGAAGCCTGTATTAGTCAAGAATGGTACAACATTCCTATTCCTAAACTTGAGCAACTTGAGTCTCCTCAGTCCCCAGACGTTTGCAGACTGTTATAAAAAGAAGAGGGGATGCCACACAGTGGTAAACATGGCCTTGTCCCAACTTTTTTGAGACGTGTTGATGCCATGAAATTTAAAATCAACTTATTTTTCCCTTAAAATGATACATTTTCTCAGTTTAAACATTTGATATGTCATCTATGTTGTATTCTGAATAAAATATTGAAATTTGAAACTTTGAAAATGATTGCATTCTGTTTTTATTCACAATTTGTACAGTGTCCCAACCTTTTTGGAATCGGCTTGTGTGTATGTGTATATATATATATATATATATATATATATATATATATATATATATATATATATATATATATATATATACATACAAAATCTGCTATAATGTCATGTCCACTACAAAATGTTATCAAAGAGAATACATTTGAGATGTGGTGGAAATGGCATTTGTATTACATCTGCCTGAAACAGCTCTCAATTTTTCTCATTAACAACGCTTTGAGTTGGTTGTGCACGTGTATATGGTTGGTCTATAGATCACGTGTGCATCTTCCTTGTGAGTGATTATATACTAATTGTGAGAAAGCTGTAGTGATATCCACTCTCTCGGGGAGGGTCTGACCGCTTGAGGCTCTTCATGCCAGACCTCTCAAGTTTCGACTGTGGACACCATTCCAAGAACACACTTGGTAAAATTAGTATATGAAAACACCTTCAAGCCCAGTATATAGCTCGCCGCTCAGTTGTAAGCACAAGCATTGAGTAAGGACTAGTCTCAGCTTCGTAATAAAGGCTTATTTCATATAAGCGAGTGGATAATGGAATCATGATAGCAGAGGATCAAGTGGAAGGCTACGATGAGAGATTCGGCCCAAATGAGACGAGCTGGACATGGGTAACACACAGTGATTTGTCAGTTTAATATTCAATATGATGGACTAAAACACTGAAAACTGTCTGTCTGGATTTGATATTATTATAGACGTAATTTAATTGCTTTATTGTATTTAAAGCTTTAACTGTAGCTTGTCTCCCCTGTAGCTTTAGTGTAGCTTCATTTCTTACTCTCTGTAATTTTCTGCTGATTGTGGCCTGAAAGATTGTTCTGAAACAGTGATTGTTCTTATATGCCAGTGACAGGTTCTAATTTTAAGAATGAATCATCAGCATATTACAACACAGTTTGATTTTTGGATTTTGACAACAGTATTTGAGATATGTTCTTATGCATAGGACTAGCATTTAACATATAATTTGAATATTTATTATATTGTGATGTTTATTAATTACTCTATGCAACATGAGGAGTTTTCGCCATCTGCGAATCAAATGTCTGTTTGGCATGAATGGGGGACGGTCATTGACAGGGATACCATGAGCGTGTGTCTGTTTAGAGTCTGTTATGTGACCTAGAACCAAAGAGCATCAAGTGCGTCATTGTGTCAGGTTACATGGGCATTTCCAAATAGACGGACGAGGTTTGCATAACATTTAAGTGATGTAATTTGTCAAAGTATGTGTTAATAGGACATCCGTACAATATCATTTAATTTAAAAAAGAAACATCAGGTGTTTAATTAAAGGTCAGGGTATTTGGATATCTGGATCTGGTGTTCAGCAGGAGCAGTGAAGGTCAGGAACTGTACATTGTTGTATATTCACTGCTGCAGTCATTAAAGAATGAATGATTCATATTTTATATTTTCATATTTTACTGTTTGCTCTGAAGTGCAGTGTGATTAAATACAAACTAGACAACAGATGCAGGTTTATAATGATTCATGTAATTCAACTCCCTTTTAGGACATGCACTTTAAGTTTTATATGGACAATGCTACATCAAGACTGAAATAACTGATGTAAAGCTCTTAAGGTGATCATACTTTTTGAAAAATGTTGCTGGGCAATGTTGCTGAGCGATGTTGCTTGGGCACTTTCCCATTGAGAATGAGCAACAAAATTCCATCTGGATACTTCAGATCAAAATTTGTTGCCCATTCTCAATGGGAAAGTGCCCAAGCAACATCGCTCGGCAACATTGCCTGGCAACGTTGCTCAAAAATTTGCCTTGTATATCATCACCTTTAGCATACCACTGCAGCAGAGCAAGTCAGCTTGTGCTGAGACAAGGGAAACTGTTTTGCTGTTTTTTGAGAACAGAGTCTTTAGCTTGATTGACTATAAACAGACATCAGCATGATCTTCCAGCCAAGCCTGTTCTTTGGTTTCCAATTTTGTACTCTGTGTGGTGTGAGGGGTTTAGGAGAGACGAGATACAATATCACCGCTCATGTTCCTTCAACTTCAACATGTTAGACTACTTATTCCAAAAAGTCCAGTGATTCTCAGGGCTCAAGGGCCTTAAAATGACTTAAATTATTTATTAAAAAAAAAAAAAAGGGAAAAAAAGGGTTCCCACATTCTCTTCCTCATATATATATATATATATATATGCCTAAGTGTGATTTGTAGACCTGGGACCAGTTGCATAAACACTGACTTAGCAGTTTGTCAAGGGCTAATCAGCTTTACTTTTTAGTATAAAATTATCTTTTTTTTTTCCTTTTTTTTTTGTAACTGATTTAAAACAGTTATAAATAGTCTTAAAGAAAAATGATGACTAACCTTTAAGACAAGTCTTAGCAGCTTATGCAACCAGTCCCTGGAATTAACAAAATCTTAAAACGCAATGGCCATTTTTATAATGAATATACTTTTTTTTCTAGTTATGCCAAGCTCTACAATATGTTTTCGGGTAGTAATTGTGAGTAAATATGTTTGTTTGTTTTTTTAAGTTGGTGGAATGCCTGAAGAACATATAGCTCATTCAGACTCCAAAATTTAATAATTTTAAAGCATAATTATGTTTTATTTTTTATTTATTTATTATTTTTTATTATTTTTTTTTTTTTACAGAAACTAGGGGTGTCCATAGATTAAAATGAGATTTGAAAATAAAACTAGAACTAGGGGGCCTTTGGATATTGTTGTGGAGCCTTGGAGTCAAAAAGCCTGAGAACTTATTAAATATAAGATCTTATTTAATTTAATTAGGGTTGGTAATTTAAAGTGTTAATTTATTATGAATAATTGTTTAAAACATATGCAACAACAAAAATAGAGTTAATTTTTAAAAATATTTTTATTATAAAATGTTTTTTTTTTTAAATATATATATATATATATATATATATATATATATATATATATATATATATATATATATATATATATAATCTGAGAAATTCAGGTTTGATTTAGCACTTTTGAGTTTTTGAGTGTCTGCAGAGTTGCATACTGTCTATTTGAGAGGTGCTTAATTTGAGTTGCTGCACATTGTTACATGAACACACTTCCTCCACTTGTTTACAACCCAATCCCTCATTCTAACAGAGCAGAATCTCGTTTTACAGCCTATGGTACATACTGTGCTGCCCCGGGACGTCAAAAACACAATGGAGCGATGCAGAAAAACAGGCCCCACTTCACTGAAGAGTCTCAGTATCACCCTTCCCTCTTACAATAGTAAGGTCAGCAGTTTAGTCACATGACCCCACATGCCTTGTGTCACAGGCCCCCACTCTGATTGGTGGAGACAGCCCATCCCAGATGACTCCCCCTTCCTCCACGTGAACACATTCATGAGTTTTCTTGGGAATGTATTTTCACAATCAGTCACATGCTAAGCTTATAGAACAAAATGTTTAGAGTCATAGGACAGGTTTTAGAGTACATAAGATAGTATTTACATTTACTGTTAAATATAGTGAATCTTTCCATGGACAAAGTGTGATTGCAGTATGACTGATAAGAGACAGCAAAACAGAATATCAGAAAATAGTATGAAATGTTTGATATAAATATATCAGTGTTTATTAGTATCTTGACAGCTATGTCAACATATCTTATTCAGTTCCTTCACTAATATTTTTCTGCACTTGGACATTGTAATCACACAGAGCATTAAAAGTCTCCTTGGACTGCTCAGACCCCAGACCCTCTAAATCACATTCTCTGATTCTTAGAAACCATGCTAATGTTTCTGGAATGTACTCTAGTGTGCTGGTTTGTCCAATGGAGAGATCAATGCATCATGATGAAATAGAGAGCGTGCTGAGAGAATGCTGTGTAATCGGAGAGGTGGGCAGTCCTTTCTTTATATGGCAAGCTTCTCTTAGGTTGTTCGCTTGAACAGTGCTTCACAGAAACTTGCTCATGCACACACATACACATACTTTTGTCTTCTTTACTCACTCTTTTCAGAGAAAGGCAGCAGTTTCGGAACTTAAATACACACACACATTGTCCATCTAAAATTCCTCTTAAAGGATACCAGGGTTACCACAGTACACTACACTACAATAACTGCTATGTCAGAATGAGAAGAATGGATGCTTTTAGTGGCATGTGCAAATGGCATCTAAAGCAAAATCTTAAAATCAGTAAAGATGCATGTCTATGCATCATTGCAATTCTAAAGCTAAGTAATGCACTGTCTGTCATGGGATGTCTGATGAAGGCTTTGAAGTAGGCAGAAACATCACTGTTTTTAAAGAAATAGTCATGTTTGCAGAGCAAGTGTTGCAAGTGTCGCTTTTAGATAAAGTACCATGGTAATACCATGGTGTTATAGTAGCATTATAATCTTTGCAAGTAATGTAAATAGAATGGTACATGAATATGGTATCAATCAGTATATTTACCATCTGATAAACTCGCAGTACCATGGTATACTTTTCAAATCAATTCCCCAGAAAACGCTGATATATTAAATTCAATACAAAATTAATTCACCATGATTTTCTTAATCCCTCTGCGATTACTGTACAGCCTACATCTGGTATGCAACATGTGTTTGAGACATAAATGCCCTCACGCAAATAAAATATATTTCCCTGTATATGAATTATCAAAATGATTTAACAGTACATTTGAAAATATACAGAATAATATATTGTGTTAATATATTCCAATATATTGAATAATACATAATTTACTGCTTTTCATATATTGAAAAATGTCACAATATATTTACTAATATATCATAATGTATGTAATTGTATATTTAGTAATACACTTAATAATATATAGATGTACATGTGATAAGAAATGGTACTGCTTGTGTATAAATATATTGAAGATATATGTACTCATGCAGTATAAACACACACACATATAGAAATATGTTATGTAATATATTTCTTATAAATTACATTATAAATGTTTCCTATTTTCAAGCTAGTTAACAATAGCACAAGCAAACCCGCATGTACTAAAGTATTCTCTGCACAGCCGTAACATTTCAAATAAATTAATTACAGTTTTAGTGATATTTGGCCAATCGTCAATGTAACCACAGGGTCTACTCTTCAGCACAATGGTAACCTCAAAAACTCAAGACATACCAAAAAACCTTTAACAATACAAAATAATCCAACATTAAACACTAACAGATCTCCTCCTATATTGATATCGAGCAAAAACGCATGAAATAACATTTCATTTTAACATTTACTCTTCTTGAACACACAGAAGCAATGCTGGGAACTAGAAATCTGCTTTAACATTCTGTGAATATGTGTGTGTATATATATATATATATATATATATATATATATATATGTGTGTGTGTGTGTGTGTACATTCACATTTATATGGGAACATGTACGTGCAATATATGTACACATTAAAGGATAAAACTTAATGAATATTACATGTAATGCTATTTTTGTCTTAATATATAGCCATACATGATTAATGCATATATTGCAGTATATTGAAAAATATAAGCACTAGTTTCCATGGAAATGTATCATGTAATATATTGCATTATATTTTGCAGTATACGCCCATATATTTCTGTTCAGTAAGGGTGTTAAAAACCTTTTATTTTGACAGCATGTAATGGTAGTGGAATAATAATTAGTAAACCACCACTCACCCACCCACATGTCTTTTCTGTGATGACTTACAGCCACAGCCACAGCCACACACACACACACACACACACACACCCATGCTACTGTAAACATTCGATTGCCAGTTCAGCTGCTGCTGCTTTCCTGCCACGTGAGCAGAATTGTGTGTGTTAAATCCATTAAATGCAGTGCATAGTCAGCGTTACTTCACCACCGTAATGGTAGATTCAGCAAGCAATTATAATTACATATAAATTAGGCAAGAAATTAAAATGTAAAATGAGCTGTCATATTAGTGGACAACATATATTGCCTTTGACACTTGAGCGTTCTAGTCGCGTTGCGTTCTAGTCGCGTTGCGTGGACCAATCAAGTGTTTGATTGGTCCACTGACTGACGACGACGTCATGACTCCATCCACAAACGTAAAAGACGCGTCGCGCGCATACTATTGGATACAGTAGACTGTCAACGGGAGCTTATAGCTGTTTGTCGCGTCGCGTATTTAGCAGTTTAGATGGGTGCAAAGGGTTAACTGTGATGTCAGTTGCAGAGGCAGGGTCTGCTACTCACTGCAAGCAGTTTCCACCCTGCTTTAAATACAACGCCAACACAGACAGTCAGAGAACAGTGAGTCAAACGGTAGAGACAAAATACATATGAGCGAAGAGCAGCGAACAAATATCAACCGGTCCGGATTCAGCAGTGTACGAAGATCCACTAAGTGCATTTGAATGGCTGTCACATCCTAACGCGTCTGCCGCATCCCACGTATGTATTACAGGGAATTCCATCCTTCCCTGGTTTCTCATTTCCATCCTGTTTATAATCATCATCAAACGTAAATGAATGCATTTGTTTTGGTTAATATGCACAGTGAAAGGGGCTTCTCTTTTTATAGCACAATGGATGATTGTTTACATTCTTTGGACCTCTGCTCTGACTGTAATGATCCGTGACATTCGGTTTCTATAGCAATCATGCAGTTATCAAGACTTAACTTAGATTTACAAAAAAAATTATATTTTATATATATATATGGATCACCTTAGTCTGGAGGATATTTGGCTTTGCTCAGTGAGTCTTTGAGTGTTTGTGGGTATGGGCAATTATGCAATAGTTGTCCTGCAGGTCTAGTGTTAAATTAAGCATCATAGATGATGCACTGTACATTTGGATGCTTGTGCTATTATTGGCACCAGTATCTAACAGCAGAAGAACCATTCGAGCCATGTCAGTCCCATGTGATTATAGTGTCTGTGTATATGTAAAGGACCAGTCTGTTGTGTATGAACAATGAAGACTTACTTGAAGGTTTTTACATAATCCAAGGGTTACATCTAGAGGGCAAATTATTTGGGTTAATAAGGTTGTCAGGTTTTCTAAGAGCCAGAGTACCCACAGTCATGGAAAACCTAGAAAGATTTTAAAAGTGTGATTTCCAGGCCTGTAGTGAAAATACATTCTTGCATTTCCCTCAAGTATTTCACTTGCTTAAAATATTTGACCACATGCAGCTTCAATTTGTCTGTTGAAGGTCATTTGTACAGTCCTAATATAAATGTTTAATTCTGTTAATTCAGAAAATTGGCACTGAAATACAAATGGAAATCCGTCAAGAAAAAAAGATTTCTAAATAAATCCTTTTGCCAGTAATCATGAACAGATGGAATGGTCATAAGCTAGTCAAAAAAATTCATAGGTCAACAAGTGTGAGGACTCTGACAAGCATGCATACAAAATAATTTTTCTCCTCATTAATGCCAGGGAAACTTGTTGTTCCTTGTGTGATCTACACAAGACCTAGATCGCATATTGTAATAGTGCACACACTTTTTTTTTCTCAGAAACTTGCAATTAGCTAATTACTTTAATCATTACGTGTTGTTAACTACAGAGAGGCAATAGTTTTCTGGGTTGGTAAAGCATGCAATGGGGCAATGCTTAAGAAGGAACACCACTTGTAATCCTTTTTCGAGCAATGTCATTGTGTCTACCACTTGAAGTCTTTAGGGGTTTCAATGATATTTTACCTTTCACCCAAATTGCCAAAGAGATCTGGGCTTGAGTTAAGCAAGAAAGCATGTTTTTGCTCTACAGGTTTTTTTTTTTTTTTTTTCTCCAGTAAACCTGCAGCTGCAAATCTTTGCACAATCATAGAAGACAATGTTCAGAGATGTCGAATATGTTTTCATGTTATTGCATGGTTTAGTGCCACAATACCTGTCTGACAGTTTAGCTGTCTACACCACAAGACAAAATCTCCGTTCTTCTGATTCTGGCTTTTTAACTGTTCCTTCAATGCGTTTTACCATGCGTTCTATGGGTGACCGGGCTTTTTCTTCTTTGGCTCCAAAACTCTGGAATTCTCTTCCCACTGAGATTAGACTTGCTGAATATTTTAGTGTTTTTAAAAAAAGTTTATTATTGGTATTATCATACTCTCTTAACCCAGAGATGGCTCATCAAAACAACAGTTGCCTTTACAGAGTTGACTGTGTACTTTCACACAAAAAGCTACTCATGTTAGTGCTGAAGTGCACAGAGAAATATATTGCTTGACATAATGATAAAATTATCAAGTACTTGTTTGTTAAATGTAAGAGAGTATCAGATAACATATTCTCTCAGGGAGTGCCACAAGCTGAAACAAACAAAATAAATTGATACATTTTAATAATTAAATGGAAAATCTAAATAAATAGATTTTAAGATGGTGCTGATTTGAGTGGTTTCAGTTATGTACACCCCTTGCACTGTGTCCACTTTAGACCCCATGTCCCCCTTTAAAATCTAGAAATCTCTCTGTTTCAGAGTCAGACCATGAACTACGTGGGTCAGTTGGCCGGTCAGGTTTTCGTGCAGGTGAAGGAGCTGTACAGAGGGCTGAACCCTGCCACCCTCTCCGGCTGTATTGATGTCATTGTGGTGCGTCAGCCGGACAGCACTCTGCAGTGCTCGCCTTTTCATGTCCGTTTTGGCAAGATGGGAGTGCTGCGCTCACGGGAGAAAGTGGTAAGCACTAGTGCAGGCATGTTTTAGGGTGGCAGTGCACGAGATATGTACTGTATATATTTGCAGCTTACAAACTCGCTGATTCATCTTGTGTGTGTTAAAGAGATATTTACTCACCCTTATGTTAATCCCTCAAACTTGTATAGAGGGTTTTTTTTTTATTTTAACAAAAGGATTTTTAAAGTCTTCAAGATCCAAACAGAACCAACAAATACCAAGTGCTTTTAAAAGTCTTGGAATAGTGTCTTACTGTGTTTTTATTGTGCTTGTTTGTCCCAGTGAGGTTTGTCACGTCACACAAGCACATTCAAGCTTCTGCAAGAACCAGTGAGGTTTGTTCTTTTGTGCATCAAGCAAGCATTTTTTAGCTTCTGTTTACCATATTTAATGGGCTTTATGTATGATCAATTTTTAAATGTGAATACAAGCCTAAATTAAATCAGTTCATTGTATGAAGTGATCCAGTCTCTTCAGAAGACCTTGATTAAACTGTTTAATTCATATGGATTACTTTTACAAAGTCTTCTTTTTTTTGTACTTTTTAATGTGTGAAAGATTTGGTTGTGTAGACTTTAAATGGATGGACAAAAGTCATGAGAGAATATTAAAAATATCTTCATTTGTGTTCTAAAGACATGAGGGTGAGTAAATGACATCAGAATTTTCTTTTTTGGGTGAACTATCCATTTAAGACATGGTAATCCTGTCCAATGTCCAGAACGTCTGGTGTCACATATCAAGAAAAATATATCAAAGCCATGGACATATGGACATAAATAAAGTCTTTTAAGTTGCAGACTTAAGGGAACAGCAGTTGTTTGAAGATGAGATAAAATTAGCATTGTCATTGACTTTGTGTTGCACATGGATTACTGTTGTAAATTGTCTTTATTATAGTGACAGCTTTCCTTGTTCCCTTTCTCCTCAGGTTGACATTGAGATAAATGGGGAGCCGGTCAGTTTACAAATGAAACTGGGTGAAAATGGAGAGGCATTCTTTGTCAAAGAAACAGAAAGTGATGAGGTGAGTACTGGTGTCCTGTGTCAAACAATAAATCCTGTAGCGTTTTTTTTTATGCCGGCCAAGGGTCTATGTGAACTGAGAAATGCAACACGATGTATGCAAGTCTCTTCGTGAGTACCATAGCTTGAAATCTGAACTTGATTACTGGAAACAATCTCACTGCACGCATTCTGTTACCTGAGCTTGAACACTTTGCTCTAGAACTCTGCCAAGGCCACTGTTGTCCTGTCTAAAACTGGACCCAACTTTCTGCTGCCCTGCTTGAAAGAAAAAGCTGGCCAGTTTAAAGGGCAAAGTAATGCACAGGAGAAAAGCCCTGAAACACTGTCCGACTGCTGAGATAAGAAAAGCTTATGTCGTGTAATGTTGGTTATCCTCCTGGCTTAGTCTTCCCCTTCCTCATTACTTTCTGACCACAGATGGTTTCTTGCTCATCACAGGCACAAATGCCTGAGATGAATATCTGCTGAGGTACACTGCGTTCGGTAATTGCTAGAATGGCTCCCCTGGTTAGCGCTCATGTGGAACATTCTAGCTTTTGAAGGATTGTGACAGTGGCTGAAAAGAGCACTTGTCCTAAGATCCCTCAACCATTGCCTTATGCTACTGAAATAATGTTGTTCTTTTTGACATACAGCGGTGTAACAATATTATGTTCTCTCTAAATTATGCTGGCAGAATCACTGACCATTTGCCTGAACCTGTTTTGCTTCATTTGACTAAATATAGCCAATAGCAAACAAATGGCTATCACTGGATTGCATGCACAGGAATATGAAATTGCTACACTCCTAACTAAAGTAATTTATGTAAATATGATATCCTGTTTTAAATACAAGTGTTACACTTCTAGAGAAGGACATTTAATACATTGGATGCTTTGGTGTAGTATTTTAGGAGATGATTTTCTAGATATGTATGTAATGGCACTTCGCCTGAACAATGACACTGTTTTCTTTTATAGCTGCTGTACAGCCAAAATTAACTCTGTTTGCATCATTTTCCTGTTATCACTGTAAAGCTGCTTTGAAACAGTCTGTACTGTAAAAAAGCGCTATATAAATAAACGTGAGTTAGAGCTACCCTATATATTCATATTTACATCTCAGAACAAAGCCTACCACAATGTTTAATATCTTTTATTTAATGTATTAGCAATGAACATTAAATAAACATAAAAATAAAATCAAAATGTAGTTGAAAAAGTTCAAAAAATAAATATTTTGTTAAAAATTAAAACATTTGATACTTTTCATGCTTTATTACTTTTATGTATATGTTATTCTATAGAATTAGCAGAAGTAGTTCTACCCCTAATTCTAAAAATGGACACCAAAGTGCCCCATGTTCACGGACTGCCGGTTACATAACTGCTTATTCTCTCTCAAGGTTAGAGTATGTTTTAGACTATGGTGTGAGCATGACACAAACATAATGCGTGTTATTTAGAATCAGTTTTAAGACAGAAGAGGCCTTTGACTGAAGTGCAGCGAACATGGGATTGTTTTGTTGGCAGTACAAGAAATTACAAGATTTTTTTGGAATATCATACACAAAAATATGACATATATTATTCAAATAGGTATCCTGAAAACTCACACTTGTCTCTGTGTCAGCCAAATGGCTCTGTTAAGGGTAACATGCCATGCACTTACTCTGTAACAGCTATGCACTTACGTTTTATGAAGCCAGATATTTATAATGAAACATGCAGCGATCTATCACATGGCATTAAGGTCACAGTGTTGTGCTTCTTGGATTTAAGCAGACACAGTCTAAGGATACAGTTTACACTGATGTTCATATTATATGAATGAATGGTTGTATTTGCAGATAGAGTTTTTTGTAAGGGAACTGTTTGCCTACAACACACCATAGCAAGGTCCAATATTAACTTTTTGCAACACCTATTTCTAAATATAAAATAGGTCAATAAAAAAATACTTGAATATTTGCTACAAACAAGTCAAGATGTTGTCCTCCAAACGGAAAGGAAAAAAAACATGAAGAAACCCTGAGCAATACATTTGTTATTGTAATTACTAATCTTTATTAACATTAGTTAATGAAAATACAGTTGTTCATGTTAATTCACTGTGCATTAACTAATGTTAACAAGATTTTAATAATGTATTAGTAAATGCTGAAATTAACATTAACAAAGACTAATAAATGCTATAGAAGTGCAGTTTATTATTAGTTCATGTTAACTAATGTAGTTAACTAATGAACCTTATTGTAAACTGTTACCAAAAAACTAAAAATGCAACAACTCCCTAAAGTATGTCTAAATTTCATACTATTTATTACTCTGTCTACAGGAGATGGTGCCATCCCACTTGGCTACATCACCCATCATTTCAGAAGGCTCTGCCCTAATGCAAGCCCAAGTGGGAAAAGGCTTGTCCCGTCTGTCTGAGTCTGGAAACGGAACCTCCATTCAAAGCCTGGGCCCCATGCAGTCCCCTGGTGACAGTTCAATAATGAAGAAGAGGAGGAAGAGGAGGAGAAAATCTAAAGTTGACAGCATGAAGCGAGAGGACAATGGAGACTTTTCAGAAGATGAGGACATGTTTACCATCGACATGAGTTCTGATGATGACACAGTAGCTACAGGCAGCAGGTCAGAACAAACAGTATGGAGAACGTTTTTTAATTGGAGAAATATTATTATGCACATTAAATTTCATATCGATCTGAGCCTGTATGATTTTTTTTTTCTTCCATGGAACACAAAAGCAGAAATTTTGAAAATCTATGCCATTTTTTTTCCATACCAGGGGCTGTCAAGCACCAAAATTGAAAAGAAACAGAAGTAGACCATATGAATTATTTGCACATTCAAATTTATCACATTGCAATTGTTTTAGAGACATGTAAAAGCCAATGTCATTTGGTATCACTGACGTCAACCTGTTGTGGCACATTTTGATGGGCTTTTTTTGAATACATGAGAACTTTGAGTTTTGAGAGCTGCGATGGATGGCATTGTGGTGTCTTTTGGAGCTTGAAATCCCCTGGTCACCATTCACTTTCATTATATGTGGCTAAATGGGGATGGTGGTCTTGCCAAGATCTCACATTGAATCTAAATCACACTTTTCTGGGAGTTCAGCTTGGCAGAAGCTGTGGAGCTTAATTTATTTCCTGTGTAGAGCATAGAGGACAAACACATGCAACATGAAAGGCAAAACAGATGGTTCTGTAATGAGAGATCCTCCTTCTCTTAACCCATCTGAAATCACTACAAATTATGTGATTGCAGTGGCATAATTTGTTTGCTGCAAGTATGCTGGAAAGATTCCAGTTGCAGTGTTCTTGGGATGTGGGCTGTGTCTGTTTGTTCACTCTTCGAATAAGCTTTGCAATGGAGAGAGAGGCAAAGTGGAGAAAAATAGGTCGCCAGTCCCACTGCTGAAGTAAACAAGCAGCTCAAACAGCCCCTCCAATGTTTTTCCACGAAATCCATGAAACCATGCCAGTTCTGGCTCCAGCTCGAGGGGAGTCCTTTGTAATGCTGGGCAATCTAGCATTACCCACACATATCCAAGGAAAGAAATGATTTGCATTGCAATATAAATCAGTTTAACAACATCCTTTCTCTTCTTACATTCCCATGGATGACAAATTATGTATTTTATCTGTTCTATCTGGATAAGCAGATTCCACTACACTTAAGTCAACTACATGCCTTGCATTACCAAGAAACTGTTTCCCAGGTACCAGTAATAAATTTAAAAAGTGACTGTAAAGGCCACTGGGAAAATGCTGTTCACAAGGCCAAAAAAGAGTCAGCTGGGAAGTAATGTAACTCAAGAATGTGTTGCTCAGTAAAGCAGCAGTTTGAATCCAGAGACTATGTCTTTAGAATCCCCTCAATGCTTTCTGTCTTCTTGGAAGAATGAGCCTGTTAAAGACAATCACTTCAGATTATCCTGGTTTGTCTATGTGCATGGAACATCTAAATCGACTTTAAATGTGTACATCGTCTTACTCTTTCCTTTTGCGAGTGTATATACTTATGTCTGCCTATACTTGCATGTGTTTTTAGAGCCATGTCACATGAACTGTTTGCTGAGCAGGTGAAAGGAACTAGCAGCACATACAAACAGTCTGAAGGGAACTGGACTGGTGTTCAAAGGTACGCTTACTGGTATTTTTCAAAAAGATGTAGTTAGAGGGAGCCAAGTTGTGGTCACACTGCAATTATGACAAACAAAGTCACAATTGCAAGTTACAGTAAATGTATTTAATATATTGCAAAAGAGACAACAATGTACCATGACTAGTATAGAACACCAAAAGAGCCTCTCAACTATATATATGAGACTGTACCGAAGGCTAGATTAATCATCAGTAAACTGTTGCCCAGCTACAGTATGGTGATTAAAATGATAATATATCATAATGCACAATACATGCCAAAACATTTAGCTGTATTTATTCTACAACAGACTTGTTTAGTATTGTGCTTAAATATTGATTTTTTTCTATATATGAGATTCATATAATGGACATTTGAATCTAAAGCTTTGTTTTCTGACCCACAGTACAGGGCTGGAGAAGACATGCTCTTTACCCATTCCCACCAATTCGGGATTATCCATTTCCTGCCCTCAACAAACAGCCATGTTCCAGTCCACATACAGGTAACCACTGCAGTCACCATGTAATGTAAATAAACTTGCAACAAAGCCATAAGGTTTCACTTAAGCTTAAAAAAGTCTCACATTTCTGTAGTGTATTGCCCAATTTTAAGATTTTTGCTTTGTTTGTCAAGCATGGAATTCAGTTTTGCAGTATAAGGAATGAAAAGGCATTCTTACCAGCTTATTTCACTACAGCTGTATAAATACAAACCAACAATTAATCTAAATATTTCTCAATGTCTCCATCTCATTCCTCCCTACTGCAGTCCAAATAGCTCCTTGCCATCTACACCCAAGAGTGATTCCGAGTTGCTGGCCAGTCAGAGAGGTAAAGAGAAACCTGACAACCCTGAGATGCTGTGGACATGGGGAGAGCTGCCTTATGCTGCCAAGGTACAGTAATCACTAGCTATGCCACATGGCCACAGCAAATTAACAAACCTGAATCCATTAACTGTACATCTTCCTTTTTACACAGCCTTCATTCCTGATGCCCCTGTCAGAGCCCATGGTGGTGACACCAAGATCAATCCCACCTTCTGAAAGTACGCACTTCAGAGCCATCACTGGGGATGGAACGGTGGAGTCTCAGGGCAATGATGTGTATGTGCCTAATCTCAGGGCTGGAGAGGCAACATCTGCCCCTGCTGTGGATGTGGAGGCCATCAGTGCAGCCGCCCATCTTATCACAGACTTAGAGGAGGGCCGTCACAGTCCTGGGGCTCATGCCATTAGCAAGACAGACTCTCCATCCAAGAGAAAAGGTAGAGAACATTTTTTTTTCTGGCATATGGCATTAAATATGATCTCTGAAATGATGTTTTACAAAGTAGGACACTTTGGCTATTTAAAACATGTATAACTTCACAATACATCAATTCCTAGACAAAAGGAGCCGGCACTTGGGATCAGATGGAATATATCTGGATGACATCACAGAGTTGGAACCTGAGGTGGCAGCCTTGTACTTTCCAAAGAGGTAAATTACTGATTATGTTTAAACAATGTAAGTATTTTAAATTATATTTAATTGTTAAATTTATTTCTGTTGTTCAGTGATGGAGCAACTTCTGTGAGGGGTGGGGCAGATCCGAGAAGTGCAAATCAGTCCCCTCAGTCAGTGGGCAGCAGTGGAATGGACAGTGGGGTGGACAGCTTTTCTGACCAGTTAGGAGACTTGCCTCATATTGCCATCTCTCTATGTGGAGGATTGTCAGAAAACAGAGAGATCACTAAAGGTAAAAGGAGAAGTTGTGATGTGTATTTTAATATATTTCTTTACTGTCAGCTTTGATTAAAAACAAAAAACAAACAAACAAAAATCTTACTGACACAACTTTTCAAAGGTAGTATAAAATAATGTATTTTCAGTTGCTGTTCAATTATTATGTAGACTCTGTATTAATACCCAGTTTTCTTCTAGATTTCATTAGCTGGGTAAGTAATTAAGCAATTAAAGTCTTCACAATCTTTCATTCACAGAGGAATTCGAGGAACGAGCAATATCTTATCAAGAGTTTGCAGATAATCCATCTATCATTGATGATCCCAACCTGGTCGTAAAGATTGGAACCAAGTATGTCATGTGTGCCACATAAAAAAACTTATAGCAGTGTCAAAATACTCATAACCTTAGAAATAAGTAGTTTATTTAATACATTTATTAATTATTTCATGTTTTTTTTCTCCCCACAAAGGTATTATAACTGGACCACAGCTGCTCCTATCGTACTGGCCGTGCAGGTTTTTCAGAAGCCCTTACCAAAGGTAAGGACTGCATAAACAACACACACGTGTACATAAAGGTCTTTAGGTATCCATCCAACACTGACAATGTGACCTTGTAGTAGTTTAAATAAAGCTCATTTAAGCTTGTTAATATCAAACTCAAACATTGGTTGATTGGTGATGTATATACACTGAAAATAGGTGACTTAACTTTAGTTCCATCAGTAAAAGATACTTGATATCATACAAACTTTTCACCAATTCATTAAATGGATTTAATGTATTTACAATTTACCTAATAGTTTAAAGAATTCTTTATTTGAGCATGGGATACATGTGCCCCCTGCAGGTGCATTACAACAAAGAAAATGTTCACTTGGAAACCTCTTTGTCCTGCATATACAAATAATAATAATAATAATAAAACTACTGTACTGTCTCACTTTTGAATATCTATAATTTTTTGGACACCTCTGCTTATTTAGCATAATTTTTACTTAAAGTCAGTACAGACCCAATTACTGGATTGTTTAAATAGGTAAACGATAAAATACATCACAGTGGTGTTTCTGTATTGTTTGTCTTCTCCTGGCGAGTGTTTCATGGCTTTTTAATGTCCTTGTGTATACTGCACCCCGACTCTCATGGCACTCCAGGGGTTTTAAATTTTGTCTCTTCCCTCCTCCTTGTTTTTCTTCTTCTTTTTAATTGATCTCCCCTCATCCCATCCCATTGTGCGCCATTGCGCTAAGTATTCCTGTCTGAGTTATGTCTACTCTGCTCTTGGTTTCTTCACATACTGTTTTCCTAGCGTGTTCGGCACTAGTCCTGTACGTTTTTGTGAATTTGTGTTTATTTATTAGCTGCATGTGTGTTTAGTCACAGTCATCCTGTCATTTAGTTTTTGAGTTTTGAGTATCAGGGGCTCTGTACGTTTGCTCCAGGCCACAGTTGAGAACATCATGAAGGAGAAGATGCCCAAGAAAGGAGGACGCTGGTGGTTCTCATGGCGGGGCAGAAACAACAGCTCCAAATCGGTATGTTTGCATTATTGCATATGGTAAATAATTGTGAACTTAATTAAAGGTAAAGTGTTACCAGATTTATCCAAAGACATTTTGACTTCTCGCAGGTTTGCAAATATTATGTATATAATAAAAGCATGCAAATCAAAGTATAGCTGAGTTACTGTGATTCTTACTGCAACAGGAATCAGCATCAGACCAGATTGAAGGTGGAGAGGAGTCTATAAGAACAGGAACTGTGAGCAGGTAAAAGTTAAACCTAATGTATTACATTTAGAAAAACAACAATGGGTCTCATTCACTAACCGTGAATCTGTGTACGAACGTTTTCATGAACAAATCATGCGAGTTTCTGCATAAAGATTCAGTTTGTGTTATGTACATTTGGCTAGTCAGAGGTCTTTAATCTGGGCCTGTATTAAAGATGTTTTTGTGTTTGAACTTGTGTGAGGATGGCACACTTGGCATTGCTCGAGGATCTTGCTGCACTTGCTCTCAGCGCGTCTTTAGAGAGATTCATGTTTGCTGAGAGTGACAAAAGGGTGTACAGAAAGCCCTTATATGAACATGGTTTGGGCATGTTTTATGCAAATTAGAATACCCCAAATTCATTAACGTTCGATCAGAGTTAAGAACAAATCCATGTGCGTATCAATACGAATAATCCATGCAATTATTAGTGGATGAGACCCATTGTTCTTGCTAATTGGGTCATATGTTGTATTTTTTGAGCACTTTTTAGCTGAAGTACAGTTGTATAATATTAAGGTATGTTCACACCAACTGGAACGTTCAATATGAACATTCAATTCAGTTTTCACATGAAATACGTCTGTGGGCAGAATAAAAATGCAAATTCACTCTCCAACAGTAGGTGCACTAGGTTCCTTTGCTATTCAACTTCTTGGTATGAACAGGCCTTTAATCAAGGTCTCTTGCATCAAAAAAAGTTATGATATTAGTTTAACATGAACATTTTACGCTGTCTCTCAGGCCTTTAGAACTAAACAGACTCAAAGAGAATTACAGTTCTTGGTGAGATTTCTATATAAGTAACTACGAAATCAGGTCTCAAAATATGTGACCCTGGACCCCAAAACCAGTCATAAGTCACACGTGTATATTTGTAGCAATAGCCAACAATACATTGTATGGGTCAAAATGATTGATTTTTCTTTTATGCCAAAAATCATTAGGATATTAAGTAAAGATCATGTTCCATGAAGATATTTTGTAAATTTCCACCCGTAAATATATATATATAAAATATTTTTGTGAGTGGATTTGCATTGCTAAGGACTTCATTTGGACAACTTTAAAGGCCTCACCCTCAGATTCCAGATTTTCAAGCCAAATCTCAGCCAAATATTATCCTATACATACATACAATACCATAACATACAATACCATAACAAACCATACATAAATGGAAAGCTTATTTATTCAGCTTTCATATGATGTATAAATCTCAATTTAAAAAAAATTGACCCTTATGACTAGTTTTGTGGTCCAGGGTCACATATGTCATATCAATCAAAATTCGAACATAAATGCATTTTATAGCATTGAGAATGTAGGTTTATAGAGTATGCATCATTTTGGACTAGCTGGCGGTGTTATTTTTTACTAGATTAAAGGATGAATCATCATCCAGTGAAGATGACAGTGAAAGTGCTAAACAGAATCCTGTGAGCAATCAGCCTGAAGTTCTCCACAGCTCTGGAGGCCACTGCTACAGAAAGACTCTTCGTTTGTCCCCAGAACAGCTAGTAAGCATCTCCATTTTCAATAAAGCAATCAGAGACTACGGTATGTAATGGAAACCCATGCTACAAGCATGTTCTTTTTTTCTCAGGCCAGTCTGCACTTAAAAGATGGCCCCAATGATGTGGTCTTCAGCGTCACCACCCAGTACCAAGGCACCTGTCGCTGTGAGGGCACCATTTATCTGTGGAACTGGGATGACAAGATAGTGATTTCAGATATTGATGGCACCATCACAAGGTGAGACACCTTATGTGAACTTCCTGAGGCAATATAATGGGCTTGACAGATGTAAAAAATGAAGTATGCAGTATAAATTGCAAAGTCTCTTTCAGGTCTGACACCCTGGGCCACATATTACCGACACTGGGTAAAGACTGGACTCATCAGGGTATTGCCCGACTCTACCACAGAGTCAGCCAGTGAGTCACACACCACATACAGAGCATGTCACATCTATCAAATGTGAGAAAAAAAGATTTTTGGTCCTTTTTAAAATGTCTAATATATCTAAAACTCATTGTCAAACAGGAACGGCTACAAATTTATGTACTGTTCAGCTCGGGCTATTGGCATGGCTGATATGACCCGGGGTTACCTGCACTGGGTTAATGAAAGAGGCACTATGCTACCCATGGGACCGGTGCTGCTTAGTCCTAGTAGTCTGTTCTCTGCATTTCACAGGTCGGAACACACACAAAACACATACTGTATAGGCTTTAAATAATAATGTTAATGTCATATAGTAACTAATGTCTTTTCTTTCAATTTCAGGGAGGTCATTGAGAAGAAGCCAGAAAAGTTTAAAATCGAATGTCTGACCGATATTAAAAATCTGTTCTATCCAAACACAGAACCTTTCTATGCTGCTTTTGGAAACAGGGCAACAGTAAGTACTAGTAGCAAAATTTGCAAAACATTGCCTTTATTTTATGCAAATCTCTAAGGGACGTTCTTCTCTCTAGGATGTTTATTCATATAAAGAGGTGGGAGTGCCTCTGAACAGAATATTCACTGTGAATCCTAGGGGAGAGCTCATCCAAGAACATGCAAAGACCAACATATCATCGTAAGTGATCTAATTAAAACATTTCTCAATTTAAAAGAAAAATTACCAACTTTGCATTAAAGCTTACCCTGTTTTGGGATGGTTTTATTTCTTTTCTCTCTCTCTCTCTTTTTTTTTTTTGCATTATGACATTATTATATAGTTTGGAGCTTGACAGTCTGACAGTAAATTTTGAAAAAAACAAACAAAAAAAAACATTCTCGCTTGTTTTACAGTTATGGCCGTCTGTGTGAGGTCGTAGATCATGTCTTCCCTCTTCTGATCCGAGGGAACACCACCGACTTCCCCTGTTCAGACACTTTCAGCCAGTTCACCTTCTGGAGAGAGCAGTTACCAGAGGTAGACAAGCAGGATCAACATGCTGAGAGCAGCTAAAAGGACATAAAGCGAACATCATCTGCAAACTCAGCTCAAACGCTGCACTGCCATAGGTATTACTCTACGCACAAGCAACTTAGCACTTTGCAGACCGCATGCCGCCCTCTGCCTGTTCCTTCATTATTATTTTACTCTTTTAACAAACATTTAACATTTCTTTGTGTTTTAATGTTTTGTTTAACTCCCAATAGGCTGAATCTGGTAGCATATCATGCAGCTCATATTAGGGAATTTTTTTGCTCTGTATTTGTTTATTGATGATGGTACAGTTAGTGCCAAATGCATTATTCATAACCAACATGGCAATTACATTATGCTATTAAAATTCTTTCCCTTGGCGTTGTCCAAGGGTGTAAAGATGTATGAGGGAATACAATTATTTTAGTACATAATAAAAAAATGTTTTTGAACATTTGTCATAAAACATTCAGAGAGAAATTTAAAAGTTTCATGAAAATTAATAACAATAATAAATTAACTCAGATGTAGATCTAAAGCCAGCTAGTCTATCTCAGGTGTTATAGAATTTTCACAAGGTATTCTTTTGAAACTTAAAGTGACCTTTCATAACAACAACAACAACAACAACAACAACAAAAATCAAAAATGTTGGTTTTTGCATATTCTTTGACATTTAAATTATTTTATGACTCCATTTCCTTAAGAACAAAACAACAAATGCAAGTGGTTATTACTTAATTTTCATCTTGGATAACTTCTTACCACATACACACTTTACATTTTGCCAAATGTTTATTACTGTATGATAAATTTGCATTCCTTATTATTTGTGTGTATTTTATGTAAAGTACATATCTCTGACCAGCAGAAATTAATCATGCAAAAATTGATTTTGTCATATGTCAAACCCGTTCGCATGTTTAAAAAAAACAAACTATACAAAAGCAAACATCAATGCAAAGAACACTCAGGTCATGAAGTATTTCCTACCTGTAATAATTCCTTCCTATTAATATCATATTTAATACATCTTAATCATTTTTATAAAATATAATTACAACACCTGAGAGGAAAAAAAAACATTTTAGCTTATTTCAGTAATTAAAATACCCAGATTCATGGTGCATCCTATTATCTTGTTTTTTTGTTTTTTTAATAACTTTATATTCTACCAACACCTCTACCCAATGGTATGTATTGTTTCAGTCTTATTAAAGGATGAAATGGATTGTGTGTTTTGAAAGCACTGTATAATAGAATATATTATATGTCTCTAGTGAAAGAATAAGGGTTTTGTGTAATACATAAATGGACAACAAGCTCTTGCTAGTTGTTGCTCCAACTTTTATTTAACATAAGTGAATGGATAATCTGTGGTTTTCCAAGGTTATCAAGGAGCACATTAAATAAGCACTGATGTGATGCATGAATGATAAGGGGGATTTAGGGACTGGTTTAAATGTGTAAAACTGTGTATTTTAACATAAATCATGTGTTATTGTTCTGCAAAGAAAAATAGAGTATATGATGTAGATGTGTGCAACATGAAAATGCAATTTGTACTGATTTCTAATTGGTTCAGTTGGCGATACAGACTAATGACAGATAACTGCTACAAACTTCAACACTGTGAATGATCAGGTCAAAAATCTGCTCTCTTTACATGTCTTACAATATTTAAATTTAAAAAATTGCTGAATAATACAAGACTGTGGTTCCCATCCCATTTTTCCTGCTCGTATGAATAGTAACAGCCATAACATTCATTTACGACAGTTTTTTTTTTTCTCTCTATGGAGTTTTATATTCTTTCTGTGAAAGATCTTGTTGCCTAAGTTGTGGCAGTTGATTTTGTTTGTCATTATGTTCAGTGTTGAGATGTGAAACTACTGTTGTGTGTATATTTTAAGATGCCAAATCTCAATATGTAAATTAAAACCCCACAACATGAATCCAAAAACTTGCTTTCTTGTTTGTCTGAGCAGTACTGAAACAACATACCTTGGTGTTCCTGTAGTTAAGCAGATTGAGTATAGTTTATAGTTTCTCATTAGTACTACTACAATGACACTGAACAGCTTCTTCACCTCTTCAGATTTGGTACGATGAGCTTCATTTTCCCTTTTCACGCAGATACTCGGCTAAAATACATGCAAAACTATTATCAAAAAACATTAAATTAGAGCAGAAAAGTTAACTGAACTTTGGTTGGAATTTTAGCCTACCTAGTTTCTCAACTGCTTCCACACAGATACTTGGATACATGCTCTGCGAGTATGTGGCAACAATCACATACAGTGCAGTTCTCACCAATACCAGGCCATGTCCTTCCTAAACAAAGACCATGAAAAATCAGTCAATGAATTCTGATGTGATGACGTGATGAAAAGGTGATGATGTGGTTATATAAACTTAATCCGCACTGGAGCCTTTTCACAGACTGTGATGGATTTAATGGTCGCATTTAATGGTCATCAGCACAGTAAATCCTGCAGTTTTTTTTTAAAATATATATATTTTCATTTTTGTAAAAATGTATATTTATTACACTGTACTTTGTATTATATTACCTTTGCATCAGATTACAAAAAAACTAGTTAACGCTGCTGTGAGGGTGTTTCTAAAACAGCGGCAATGGGAGTGATGGTAAAATCAGCATCTTTCTCTCTTCTGACTGCCGTTATCAATCTCTCTATTTTTTAAAGTTGTGAAAACACTATTGTGGAGTTTCCTTTTGCTATTTGAGCAAATGGGAATACAAATATATATTTAAAATAAATAAAAATATATTTATTGTAGTCGTTCACCACAACTACTTAAATGAAAAGAATACACATATAATATATATAACCAAAGACTATAGATTTCTATATATATCCATATCTATATATATATATATATATATATATATATATATATATATATATATATATATACACACTGCCCTCCAAAACTTTGGAAACACCCTTGGCAAAGTGTGGTTTTGGACGATATCAGCATAAATCCTTATCATTTTTTGGTGCAAATACATTAAAGTAACTTGACATTATCATTGAAGACCAGCAAAAATAATTTTCATTTTGATTACATGACATTGCCAATAATGCCAATTAAGTTTAGAATACAATGAACCAATCAGAAGAACCCAGTTTAGGTCAGATAGCTGCTAATGGTGGATATTTTGATGAATTGAAAATTTAAGTTTTTTTCTATGTATAAACTGTTTATGTAATAAAATATGTTTTTGTAGTTTGTGTTGTCCCTTTTCAGTGAAAAATTATCACAAATTAAAAAGGATTCATGCCAATATTGTCCAAAACCCCACTTTTCTAGGGCGTTTCCAAACTTTTGGAGGGCAGTGTGTGTGTGTGTGTGTGTGTGTGTGTATATATATATATATATATATATATATATATATATATATATCCTTAAAGGTACTTTGTTATAACACAACTATAACATACTCTTCTGAAACCCGGAAATGTGAAAAAGGTCACCTTTGGGTTTTTTGTGGGAAATATATTAATCATTTTTTTGCTGCTTCTAGTCCCTCTAGTGTTTGTGTTGTTTATGTCAATTATCTGTAAAAATGTTTACATTTTGAGCAGGTTTAATTAAACATGTAGATTACTTAGGCCCGGTTTCACAGACAGGGCTTAGATTAAGCCAGGTTCAGGCCTTAGTTCAGTTAGGATATTTGCGTAGCTTTTATAAACGTACCGTAGAAAAAAAAAACATCACTGGTGTGCATCTTGAGAAAAAACATTATGGCAGTCACATATTTTAAGATATGTCATTGCGAGTTGCTTTCAGTTAAAACAGCTCAAACATGCATTTTAGTCTGGGACTAGTTTAAGCCTTGTCTGTGAAACCGGGGGATAGTGTGTTACTTACACATTTAGCGTATATCGAGTGATTGTCAGCACGCACGCAGGTGTAGAGCTTGTTCTTGAAGTTGAGTCCTCTCTGCCTCGTTACATTCACGTGTTTGAATGAGTCTATAAACATATGTGTTTGCTCTGGACAGACCTGTTTGAAGACATTAGATTGATCCAACTAAATTGACAATTTGTCCTGAACAAATATTATAAAACTTAAAAATAACAGGCTTATCTGTTAGAAATGCAGACTTGCAGTAAACTTACTGTAAAATTGAATGCAGCCGTTACCTCGCCTGTTTTAGCCACGAGTATCGCTGCACACTCTACATGTTTCGTGCTAATGAGACAGTCTTCTAATAGCTTTGGAAATGGGTTCAAAGCCATATCTAACAAATAACTTGAAAAATTGCTCAAACTGTTTATGAGATATGTCGCACGCTTAGCGGTTAGGTCGCCGTTAACAACCGCCTGGCGCCTGACTCACTAATGAACAAAGCTCCAAGGTTACCAAGAAACGTTCGAGATCTCTAATTAATATTCATGAGTGGGCGTTTTGACTATGTATTTTATAAACTAAAAATATTGTACTTGTGAAGTTGATAAAATATTTAATCTGTTTTGAACACAATCACCCAGTATACTTTACAACATTTTCAAATTAATTTTATTTGCATCTGAAACCTGATTTTGTTGCATATTTGTGCTCAGAGGCCTTTAGTATAATACAATACTAGCTGTTTTCAAAACGAATACTTGGCTATAATGAAGAACAAAACCTAGCAAAAGAGAGGGAAAGGGAAAACGGGTGGGGAAAAAAAAACATTTGCAGAATATTCAACAAACTTTATTACATGTATATTTAAAACTCGAACAATTAAACCTAAAAGACAAACTCAGGGACTCAGTCTCTTGAGTAAGCATTCATACTACTCCAACTCAGCAAAAATATACACTATTAAGACCTTATCTGAATGCTTTATGGCAATCCAGATATACTGGGCAGCGTAAAATGTGCAGATAGTCAAAGACGCATAAATTAACATAAATAAAACTCAGTCAAGCACACAAAAATCAACAGTTATTAGACCTTTAACCAATAATCCCTTGTTAGTCACCTCATTTGTACCTTCGTAAATAAAAACTAGTAAGCTCTGCAAAATAAGTTCCTTTCTTGTTACACAGACAAATAAGCTGTTATAAGATTTTAAAGAGGATCAGTTGGCTGGTGCAAATTAAGTCTTTAACGGTGAAGTTAAATGGAAGAATTGGCAGGTAAGGCAGACAGATAATTAATTAAAAACAACAACACCACCTGGTTTAGTGTTCCTCATGAAAATATTCAAGTTCACAAAAAGTTCTTCAACTTCAGATCTAGGCAAATTACGATTATAACAAATATAGCTTTTAATACAGCAATAAAAGACAGTATATTTGAAGCAAAATATAGGTCCTGAGAAATCTCTGCATCCAGTGGTAAAATTATTTATGCAATAAAACAAAACAAAACAAAACAAATTCCCAAATTCTCCTTTTCATTCCCATGTCACTTGATAAAAAAGCTAAACTTGGCAAAGTTGTGAATCATAACTTGTCTTCCCTATCGTCACACATTTGTTAGTATGTTCCACATAAGTTGAGAACACCTTAAGGCAAAGGTCAGTCTTTAAAATCTTGAGTTAGTGGTGAGACGCTGTGCTTGAAGTGCAGTTTTGAAGGATCATCTTCTTTCTTCATCATTTGGGGGCTTTGTGGTCAAACAGCTGCAGGTCAAGCCGAACCCAAACCTCTCCAGTGGGAACTTCGTGAAGCAGCAGCCTCCTGGTGGACGGACCTTTATTTTCAAGCTCTTTCTTAATAGTGGCTACAGGAACTTCAGTGCGACCTAAGAAGTCTATAGAGGGAGAAAGAGAAATAGAACAATGACAGTTTAGGGAATGTATAATTTTATATGTTAACAAATATTAAGAGGGCTCAGTACACGACTAATTAAATGATATAATTTAGAAATAGTCTTATACTCGCTATTTTTATACTGACCATCTGGTGAAAATTGCTCCCGCTCATATATAGTAATGCAGAGGACATCTTGATACAGGTCTTTAATGTGAAACTGACAGTTGAAGTTCCACTTGGGGTTGGAAGTGTCATTGATGGTTCGAGAAGTGAAGCCTTGAGAACCCATTGTCACTTCACAGTATGGATTACTCTTTCCTGAAAAAACAAAACAAAAAAGTATTAATATTGGATGGATGGATGGATGGATGGATGGATGGATGGATGGATGGATGGATGGATGGATGGATGGATGGATGGATGGATGGATGGATGGATGGATGGATGGATGGATGGATGGATGGATGGATGGATGGATGGATGGATGGATGGATGGATGGATGGATGGATGGATGGATGGATGGATGGATGGATGGATGGATGGATGGATGGATGGATGGATGGATGGATGGATGGATGGATGGATGGATGGATGGATGGGCTCACCATTTGGTTTGGAGGATTTTAGCTCCGTTGCCTCCAAAATGGTGACAAGCAGTCGACCGATTCCACTTGCCTTCATGGATCGAGCTGTAAAAAAATAATAAAAGTATGAGCTTAGGCAACCTGTTGTAAATATTATTTACATTTTAAAGACCAAGACATACACTACCATTCAAAAGTTTGGGGTCATTAAGATTTCTTTAATGTTTTTGAAAGAAGTCTCTTATGCTCACCAAGGTTGGATTTATTTGATAAAAAAATACAGTAAAAATGATAATATTGCGAATATTCAGCTTTGCCTTCACAGGAATAAATTATATTTTATGATATAAATCAAATAGAAAACTATGGAAGAGGATTAGGGCCAAGCAATAATAAAAAAAATAAAACCATCTCGAGATTAAAGTTGTTAAATTTCGAGAAAAAAAGTCGAGATAAAATGTTGAGAATAAACTTGTTAAATTACGAGAAAAAAACTCGTTACATTTCGAGAAAAAAGTCGAAATAAAATGTTGAGAATAAACTCGTTAAATTACGAGAAAAAAACTTGTTAAATTTCGATATAAAAGTCCAGATAAAATGTTGAGAATAAACTAGTTAAATTACGAAAATAAACTCGTTAAATTACGAGAACAAATTCGTTAAATTATGAGAAAAATGTCATTAAATTTCGAGAAAAAAGTCGAGATAAAATGTTAAGAATAAACTCGTTAAATTACGAGAAAAAAACTTGTTAAATTTCGAGAAAAAAGTCGAGATAAAATGTTGAGAATAAACTCGTTAAATTACGAGAACAAACATTTTAACATCTCGACATTTTATCTCGACTTTTTTCCTCAAAATTTAACGACTTTTTTCTCGTAATTTAATGACTTTATTCTCAACATTTTATCTCGACTTTTTTCTTGAAATTTAACAAGTTTTTTCTCGTAATTTAACGACTTTATTCTCAACATTTTATCCCGACTTTTTTCTTGAAATTTAACGAGTTTTTTCTCGTAATTTAACGACTTTACTCTCAACATTTTATTTCGACTTTTTTCTCGAAATGTAACGAGTTTTTTCTCGAAATTTAACAACTTTAATCTCGAGGTGGTTTTATTTTTTTATTATTGCTTGGCCCTAATCCTCTTCCGTAGAAAACAGTTCTTTTAAATTAAAATTGTTTCAGAAACTATTTTAATTTAAAAGAACTGTTTTCTATTTGATTATATCTTAAAATGTAATTTATTCCTGTGAAGGCAAAGCTGAATTTTCAGAATCCATACTTCAGTATTCATCATCAAATAATCCTTCAGAAATCATTCTAGTATGCTGATTTTGGTGCTCAAGAAACAATTATTATTATAATTGATACTGAAAACAAATGTGATGCAAAATATTTTTCTGGAAACCATGAAACATTATTTACAAGATTCTTTGATAAATAGAATAAAATAGAAATTTTTGTAACATTATAAATGTCTTTACTGTCACATTTGATCAGTTTATTGCTAGTATTTGCTAGTATTCATTTCTTTCCAAAAAACACTACTTATACAAAACCTTTGGATGGTTGTGTAAGTGGCAAGTGAGTAGTCATATTTATTGGTCTCAAAAAATTTTTTTTTTACACTGATAGGCCTTTTCCCGTTTTTTCTTCTCCATCTCAAGGAATTCTTCTGATGCTGTTTTGATCTTCTGAACCCATGCAGTCCTAGCAGGATATAAGGCAGATGTTAAACATTTTATGGCATAATTAAAGTTATATATAGTTTCCTAGAAGCAGATAAAATAATTTGCATTGAAATTCTGTCAATTACTCTTGCAGTGTACTTTCAGCAGTGAGATAGGCGATTGTTTTTTTTCCCCCTTCTCGTACAGTGTGGCAATAACAACATTCCATGAACGGTTAATGAAACATCCCATGTATGCAGTAAATAGTGGCTTGCTGATAAGCCTGATAAAAAAGAATGACGGCTGAAACTGACCTCTCGTTAATGTTCTCGGTCTTCAGTGTGTACACGCGATCTATGTGGGAAATGTGGAAGATGGGCTCATCACTGGACGGATCTGACGGAAGCTTCACCAGAACTTCATTGAGGAACACAGGCTGGGAACACAAACATACACATTAAATCAATATCCCAGGGTTTTTTCCCCCAAAGGTTTGACAATAAGAAGACTACTACTCTATAGAGAGGAGTGGAACTCTACCGTCTTATACATCTTGTACTGGGTGTTGGATTTGGGGTTGAAGAGCTTGTCCGTTCCTGAAGAAGTGAACTGCCTGACAGCTTGAGTAAACAGCAGAAAGTCGTTGAACAGAAAGGCGTATAACTCCTTATTGCTCTTGGTCTTAAACACCTTCCCGCTGTGCAGCAATTTACGAGGACCCAGGCAGTTGGTTAGAGAGTTGAAGGTCAGATTCTAGACAAGTGACATAATAGAAAAGTAAGAAATCTACTTGTACCTTCAAAGCGTTATATATGAAAATCTAAGCAAAAGTCTTTCAGCCAATCAGCCTTCGGAATATTTTATACTACCATTTAAAAATCTGGGTCAGTAAGATTTTTATTTTTTTTATTAAATTATTTATTCATAAAAAATGATATAAAATGATTAGAGTGACAGTGACAGAAAAAAATCAATTTCAAATAAATGTTCTTTTGAACTTTCTATTCATCAAAGAATCGTGAACAAATGTGTATCACAGTTTCCATAAAAATATTAAGTAGCACAACTGTTTTCAACATTGTTAATAATGAGAAGTGTTCCTTAAGCAGCAAATCAGCATATTAGAATGATTTCTGAAGGATCATGTGACGCTGAAGACCGGAGTAATAGCTCCTGAAAATTCTTCTTTTGCATCAGAGGAATAAATTACATTTTAAAACACAATAAAACATTTTATATTGTAGTAATATTTTACAATATTACTGTTTGCACTGCACAAATAAATCTAGCCTTGGTGAGCATAAGAGACTTCTTCAAAAACATAAAAAAAAAAAAAATCCTACCGACCCCAAATGTTTGAACGGAAACATAAATCCAGACGTCAGCCTATGATCAATCTTGCAATGCATGTTTTTAACATCAGCTACTTTTTGTACCAGAAAAAGGATGGTATAATGACTAAACGGTGTGCTTTCTGACCTCTGTGATGCCTTCACACTGCACATGGGATTGGATCCACTCCAGCCTTTCGGAGTTCTCCTTCTCCCTTACGCCCTCGTTCACCTGAGAGCACAGCAGCTCTGCCTTCTCCAAAGCCTCTAGCAACTGCACATAGTCCACATGACTCTCTGGAGTATATTCCAAGATCTGGACACACAAACACGCACGAGTATTGGTTAACAACACACTAATCGTTTGCTTTAACTATCAATATCTAAGATGAGAGATATAGAAAAATAAAACAAAATGTTATTTTCACAGTACTCACATTTTTAATATGGAGAGGGTAGCGGGTGATCCTTTGCATAGGTTTGAGTAAAAAGCTGGACAAAGGCATTCCTTTACAACGGTAGTCTGTTGCAATTTTCTGAAAATAAATAAATGATTTTAATTATTACTAAGGCAATTTTTAAACCAAAAAACTCAAATTCTAAATCTAAATCTGGGAAGTTTTTAATTGAAAAATTCTCATGATATTAATGTGCATTTGTCTTTTTAGCTGTTGCATGTGAAGTATGCGTGGCTACCTTAAGGAAAGTTTTGAAGTCTGGTTCTTGATCGGTTCTCTGTTGTAGCAGCGTGGCACCATTCAGCTGGCAGCTGCAGAAGCGGATATAGGCCTGCATGTGTGACAGCTCAGAGGCCAGGGTGTCCCCGATCATATGAACAGGCATGTTGTCTCCTCCAATCTTTTTCCTTGCCTTCAGGGCCCTGCCAATACACACATCATGCATGATACACTCACTGTACACTGGAGAAAAAAAACTATATATATATTTTCAAGTTAGCCTCACATACTTGTGCATCTTGGAGCTGCACTGGATAAGCTCCCTCCAGTTGACAAATATCATGTTCATTTCAGCCTCAGTGAGACGGCCTGATTCAGACATGGGCTTGTGAAAGACCTTTAAAGAGACAACAAGGAAGTAAATATTTTATCATCTGTAAAAATATTTAAATCAAATATGACACAAAAAGCACTATAGCTTCCACATATAAGTAATTTATTTGATAAAATAATTCTTATTAAATAATCCAAAATAATTATTTAATAAAACTACTTATTGTATAATTATTATACTATTTTTTTACACTATTATTAATTATTATACTTTATTATTGCAATACTTGGGAATTTTGTACTCATACTAAGTCATACTAAAAGGACCATGAACTGCAAAAAAAGGGAATAAATAAAATCATTACAATAAATAAATAAAAAATATAGACTTTCCTTATATAATATACTATACAATCAAAAGTTATAATAAAATAATGTAAAAATATATTTGTCAAATATACCTTTGCATCATTTTGGTTTACTCTTTTTGAAATCGTGGCACCACTAAAACTGTTTGCATCTTTGTGGTAAATTGCTTGCTTTTTTTACATTTCTAAGTTGCTTTGGATAAAATGTGAATGTAAAACAGGTGTGTACCTCTAGAACCAGCTGTAGGTCTTCCATGTATTTCTCCTCAGTTTGAATGAGCTCATGGATGTAATCTTGTCGTTTCTTTTCCTGCGGGCTCATTGAATCCAAAGTGGTCTGGTCAGCACACCCTACAAGAAAACCGTACAGGTGAACTCACCCAGGCACTTGAAGCCCATAAACTTAACAAAACACACACAAATTGATGGCTCCATGAGATCCTTCAACAGTCTTACTCCAAACACACTCAAAACCAAGCAGAATAATGTCAGTCGCAGTGTGTTGATGACACTCCAAACTGCTTCTGCGTGAATCCTTACCTGCTGATGGTCTGTCCGTTTGACCATCCACGGAGTCTTCATCATCCACATCCCATAGCCGCAAAAATAGCAGTTTACCCCCTGAATGATCACTCATTTTCTTGAGCTGTGCTTTGTAAGCCTGCTCATTTACTTTGATGAACACTGCAAGCATGCAGGATTATTCATTCTGTTTTCACCCATAATACAACAGCAGGACAACCATAACTAGATGGCAGTGCAGATTAGCTGGATTAATTCTGTCAGGAAGTCCCCATGGAGGTGGTTTCAAATGAGATAATATAGTCGTTTTCTTTTATCTTTACTTACACTTTAATTTGTTGATCATTTATTAAATTTGGTATTAAACACAAGCTGGAATTTCTTCCCTATTGTGACACATTTCTGAGTGAAATGGCTTCTCAAACCAGAAAAAAAATAAAAATAAAAAAAAAATAATAAAATAATTAAGGCGGGACTTGTTCATAGATTGGATCGTTGGATGCTTGTGGTTTGCTATTGCTGTGATCTCATGTGAGTGACAGGTTGTCCCGCCCTCACATCCACAGAGAAGAGATATCGTTGCAAGAGGTTATTTTGATTAAAGATTATGGAGGGCACATTCATTTAAAAAAAAAAAATGATGTGCATGGATAAATCATTTATAATAAATACTGCAATATTCCATAAATAATAAGAACTGTCAATTTTGATTTCATGGTGACTTAAACTTTACTATTTTAAAATGTATTTTTATAATAATAGGATAAATACATTTCTATATTTTACTTTAGATGATAAAAGATGGAATAATTATGAGCTAGGTTTTTTTTTTTCCTAAATGTGTATCTGGAAATATGTTTTTTTGTTTGTTGTTGTTGTTGTTACATTGGCACTGAACTCTTATATTACAAAAATTAAAAGGGACGACGTTTGTTTTTTCAAAAGACTTTAATGTCTAGATTTCCTCAAATCATATAAGTACAATGTTCAAAGTATTTGAGATATTTAAATGATTATTAACAACATCCAGTAAAATATTAAAGCAAACATTCGTCCACAATTTCACAACTACTAGCATAGCTTCTCGTATAATATTAACAAATCTGTTTATACAGAAGCGATTCATGCACAAACATGGCATAAAACGCAGTAAATATGTAACAATACCACCTAAGGCGAAAGCATTGAGCTTAAAATAGCAGCAGAATAACTATACCTCTAAATACACCACAGACAGCAATACAAATTGTCTTTCATTTTTACATTGATTTCAAACAAACTGAATACAAATAAAATTGAATCAAGAGTGTAAACCATCTACAGATTCAAGGTGAAACTGCCTCAAAAAAAAGTGACCGGTGTTTGTTCTTTAAAATATCAAAGTGCCTTGAATAGCCAGAGACCAATAATACTAAGTTTAAAGCTGCATTATAACCAGCAAAGTGTATCATTAGTGCGATTGCAATACAGAGGCAGTTTCACACCTTGTAACATCCCTCACAAATGTAGCATCCTTTAAAATGACTGAGGTGCAACAGGTTACTGTGAAGTCCCATATTATAAAAGAAGCTGCCACACTTAAGAATCTTCAAAGCAAATCAAAATTCAAAAAAGGAACACCATAGAAAGACTCACTATTCCTCTATACTAATTAGTTAGTATTGGTCCAGACTACCAGTCAATTTGAATGAGAAGCCCTGTTTTTGTTTAAAACAAATGAGATGGGTGAGGAGAGATAAAGGAGTGTGATTGGGTGAGTAAATGGTGGTTTCAACAGGACCACCTCCACTGTGGGAGGGGATAGTGGGTCTCTCATGGGTGAAGAGAGGGAAAGGTGTTACCACCCTACAAAGAAGGACACAAATGAGAAGAAAAAAGTGGAAGGAGAAAAGAATTTGTGAAAAATGATTGTGTGGCTAAATATGGAGGATGAGAAGAAAAGCTTAATTAGATACTACATGTGCAACTGGAAATGACTGGAAAAAAATAATAACCTCATAAAATAAAATGAACCAAAAAGGCACCATAAAATAACACTAGATATGGATAAAAATGCCATTGTAATAAAACTGTAATACACTCCATCATACAAACTCTTTTAGATAATAAACAGCCACATTTAAGCAGCATAACCTGCAACATTTTTTTTTAATGTTCTGAAACCAAGTTAACTTTCAAAATAAACAAAAAGGCCATGAAAAACTTAATAATAATAATAATAATAATAATAATAATTCAAAACACAGAACCAGAATAGGTCTGTTTATGGGTCTCTACTTACACTGCTGACTGGGGTCAGAATCTGAAGTGGTCACTTTCACATAGTTGGTAGGAATCAAGCCTGTGACCCCATTGAGTTCTCCTTTCCACCAGTCAGGATTGCTTTTGTCCAGCACATTGATAATTTGACTCTTCGAGAAGCTCAGCTCGTCCTCGTTCGCTGCGGTGTAGTCGTATATGGCGATGACTTGGCCGACTATAGGGAGGAAAAACAGAGAGAGCAATGAGGAGAGATGCAGAGAGAAATAAATCAATCATGGATACTTGTGCCGTTTCTCACCAGCCGCAGATGCAGGTGTAGATTTGCCGCTGTTTGAGCCCAGGAGTTTGACATGCGAAGCCGGGAACCAGCCCTTCTGACGCTTCTTCCCCCTGGCCTGAAGACACAAAGAGAAGATTTTGCAGCTAATTTGAATATTTTCATTTTTGTATGTCAGTCTGTTTATCAAAATAATTTTGTTTGCAGAAGTTATACAAGTAAAAAAAAATTATATGCATGCCATAACATATAATAATTACCAGCTTGTCGACAATTATCTTGTGTACAATTGCTGATATATATGATTAATGACAGTAAATTAAAAACCAGTTGACGTGAAATGAATATATTGTACATCCCTAATATAAATAATGCGGCCACATGATGCAGTACATGGGAAAATGTCAACTATCCAGTTGGGAACATATCATGGAAATAAAGATTTGACCAACTCCAAAGGTCTGTAAAATTACTTAAACTGCAATTTTAGTGCCTTGATGAACATAAGTGGATTTCAGAGGGGGAAATGCTACAAAAAAGTGTGGAAAATGGCTCATTTAAAGTCTTTGTGCATTAACAGCTCACTCACCTGCAGTTCCCCGAGCCACCAGCCGGAGGAGTTCTTGGTGAGAATGAGGATGAGCTGGCCTGGAGCGAGATTTAACTGCTCTGCACCTGCTGCAGTGTGTGCAGTAGTCACCTGGGCCACTTCTACAAACAAAATAACATGCTTTAGGTTTAGAGAACTCTAAGTACTATGATTTTAAAGTTGTCAAAGAACGTTCCACTGTTACTCACCTGGTTTCTTCCCTGGCATTCCAGGTTTACCAGAGAGACTTGATGTCTAATGAGAAAAAAAAAAAGATGTTGTATGACAACTAACAACATATATAAGTGCCAGTCTCCCTGAATATAAAAATAAAATTACATCAGTCTCCTTTGGCTTGACGTAATTGGAGGGGAAGACTCCTGATCTGTCTCCGATGCTGCCTCTCCACCACTCCCCTTCTCTCTCGGATACCAGGATGGTGTCTCCCTCAGTGAAGGTCAGGTCTCCAGGCTCAGGACTCTCGTAAGTGTACAGCGCCAAGTATTCTGATGACGGGATCAACATACAAACACTGTTCACGGAAACTCAGAAATGAAGGACAATGCTGATGTCCACAGATAAAACTGTGATGTGTTCACAAGCATAACAGACACAAAACATACTGAAAATGAATATACACACACTCTCTCTCTCGCTTTCTCTCTCTCACACACACACTTACACAAAGAAATGTTTAATTACATTAAAAAATTACTAGAAAAATAATTACACATACACACCACACTTACAAAGTTTGGGGACAGTGAGTTGTTTTTTTTTTTTTTTAAATAAATTAATACTTTTCAGCAAGGACGCATTAAATAAATAAAATAAAATGACAGTACAAACATTTAGAATTTAACAAAAGATTTCTATTTCAAATTAATGCTGTTCTTTTGAAATTTCTATTCAAAAGAATTCTAAAAAAAAAAAAAAAAAAGAGTATCACATTTCCACAAAAATATTAAACAGCACAACTGTTTTCAACATGGATAATGATAATGAAGATGACAATAATAATAAATCAGCATATTAGAAAGACTCCAAAAGGATCATGTGACACTGAAGATTGAAGTAATGGCTCTGAAAATTCAGCTTTGCCATCACAGGAATAAATTAAATTATAAAAAATACTGTATAGTAAAGTAGAAAACTGAAAACTAATATTTTACATTATAACTGTTTTAACTGTATTTTTAATAAAATAAATGCAGAGAAAGAAACTTCTTCCAAAAATATTAAAAAGAATCTTCTCAACTGCAAACTTTTGTATGGTAGTGTATATACAAATAATAATAAAAAGAAAATGAAATAATAGGTGACAGCAACCTGCATTATGTGAATTTTAGAGATGAGAGAATTTTAGAAAGTAACAAAACTATATTTGCGATTATATAATCAGAAACTACAACAACATGTAATCTTAACATGTTGTTCATATGTAGATATCTTCTCTTACATGTAAGGGGAAACTGCTTCAGAATGTCACAACTGCAAAGTTTACTGATAGAAAAAGCAAACCTGTTTTCTCTTACCTTCATAGTTGGATCCATCTGCTGTATCGGATGCATCAGACGAACTATGGAGGGGAAAAAATAAAAATCACACACCAAACAAGATGATCAAATAGTGTTTCAGGTGTTTCAATAAAGCAGTTCAATTTCAAACTGACAACCCCAAACAGTGAAAGCAAAGCAAAAGAAAAAACAAAACAAACATCTGAATTAGTGTCTTTGCAGGGACACTGGCACGTCAGGACAATGGTGAGTTTTAGTATGCAAAGTCTGAAAACAACATTCACATTAACACTTTCCACAGACAAAGTACATGTAACGCTCACAGCTACACACTCATCTATTAGGTCAAAAAAGAAAGTAGCAACATCACAACCACTTCAGCATGGTGAGTGTATTTACTCTGCTTGTGCATCACTGGCGCTCAGCACTGTAACATAGGTTTTGGGGAACCACCCCTTAACCCCACTGAGTTCTCCCAGCCACCAGTTCTCCTGCTGCTCCAGAACTGTGATCACATCATCTTTGGAGAAGTTGAGATGGTTGTCCGTCTTTGCAGTCCAAGAGCACAGAGCCTGAGCTTGCACATTCCCCACCACCTGAAAACATGCAGCAAATGCCATTGCATTCCACTACAAGGAAGTTGTACCTTACATAAACACAATGTGGTAATTTTCAAGAAATCCTGCATACCTGACCGTGGCTGGAAGAGGCAGAGCCTGTGGCATGGGTGGGGGTGAAAGCGGAGTTCAGCCGTGATCCGCTCTGTCCGTCACTCAGTTTGCTGGTGAAGAAGGTGTTTTAGAAAATTCCACATGTTCTACTGTCATGCTCAACAAGATTTTGAAATGAAACAGTGCCTCTCTATGAAATATTTCACACAAAGTCCTTATATTAATTGATAGTTATTTAATTAGTTTTATTTTTTGCCTTCACTTTTTTTTTTATCAGAATGACAAAAATATGGCATCAGACATTGTTTGGTAATATTTTATATTTTCAGACTTGGTGTGAAAAGGTCTTGTACTCCAAATTAACTTTGAATCTTTCATATGAAAGACATGCAGTTTGTAGCTGTGAATGTTTTCTGTAATGGTTCTGTAGGCACATGCACTTTGTCTGTGAGTGTACATTGGGAAAAATTTGTACAAATAATTGTGCTACAGGTGTAAATGAAGCATTTGAACAAAATGTGGTATTAGGGGTGTAACGGTACATGTATTCCTCCTGAACCGTCACAGTTTGATGCATGCGGTCAGATGACAAATACAGTCGGTCACAGGCAATCCAATCCAGAAGGGGGCATGCACAGCAATGCAATGCTGTTTGCTAACCGCCACAACAGGAAAAAGTGCAGAAGAACAACAGACTATCTATGCATTGAAATGTTTACATGTAATCTCTCAACCAGTGTTTCAACTGTGGAAAGATGTCAATAAAACAGCTTGAGAATAATATCTCACGTAGCATTACATTTACCTTAGGCAAGTCATTTAGTGTCCACAGCATGTTAGTTCACTAGAGAAATGAACTCTAGAGGGGAGCATTTCACTAAATATATGCACTATATTAGCTTGCATATTCATTATATTTATTTAAAGGTCCTGTTCTTCGTGATCCCATGTTTCAAACTTTAGTTAGTGTGTAATGTTGTTGTTAGAGTATAAATAAAATCTGTAAAATTTTAAAGCTCAAAGTTCAATGCCAAGCGAGATATTTTATTTAACAGAAGTCGCCTACATCGAACGGCCAGTTTGGACTACATCCCTCTACTTCCTTCTTTAATGACGTCACTAAAACAGTTTTTTGACTAACCTCCGCCCACAGGAATACACAAGAGTTGCGTTTGTAGAGTGTGTTTGTCACCATGTCGTCGAAACGCTGTTATTTTCATCCCGCAGTCCAATCACCGGGTCTGATTCCGGCTCAAATTGATAGGGTAAAATTAAAGACATGTTTACAATAACGCTGAGCGCTTGCATCTCCACGTTATGGTAAGAGGCGTGACTTTTCCGGGCACGGTGCGCTCAGAGCTGTCGAATCACAACACAGGAACCGCTGGCACAATCAGAACTCGTTACGTATTTCTGAAGGAGGGACTTCATAGAACAAGGAAGTCATCAGCCCGTTTTTATGACAGTGGAAACAGCGGTATACAGATAAGTAAATTATGTGAAAAATACTGTTTTTTTTACACGCGAAACATGAACACATGTTATATTGCACACTATAAACACAATCAAAGCTTCAAAAAACCACGAAAAACGGGACCTTTAATAATATCTTAATCATTTAATATGTTTAAATAAATTTGTCATGAAACAAGTTATGACAGTAACTGTGAATAATTATATTTCAAAAATGAATTTGAGTGTTGAACCCTGTTGTTATTATAAACTTTAACATTATAGTAATGTGCAAGAAAGGGCTTTAGTTTTCTCCCCCCTGCTATACCGAACCCGTACCAAACCAAACCGTGACTTCAATACCGAAGTACAGTACGTACCGAACTCTCATATTTTGTGTACCGTTACGCCCCTATGAGGTAATCAGATTGTAGACCGCACCTGACAGAAATGGAGACCTGTGGCTTCAGGGCTTGTTTGGCCACGAGCGGAGCCTCAGATTTGGCCTGCTTCTCCACATAGCTCTCAGGGAACCAGCCCATCTTCCCCTGCCGACTGCCGTACAGCCAGCCCTGCTCTCGCTCTACGCTCTCATCCACCTAAACAAGCACAAATCATACTGAACAAACTCTAATGCTGTGAACATGGAGCAGTTTCACAGTATGCTGTATGTTGTATGGCAACCTCCACCCCAACTGCTGAGACCATTACATTTTTCAAGGAGCAGCTGAAGTCACACCTTTTCTGCAAGCACTTTACCACACCCTTTAACCAATGCATGTACACACACACACACATACAAAAAACAACAACATTTTCTTCTCTACATTTCTTCTGTCAACTTACCTCAATCAGGTCATCGCTTTCGAAGGAGAGCTCATCATCGTTTCTAGCAGTGAAGGGGTAGAGGGCTTTAAACGTCGTCAATGCTGCTGATCTTCTGTGCTGTGTGCCAAGAGGATGTTTGCTGCCTGAAATCACGATGACATTGAACTATCATTCATCCTCCTCGACTAGCCATGACTATAAATCTCATGGTACACTTTTTTTCTTACCCTTCCTCTCCTCCAGGCCACGCAGAAGAGCAGCAACAATGTCTGATTTGACAGTGGCCTTCTTGTTCTGTTCTTCGTCTCTCAGTCTTGCGGCTGCTGCCTCTTCCTCCTGCTGTTTCCTCTTCCTCTCCTCATCCTGTTTCTTTTGTTCCTCCTCCCGACGCCTCCTGTCCTCCTCTTCCTGCCTTTTCCGGTCTTCCTCTTTTCTCTTTCTCTCTTCTTCTAGTCTCTTCCTCTCCTCCGCATCTCTCAAGGCAGCCTCCTGTGCACGATGTCGCCTCCTCTCCTCCTCTTCACGCTCCCTTCTTCTCTCCTCTTCTCGTCTCTCCTCCTCTTTCCTCCGCTGCTCCTCCTCTGCCCTTTTTCGCTCCTCGCGCTTCCTCTCCTCCTCCAATCTTAACTCCTCCAGTTTTCTCCTTTCTTCCTCGAGTTTTCTCCTCTCCTCCTCCAGTTTCCTCCTTTCTTCATCTCGCTGCCTGCGGTCCTCCTCTTCCTCCTGCCTCCTTTTCTCCTCAAGTCTCTGCCTCTCTTGTTCTCTCCTTTCTTCCTCCTCCTGCCTGCGCCTCCTCTCCTCCTCCTCCCGGGCCTTGCGCTCTCGTTCCGCTTGTTCTTTAGCAGCCTGTAAACGAGCTTGTCTCTCCCTCTCCTCCTCCTCGCGAAGTTTGGCCTCCCTCTCCTCCTGTATTTTCCTCTGTTTCTCCTCCTCATCGCGCCGCAGTTTCTCCTGCCACTGCCGCTCCTTCTCCAGTTTGATGCGTCTGCATCAGAAAAGAAATTCTGCTTGTGAAAACCTGAATGCTTTTAAAGTGATCTGTAAGTGTACTCTAGGAAATGATCTCTTACTTTTGCTCTTCCTCTTCTCTCCTCTTCTTTTCCAGTTCCTCCTGCTTGCGTTTCTTTAGTTCTCGAATTTTTTCTTCCTTAATGTTGCGAAGTTTTTCCAAAGCAGACTCTTGCATCCTCTGGCTCTCTCTGAGATCCTGATAAACAACCCACAAGATTATAACACACTGAACTCAATTCAGACACAATTCGTGTAACAGAGACCCAAAAATTCCTTAAAGTTACAATTAAATCAAAAACCTTTAGCATAATTTGTATTCATAATCTTTAATGAAAACAACATGATATTCTTCTGAAATTACTTGCCTTTTCTGCTGACATCATTTAGACCATAAAATAATATTAACCAATAGCCAAATAGTTATTTAGGCACTGTTTTAGCAAACTTGCCTACATGTATGGCTCCATTCTGGTATGCAATTCCTAATTTTCATGTTTCAATTCAACTTAAACTAGAGTCTCCTCAATGAATATCCTGTTTTAATCAGAAGTATGTCACAAGAGAAGGATTCAAGGGGATTCCATGTGGATTCACACTGACTTCAAAGCCAGAATTTACTCCAAACCAGGGTTATTATACTAAAACAAAAACCATAAAAATATTTCTGTAACTTAAAATAAATCTTAACTAAAATAAAATACAAAAGAGAGAAATTCATTTCAGCTAGATGTCAAGAAAATATTTCTCATTTACATTAAGCTGAACTTTAAAATGTACTAAAATAAGTAAAACTGAAAAAAAAAAAAAAAACTATTTAACATTAAAAAAATGAATAAAAACAAAAACAAAATTACTAGAACTTTAAAATGAAAATGTAAAAAAACACTAATGCAAAATACCAAAATATTAACAAAATCTATATAGCAGTATCTCAATGATACTAAAATAACAAACTGACACTTTTTAATAAATATTACTAGTCATAATGTACACAATGTAAAATATTTCTCTACCTCTCTGAAATGACTTCCGATGTAACCAAGAACGCAGAGACAGAAAACATTATTAATCATATAACATGTTTCTATTCAGTTTGATCCTGATGTATAAAATCCCACCCTACATTCTTTCAGGTTTGAATATTCTTTTTCACTCAGAAATGAGCCACATTACAGAAGTTAAGCGCATTACATACATCCCTAATCATTTGTGCGGTAAAGAACCTTTGGTAATGATCTAAAGGTGAAGCAGCTACAGTAAGAATGAGCAGGAGGAGGGAAAAAGAGATGTGCAACCTTCAGAAGGAAGAAGAGATTGCTGAGGCAACTCAGTAAAGAGAGCAGGCCTTTAAGCATGCAGTCATCCATTTCCTCAAACTGCAGCGAAAGCCAGGGAGAGACAGACAAGTAGACAGACAGACAGAAAAGCTCTACAGCTAGTGATAAAGACACAGGGACAAAAGCATAGGGGTTATTCGCATTAGTGTCATCAGTAGCAGTCTACATGCTGTTAGCAGTGATCAGTTAAGAAAGATTTGCTACAGAAATGCTAAATTGCTACAGCTGGGAAATTGTCAATATATATGTGAAGTTAAAATCTCTTGTGGTTTAATCTGAATCTTGTAAAGTGTAACTAGTCTAGCTAAACATGCGGTGCAATTTGTTCTGATCTGATTGGTTCACATGAATTTATTAATCATGGCTGAGTGACATTAATAGATTACCTGGATTTCTTTCTTATACTGATCCATGTCTGCTAATTTTGCTGCAGTCTCCTTCTCCACAACATTAAGCTGTTCTTTAAGCTTTCGACAGGTAAGATCCTTCTCTTCCATATTCCTTTGTAAAGTCTTCACTGTTGCAGCTGCAACAGAAACATTTTAAACAATTTGTTTTAAATTGTTGAATTACATATTTATTTTTACAATTCAACACATCATTCACGCCTACTTCAAGTAATTTCTGTATTACACAATTCCAGATGCTTGTATCACAAATGGGGGAAAAAAATTTATAAAATAGCAATGTTTGGAGAAAAAAAAACTCGGCACAAACATATGATTGGCCAATGTATCTTACTAGGCAGGTTGTTAAGACTCAGGCTGCGGAGTCTGTCGTTGAGTTTTTGCTGTTCTGTGGTCGATTGTCCCAACTTTCTCTTAAATTCCTGGGGGTCGGAAAAAAAACATTCACAAGTTGCACAAGCTGCAATAATAACCACTATGCACTTGAGGCAATCTCCTTCTAAAATTATGTTTTATTAAGAATAAATGGAGAATATAGAGTAAAAGAGTAAATTAATTTTATGTATAGATCCTATTAATTTATGAAGAGTGCGTGCTGGTACTGATGCAGCAGTCAGACCTCTAACTGTTTCTGCAGAGTGTTGATTTCAGTGATGCAGGAGTCTCTTTTCTGGTTGATCATTTCCAGCTCGTTTTTATGGATTCTCTTTTTGCCTTGGGCATCTCGGAGCTTGTCAGAAATTTGTTTCTGCTTGTTGCCCTAAAAAAAAATAAAAAGTAAAAAAAGGGGGCGGGACGAAAATATAGTAATAGTAGTAATAGTACATAGCAGAAATGTGTCGTTAAATTTCAAGTCTAGATGTAATCCAGCAGTTGAGAGCATGATGTGCTCATCCCCAAAAACTCACCACAGCCTCCAGCTCCATCTCGAGACTTCTCTTCTTGGCTCGGAGCTTGATGATCTCCTCCTGCTCCTCACTCTTCTGGTTTTGGAGCTCTTGCTTTCTCCTTCTCTCCCACTCAATCTGCCGTTGGCGCTCCATCTCCTTCTTGGCTGCCTGTAAGGAGCATCACAGTAGTAGTCAGTAAAAACTTTCTATAAATCACTGAAACACATTTTGGGAAAGGTAAAATTTTGGTCTGAACACATTTTTACAAGGTCACCCCCTAACCTCCTTCCTCTCCAGCTCTTTGAGTCTCTCCTCCTCTCTTTGTCTCTCCAGCTCCCTCTGTCGCTCCAGTCTGAGCTCCTCTTCCCTCTTCCTCTTCAGTTCCAGCTCTCGTGCCTCCCTCTCTCTCCTCTCTTGCTCCTCTCTGGCCTTCTGTGCTCTCCTCTCCTCCTCCCTGCGCTGCTGCTCTAGCAGGGCCAGTCGGCGCTTCTCCAACTCAGCATTTCCCATCTCCATATTCTTCTTAAACTTATCTTCAAAAGTCACTAGATACACAGAACACATATATAAATTATTAACGTGAACTGAAATGTTCAAGCAACAATTTTTCAGATATATGGCATTGGATATACTGTTTATAAACAAAACTTATGCTTCTTGATTTTTTATTTTTTAGGTAATTAATGCAATGATATTTATGCATTTTTAAGTGTGGCTTAAGTGTCTAAACAATATGCAGAGAGGAGGGAAGGGATACTACATGCTTTAAAAGTAAATAGGATGCAAATCAGTCAGTAAGAACACCATAATGAGCATAATTCAATATTTAGGAAATTATTTAAACCAACTGATTACATATCCTTCACAAATCAAACAATATTATACAATTGCTGTGCATCTGTTTTACTATTTACTGTGTAAAAGTGGGAGGATTTTTTGTAAAAGAAGCGAGTCATAGATATTTGTATTATGTAATAATGGGTGTGGTGTAAAGCCGTACAATTGTTCTTTGATTTCTGTGGAGGCTCAGATTCATAGAGATCCTCAGCCAGACTTGTGTAGATTGAGGGAGTGGTTCCATTCACAGAGTCACCTACCTTCCCCCTAAAGGTTCATATGTATGGAGAAAGAACATTGTTAAAATTCAATTCAGATACTAATTCAAAATGTATTTTACATTCATGACCAAACGTTTTTTATATAATATAGTTTTTAGCCAACAGCAGATCAAGTTAAAATCCAGTCAGCTGTACCTCAGTGATGGGGGCACCAAGTCTGTAGGAAGTGCCATAGGCAGTGGCTGTCCCATTTTCGCCATGTCTACCAAATGCATGGCAAGAATAAATTCATCGGCCTTCAGTTTGCCATCCTTATCCACATCAGCCAGATTCCTGACAAAAAACATACAAAATGTCATTAAATGAAAAGGGCTTGTACTAAATATTTAGACAATCTGAAACTTAACTTTTCAATTAATATTTTACTTAAGTTTTTATGCTAACAGTATTATCTGTAAAGAAAAAACTGTTAAATGAGAAAAATTCACAAAAGTTCTCTCAAAAGTGGACTTTTGAACCCACCTTGTACATGCTTCATAATATTAGGCCTGTCAAAAAATGTGCATGTCACATGCATATATTTGCACGCAGCTACTCTTGAACATAGGGCAAATAAAAAAACTACAATGATTCAAAGTCAAACTTTTTTAAAAAAAAAATGCTTCATGAAAATACTGGGGAATAAAAACACCTACCAGATGGCAGCTAGCTGGGTCTGAGTAAGCAATGTTGTAGCCATTGCAGTTCTTACTTGAGGACCTGCAGAAATAAGATTAAGGAAAGAATTTATAAGGATCCTAATTACCAGATTCATAGACATACCTTCCTCCTTAAAGGGTTAGTTCAGCCAAAAATGAAATTTCTGTCATTAAGTACTCACCCTCATGTCGTCCCAAACCCATAAGACCTTAGTTCATCTTCGGAACACAAATTAAGACATTTTTGATGAAATCCGAGGGTTTCTGAACCACACATAGCCATCAACGTCATTGCACCTTTTGAGGTCCAGAAAGGTATTAAAGACATCGTTAAAATAGTCCATGTGACTACAGTGGCTATGAAGTGACAAGAATACTTTTTGTGTGCAAAAACAAAACAAAAATGTCTGTCAGTCTCCTACGTGGTTGACGTAGTGAACACAGTGCAGCGCTTCCGTGTTTATGTCAGAACAGCGACTCAGTTTTGGCCGATGCTGTACATGTAAACACCATAACGCATGCGCGTGATGCTGGCGCGGCACTGCATTCACTACGACAACAACATAGGAGACTGACAGGGAAGAGATAAAATTGTTGAATAAAGTTGTTATTTTTGTTTTGTTCGTGCACAAAAAGTATTCTCGTCACTTCATAACATTAAGGTTGAACCACTCTAGTCACATGGACTATTTTAACGATGTCTTTAATACCTTTCTGGACCTCAAAAGGTGCAATGACGTTGCTGCCTATGTGTGGTTCAGAAACCCCCGGACTTCATCAAAAATATCTTAATTTGTGTTCCGAAGATGAATGAAGGTCTTACGGGTTTGGAACAACATGAGGGCGAGTACTTAATGACAGAAATTTCATTTTTAGATAAACTAACCTTTTAACTTCAAAAAATCCTTTTCTATCTGCTGTGTTTTAGAAACTGTCTTTTTTATAGTTGTTTTTTTTTGTTTGTTTTTTTTACAACCAGCTAATTGATACTGTTGAAGGCATCTTTAAACAGCCGATTTATGGCTGCTCTGAAGCGGGTCTGTATCTGCTCAGAATTCAGTGTAAAGACGCAATGCCGCGTTAAAGAATACCTAAAATACGCCGGGTCTGACCCACCTCAGGCCCTAGTATCAAAGGCGAGTCTGATACTGTTCTGGTTCAGTGTAAATGAACGCGGAATATAGCCGCCCTAAAATACGTCATTTTCATGACAACCGAAAGCATTCCGGGCAGTCAGTTTAGGCGGCGCGAGATTCAAGAAGCAGGAGACGAAACATAACGTTAGGGCAAATAATAGAAATAATGTCTTCCAACAAGGGGCATTAAAGTAAAAGAGTTCTGTACTCGTTATGTACATCGTGAAGCAAACCACCAAAATAACAGCAGAGAATCGTCGTGTCATCAATTGGCTTTCGCCGTTTGTAATAATCCTATGAAGAGACTGTCAGATCAACGTGCTGCTACATTTCTCTCAGATACGGTAAATGCTTAACACAATCGGCGTCACTGATTGTGTATCGATATATTATATTCCAAAAATCATCTCCTTGAGGACGATATTTCACCCACACACGATGGTCTGGTGACATCTGCTGCTGCCTGACACACGCAAACGCTATAGCATCATTTGTTGTTTCTGAAAAAAAAAAAATAAAAAAAAAATGTTCGACCTCTTTTTTAATCCTGTTGTGATCTACCCGGTGTAATAATAAATATTTTTTTGTAGCATCGTTCCAACTGTAACAATTTTTATTATGACAAACATCAAAGCATGAGATAGCATGCAGTTTATACTACTTTAAAATTTCGTATTTTTTATTTTTATTTCGAGTTATATTTCATTGTTTATTATTTAATTATTTTTAAATTAATTTTGTTAAAACTGTTAATTTTGAAATACTTATGTTCGAACCATTGTTTCCCGCGTAATTCCTGTGTAAATGCATTTATGCCGCTTCAGAGGAGCATTAAAGAGTCTGTGTAAATGCACATTTTTGTGATTTTATGCCGCTTCAGAGGTGGTTTCTGTGGCGCTTTTTCTGTGTAAAGATGCCTCAATTGTTGTACTAACATAACTGGTTTGACTAGCTGGCCGATATTCTTAACGTGACAACGCTAAAATCCACTTAAACCGCCAACATGTTACCACATCTAGAAACCGTTTTCACACAGAAAAAATGAGCACCCTTCATTACATTACGTGTAACAAAACAGCTTGTAGGCTTAAACTTAACAATGCCATAAACCTGTGAAATCAACCCCACAAAGTCATGTTTTACCCACTTTCTCATTCCTGAAATTCTCTAGTAGATGCGTCTTTGTCATGAAGTATGTAAGTGATACAGTCATATGCTATGCAGATGAGCCACATAGGTGTGGATTGCCATCTTACCGCACTACTATAGCCTTCAGCTGAAGTCTCTACATCAGGTAAATTCATGAAATTATGACAGTAATCACAGTGGCATTTCAAATGTTTTGTCCCCAGGCATCATTAAGAGAATCTACAGTAACTTAGTGCTAGTTGAACTGTCCGTTTGGCGATTCATTGCACACCAGTAAGACAACCAACCTTTTTTTCCCACCCATTATCGATTATAGTTTTTTGAAAACCATTTACGATGAAGTACCTGTTAAATAACCGATCATTTGTTTATCCAGGCTGTTAAACTGCTGCCTGTATTTGAGCCGTGAGGCCTGTGGGACGGCCCAATCAGAGGGGCCGCCCTTTGGAGAGTTGCTGGCCAACGATGTGGAGGGGGAGGAGTTTGAGCTGTAGACATAAGTACACAAGTCACTTTGTGTGCAGATAGTATTATGTACACTATAAAATCTATGTGTGGAAGTTCCTGACCTGCTCGAGCCCAGGTCCAGCAAAGATGAGGTCTTATTCATTGGATTGGCAGAGAAGCCCAGTGGAGAAGAGGAAAAGGAACTTGACAGCGGGAGAGCTACGGAAAAAAACACAAACAAATACATCTGAAAGAAAAATGTAGCCTGTGACGCTCTTTAAAAAGCTTCCAGAACAGTGTGTACGAGCCATTAATAAAGAAATATATCATGCACGAGTCAAAATACTGCACTATTTTGTGAACAAAATCAGTATAAGCTGCAAAGTCATCGTTTTGAGACTGTTTATGTATAAAGAGCTTCTTCATATAGCTCAGACTTATAGACACAAGCTGAGCTAGTCCTGACACAGGAAGACTGAAACAGAGGAAATGCTGAGTTCATTAAGAGCAAAAGAGATCAGTGTCAATTCACCTTTAGCACACTGTACACTCACAGAGGCTCTTGCCTTTACAACATATACGAAATGACACAACATATATGGATATTTACACTACTAAAGTTTAGGGTCAGTAACATTTTATTAGTGTTCTGAAAGAGTCTCTTATGCTCTCCAAGGCTGAATTTATTTGTTCAAAAATACATTAAAACAGTGTATACTGTGAAATATTATAACAATTTAAAATACCTTTTCTGTTTTAATATATTTTAAGATGTAACTCATTCCTGTAATAGCAAAGCTGAATTTTCAGCAGCCATTACTCCAGTCTTCAGTGTCACAGGTTAATATTTTTGCGGAAACTGCGAATAATTTTTTTCTGGATATTTCAATGAAATGAAAGGTGCTTATTTAAATGAAGTCCTGGAGTGTACAGTCAGAACCATCACATCAAATCTGTGAATTGTCATAATTTATGGCATTCAGACTTCACTGGCATGTGGACATTATAGCATTTCTTACTGGAGGTGAGAGGGATGGGGGTTGGATGTAGAATGGCAATAGGTCCGTTAGGCAGGGCTGGTGTGCTGATGTTGGGAATCACTGGCACAGACAGACCTGTGCCCATCATGGGAGTCATGCCCGGCATGGGGCTCATGGCGGTCATTGGTATAGGGGTCAGAATGGGCACGTTGGGCATCATGGGTACATTTGGCATAGTTCCCATTCCTGCAAAGACACAAAGGACATCTTTCAACAGACAAAAGACAATAAAACATGATAATTCACTAAATAAAGTGCTTGAGAAATATTCAAACCATTCATTCTAATAGCAAGAGCTCACTAGTTTAATGCTAGCAAAATCTCATTTTTACAGTCACAAAATTCAGGAGCTACTTCTCAAATCTCACAAGTTGTAGACACATTTCTCTAGCACACGCTGAAGGTCGAGCTTATAACCATCTGTTCCACATTACAACTCAACTGAATCTTGTGGCCATCAAGCTGTGCACCTGCTGTCATAAGAAGGACTTTCATGAGGTTTTTCCAGCAAATGGGGAAGTATCTTTCTATACTTATTTCACACTTATTTCATTATTTTACTTTTGTAGCATTGCTTAAAAGTAATGTTAATCAAAAGATCTTTTTGCATCAAAAACAGTCGTAACTCAGCATTAAACAGGCTTTAGCTACTGTGCCTTTAAGCCTTAAATGACCTCTACATAATGACCTCCATACAAAGCGGGCCAGGTTGCTGAACACTGAATATTGATGTTTGAACAGCATTCATGTGTGACTGCAGCCAGCCATGGTAATAGAAGAGAAACTTTGGCCTGTTCTGTATAGTGGTACTGGGCGAGGATAACAATTAGATTAACATAAATAATCTGTAATTAGAACAATAAACTGTGTAAAATTTGAATGTGTCACAGTGCAAGTGTTATAATCCCAATGCCCTCTCAGATCATTGCTCTGCTGGTAATAGTGTAGTTTGGCAGCGCACCGAGAGGTGTTGCTGGCATGGTTGGAGCTGGCACAGGTGGCTGCTTCATGATGATAGGCAGAGCTGTAGGAAGATTCTGTCCCTGCAGTTTCATCTTGATCAGCTTCATGGCTATAGAAAACTCCAGCCGGTCCATCCTACCATCTTTATTCATATCAGCCAAGGTCCTGCCACACACAAACAAACAGGCAAGCCATCAGAGCAAGATTATATATTTATTTTTAAACAGATTGTGCATGGTCAGGGTTTCTCACCAGATCTCAGCTAGCACAGACTGAGGAAGCCCTGATTGAATGAAGAAGTTTCGTGCCTTCTCCCCTATACACAAAATTATTTTTTAATAATAACAGTTTTAAGTAACATTTATGCTTGTAATGCAAATAATAATTAAGCATTTATATCAAAAGGTTTTTAAAATTTTAACACCAGCAACTGTTTCCAAGCACATACCTGTAACAAAGCCCTGCACTGGCGAGAGGGTATCAAACTTCTGATCATGTTTGTCCCTCTCCTCTGGGGTTATAGCCCAAATACTCCGACCACCTTAAAAGAAAAGTAGACAAAACGAATAAGTGTCTAAGTGTCTAACTGTATATATTTTTTTGTTTGTTTGTATGTCTATTGCTTTGACAATATTGTGCCATTTCACACAGTAATGCCAATAAAGCTCATTTGAATTGATATGTGAGAGAGAGAGAGAGAGAGAGAGAGAGAGAGAGAGAGAGAGAGAGAGAGAGAGAGAGAGAGAGAGAATTAAACTTCTAATAAAGCAGGCAACACTGTGAACTGTACTTGCTGATACTAGAGTACTGAATCTGTCAGCAGCATCACTTTTACATGCACAGTTTGTGGTACAGTTAGCTTTTGCAGAGTCAGGTTGTTTGAATGATAAATACGTGGCACATCACTTCTGTCTTTCGCAGCAAGCACACAATGCCATGCCTCCCACGATTTGAGTCAGACGAAAACATTTAAATGACATTTTTAAAAAAGACAAATTATTACTTTAGTCAGACTGAAATTTAATTTTTACAGTGGCTGTAAATGCAGTTAGTGTCACTCTGATATTTACTGACATTGCAGAGTTAAAGTCTGCTAAAAGCAACAGTAGGCATAATATACTTGAGTTCAAAACAGAATACCAGAACAGCTGTAGGCAAAAGCATACAAGAGAGTAATTGCATAAAAGGAGTATGATTTGTGTCTACAACATTTGATAACACTCTTAACACATACTTTATTAAGTGTTTTGCAAGCTAAGCAATTAAATTTTTTTTTTTTTTTTTTTTTTTTTTAATAATATGCATTAGCACATTTTTGTATAAGCAGTCACATACTGGAAATTGCATTTAAACAATTTTGCTAAATTTCTTTAACAGTATTTTTTTTATTTATTTTAATTAACTTATTAAACATTAAAAAAAACTTACAAAATAACACCTCACCAACCACACTAATTTAATATATGTAGTGAGCTGTCATTTTAAATGACATAATGAAGAGGAAGTGACATCATTTGACTTTTCAGAGGAGCCAAGTTCAAAAGTTGGCAAGTTTTAATGTCACTTTACATTCACAATTTCATTCCTCATGCACAACATAGTCACTCAATCACATAACACAGAAAGAAACTTAATTTTTTCTACCAACAAGTCACTGTTGAGTCCTGATTGATAACAGAGAACAGCAGCCATTTTGTGCTGAAACTGTTCTACTATCCTAACAAATTAATTTGATCTTGACATAGCAGAAAATAAAATTTGATAGACGATTTCAAATCATAGAGAAATGTACTTTAAAACAACCATTCTCAAATGGAACAGGCAAACATTTCGAAGAATGACTTTAATAAACAACACCCCTTAAAAGATTTACAGGGTGGTCTGGTCCTGCTACTCAAATATGTCTAAATGCACTGAGGGACAAAAATTGTATATTTTAACAAACAAGTAATTTATTAAATAAACAAAATCAATAAGCAGTGACGTGTCAGTTTGACAGATGGGCTGCAGAGCGGATGATCAGAGCCGTTGTGTGTGATCATACTGCAGTGTGTGAAAGCAGTGTAGCTCCTGCTATACCGATGCACACACTGCAAATATGAACAAGACATGATAAATAGGAAAGACTCTTGTTTTAGTGCCATTATAGGGCTAAAGGTCCTCTGTGTGTGTGTGCGCACGCACGCACACACGCACACAAATCCTGTTGGTTCAGACACGTGGGTAAACACACACACACATAGAAATATAAAGCAGAGCTCTTACCATTCATGGCTGCAGGTGGCAGGGATATGAGGAGAGCGGTCCTGATCTCCTCGTCTCAGCTGGCTAGCTCAGTCATCTGCACCAAACACACACACACACACACACACACACACACACACACACACACACAGAGAGAGAGAAAGAAGAAATGTCCACCCATTAATAATGAAAGCAGAGGAGTGCAGGGCTGTCGCTATCTTCATCCTGCACTCTCAGACTGAAAGAGAGAGAGAGGAGGATGTGTGAAGGGGAGAGGAAGGGTGAGAGGGAGGGGATGAGAGTTCCAAACTCCCCATACAAATGCTTTCAACAGAATAATGCTCTATGTGCAGTATCTTAATAAACAATGACACTTTTATTACACCGTTTACGACTGACTGCAGCACTATCCTCCTACTAATGACATCAGAAACTTATTTCAAAGCTATCTAGTTCATGCTGGAAGAGTCTTGGTCATTACTTTGTGAAGTAATGATAATTCCTCTCAGAAACTAGAGTTCAAGAAGGTTAATAAGGAAGCTTGTTTCCGCCATGAAATAAAAGATAAAAAAGGTAATTGACTTTTTAATCTTACAACTCTGACTTTTTTCCTCGCAATTGCGAGTTTACATCTCACAATTTGTACTTTTGTTTTCATGCAGTGGCAGGAACAAGCTTCCATAAGTTATAGTCTTATAATGAAATGTTCTCTAGGTTTATCCCTGTAAGCTTCACATTGTTTGCTAAAATCACACACAACCCATGCAATTTTACTAAATAAATGTGGTTCAAGTAAATGTCAGTAGTGGGAGTCTGCCAAGAACTGTGATTCACACATTAAAACAATTAGCCTGACATTATCTCTGCACACACACACACACACACACACACAAACACACACACACACACACACACACACACACACATAAATACACACAAGCCACTGCTCCAAGCACTAAGCCACTGTATCTACAGATCAAAGTGGCCAATGGTTGATAATTACATATGACTGATATAGTTCTATAAAGACTGAGACCAGTACTGACATAATGGATGAAAATATATATGTATATACACAAAAATATACATTATATATAGATTTTTACATATATATATATATATATATATATATATATGTAAAATCTATAAATATGTACACTACCATTGAAAAGTTTGGGGCAAGTAAGATTTTTATTTGAAAGACAACAATATTTTTATTCAGCAAGAAAGGACACAATAAACTGATCAAGGATGACAATAAAGACATTCATAATGACACATGCAAATTCTATTTCAAATAAATGCGGTTCTTTTGAACTTTTTATTCATCAATAAATAAGAAATGTTTCTTGAGCACCAAATCAGCATATTAAAATGATTTCTGAAGGATCATCTGACACTGCAAACTAGAGTAATGATGCTGAACATTCAGCTTTGCCATCACAGGAAAAATTAAATTTTAAAATATAATAAAATATATTTGATCAATATTAAAGTTTACTGTATTTTTGGTCAAATAAATGCAGCTTTGCTGAGCATAAGTGACTTCAAAAACCTAAAATAGAAAAATCTTACCAACCCCAAGCTTTTGAATGGCATGGCAGGGTAAAAATATGCATACATACAAGTTTATATGCAAGCTTATTTGTGTTACAAAACCCTGTATGAGAAGTTTTTCTCTTAATGTGTTGTAGGAAAAAAAAGGAAGCAGCAAGAACACAAAACTTTAAGTTCTTTTTGTTAGAATACTGAAGGGCTGTATCTTGGTGTCCACATATCCCTGAGAAACACATCTGATCGGGGGCAGGTAGACATGATGATACAGCCTAATTACACAAGACTGCCCTACCACAGACTAGTCAACTAGTCGCTCAGAACACCCACATTCATGAAAATTTGTAGTTTTACACACCCCTAATAAGCAAACAGGTATAGGCCAATTCAAAACGTCCAAACATCAGCCTGGCTAATATACTGGACTATCATGACGCTCATTTAACAAACCAGTTGTATATCAGAGCAGTCAGAAAACCAAATACTGATAGCAGAATACAAGTTCTAAAAACAGTGAGAAAGTTGCTGACAGGAAGCGATGTGTGGCAGTAATGTGGTAGTGCTGCGAGAGCAGGTCTAGAGGAAGAGAATGTGGTCAGACAGGACTAGCTTCCAGAAGACTGCTTGGATGGGGCATGATTGTCATTTGTCATATAACTCCCTTTTCTCTCACTCTCTCTCCATCTTACAATCTGGCAGTGCTCGCAGTGGATATAGTATTTCATTGATGCTTTGCATGTTATTTGCAACTGGGTAAAATTTTACATAATCTGATTTATAGTCAATATCCAATATCCAGCTCTTTTTAATGGGAACAAAACATTTCCCTCAATTATTTCAACATTTCCTTGTCAATAATTGGTTTCAGTAACTGGTACTGTGTGAACTTTTTGGAAACATTGAAACACTGACAAAACACACAATGTAATTTGTCATTCTACCATCACCCACTGTAAATTAATGACGTGAGTGATGTGAGAGATGCAAAGATAGACTGTGAGGTCATAGCTGGCCATGTCCTACCACCTCCTGTCTCCACCCTGTATGTGAATTAACAACCACAAAGGAATGAAGGAAGTAGGAGGAAAGCAAAAATGAAACAGGATGTCAAGAGGTCATAAACAATGTTGTACAAATGCTCTGGTCCCTCAGCATTGTGGTCAGAGGACATTAAGCCACATTAAAACCAACAAACCCGGTCTGTGTATCAGACCTTTCACTTTTGTGCTTGCCACTGAATTCTCTGCTCTCAGAAAATGAAAGCATTGATTGTAAAAGAGAGCAGAGAGCCCTGATCATGGGAAAAAAAGAAAAAAGAAAAAAACTCTGGCAAAATTACCAGAGATGCTGAGGGTGGTTGGTACTGATTTCATTTCCCTAAACGGTTAATTTATATTTACATTAACTGACTCATTTCAAAAAATATTTTTATGCTGTGAACCTATAAAACTTTTTAAAACCAACCCTCTACAACACAAGAAAATCACTCACATATGCGAGTGATTTTCACACTAGGCAACTAAAAAAAATGTTAATTAGTCACAGGTGAGTGAAATCATACAATTTACTTGTCACTGGCTGAGTTAGAGGCAAAAACTAAGTTTGGCACAGATATAATTTCATTGCCTGCTTAGCTTTACGCACTGTCTGCTCTGTCACTTTCTCTCACACATGCGCACCCAACGTGAGAGATAAAGAGAAGCTTACACATGCCACGTAAAGATAATTGATGAGCTAGATCTAAATGCAAGGCTCAACGACTGCCCGATGGCCAAGAGTTGACGAAACTGTCACTGTCCCAATCTGGCCGGTGCTGCATCATGAGTTTATCATTTGAATGTGATTTCAAGCTTCGGAAAATTCAAACATTCAAATGCAAGATGTCGTGAAAGAGAACTCAATTCAGTTCTTGTGCACTGTGTGAGAAAGCAGCGTCTGACAGCACGCAAATAATATACCAAGTTCTCTTTCATGTCTTTGCGCTTGAACGGACAAATTATGTCAAAATGCCCGTCTTGGCAAGCAAGTATCCTAGTTAACATAGTCAGTTAAGTGAACATAAACAGACGAGAAAGACAATGCATGTGTAACAGTATCAGTATACTGGATCCATGCATTATGACTTAAAGTGACAGCAGCCTATTATTCCTGCTGCTGTCTGTGTTTTTAATGTTAATCAAACAACAAAAGACAAAATTAATAAGGATTCATCTATATTTAACTTATACAGTGAAGCCCATGCAGTGTTATTTTACATTTTATTACTCTATTCAATTTCTGTACATAATTTACCTAATCTGTATACTATGGTTAGATCTACCTAAAAAGCATGGTTTATTTCATTTTTATCTTGGTTCTATAGTGTATATTTGTGATATTGCTTGCTTGTAGTTGGATTTATTATTATTATTATTATTATTATTATTATTATTATAGACTGCTTACTTGTCTTTAATAATGTTTAAGATTTATATTTTATATTTATATAGAATTTTTCATTTGCATTGTTCTTGCATTTCATGTAAGAGGTCTGGTGAGTAAAATAATAATAAAAAAATGACTAGTCAATGGCTAGTCCACAGAGGGTTGTAAATGCTGTTTTATTATTCAATTCTGGGGATTAGAATGTAATCCACTAAACTGAATTACATTCATATTTTGACACTAAGATTTCAAGTACTCATAGTCACGCTACATTCTGAGACACATTGTCTTTAGTTTGTGGCTTTATGTGCAGAAGGTCATGCAGGTGGTGTCAGTGAAGCCTGAACAAACACACACACAGCTGTCAAGGAACATACATGCTGTACATAAACACCACACTACTAAAACATCATTGGACCTTCTTAAACATACATCAGGGCTCAACAACAAGGATCTTTCCGCTTTGGGCCAGTAGTTGACATTTTTACCTGCCTTTTAATTTCCCTGGCCCCGTACTACAAGTATGATAAAAAGCCAGTGTTAATTTAGTATTATGTATTATTATAGCATTTATTCATATTTTGAATTAGCTGTCATTTATATTTTCAGTTTTCATTTTCATTTCAGTTTGTTTAGTGAATTTGTTGTGCTTTTGTTTTTTTATATTTCTATTAAGCTTTAATTTACTATAATTTCAGTTTTATTATTAACTTATTTTATTTCAGCTAGTTGCCAAGGCAACATTTCTAATATTCCATCTAATATTTATATTTTATTTCAGCTTTTAACAGTCTTAGTTAACAATAACAGCACTATTTTAGCAACATTTTATGTGCCGGAATAAAATGTATTTATATTTTTTTCATTAAATGTTCATATACTAATGGCATACAATGCAAAAATTGTTTTTCATTTTCAGATCAGATGGTGGACCTGCACCTAGACCCAACCACAACGCAGCCCTGAATGTCAGCAGAGACCATGTCAATTATACAATCCCCTGTGAAGACCTCGTCGACACGAGACATCCTCACAGATCCCGATGACCAGCTTCGCCTCCATACTGGCGTGATGAATCCGATCTTCAAGCAAAAGGAACTGGATGAAATATTTTGAATGATAATCCACAATCTGACTTCTGATTTGTGATGCAGCCTAGAATTAAACCACACCATGTTGCTTTGTTTGGAACTAGTTAGGACTGGTCCCTCAGCTGGGCCTGGTTTCTCCCAAGGTTTTTCTTCTCCATTCTGTCACCTGATGGAGTTTGGGTTCTTTGCCACTATCGCCTCTGGCTCGCTCAGCTGGAGACATTTGAATCTATACATTCAACAATTTCATTGATCTGACTCTGACAGCACTGACACTATTTGATGAGAATTGAAATGACCTGGATGATAACATTACGTTTTCTACAGATCTGTAGCTAAACTGAACTAACTTAATAATTGATGATCTTTAAAACGGAACTGAATCAACACTGAAGTGACTTCAGCTGAACAATGAAACTTTTTTCTTTTTAGAGCTGCTTTACAGCCAAACTGTTTACCTCATTGAATCCTTATTTTCCTGTTGATCACTGTAAAACTGCTTTGAAACAATCACATTTGTATAAAGCACTATAAAAATGAAGGTGACTTGACACGCATCTAATTTTCTCCCAACTCTTTACATTCACTTAAGTTATAATCGACTGTGTCTACGTAAATACTCGCCAAAACAATCATTTTACTGATCGTATGCTGTCTGAGAGGTGGCTTTCTGTGCACGCCCTTTGGGTGTTTGATAGCGTGGGAGTACTACAGTAACTCTTTTACAGTGACCATTAAAGGGGACCAATTATGCCCCATTTTACAAGATGTAAAATAAGTCTCTGATGTCCCCAGAGTGTGTATGTGAAGTTTTAGCTCAAAATAACCCACAGACAATTTTTTATAGCATGTTAAAATGGCCACTTTTTGGGGTTGAGAAAAAACGCGCCGTTTCAGTGTGGGCCCTTTAAATGCAAATGAGCTGCTGCACTCAGCCTAAGAGGGCAGAGCTTCAAGAGCTGATTCTCCATCAGGAGTCAGAAACTACGCATATATGCTGCATGGAGATAGAAAAGGTATAGTTTAGTTTAATTATGGTTATAACTTTTATTGTATTCTTGTTTTTATCCACTATATTAGTACAAGCTTAATAAACTGGTAAACTTTATATCCATAAATCAACTCCGATGAACTGTAATAAAGTGCTCTCACCTTCATTACTGCTGTATCCAGTATCACTCTGGAGGCTGTAAGCTGGATCACGAACAGTTTACTGATCTATCCTTGAGTAACACATTTTTAGCTCAACCTCTGTTTTGACAAACGAATTTTGGTAGAGTTGAGGGAGCATTTTCTTCGAAAACAAAATTAATCAACCTCGTCTTCAGCGGCTCAGATTTAGGGAGTAAATGGAGAGAGCTATATATATCCAGCTACAGAACACCTAAAACGCTTGGGAGACATTCAGTGCAGCAATGGTGGTCTCTATAGCTCACTGTGAACTCGCTCAGGGTGGTTCTATGTTAAAACGGCAGGCAGTGTCTGTCAACATTTGTGGGCGGGGCCTGTGGCTAACGTGACATCACACTGCCAGGGATCTGGAAACGGCTTGTTCTGAGACACTGCTTATGATTTATTGGGATTAAAAAAAAAAAAGGAGTGGTTGCATTTTTATTATTATAGGGTTGTGTACACACACTGCCAACACACATGTCCAAACACCATGCAAAAGTGAATTTTGCATAATAGGTCCCCATTAACTCTTTTTAACATTAAGCACATCCCACGCTTTATTTTCTCATTCTTTATTGCTTTAATAGCCTATGCCAATAACTTTAAGCAGTCCCACAATGATAAAGATTGGCCCAGCCAGTGTAGAGTGCTGAGTGCAGCATGTGTGTGTACACACTGCTTTGCTGTTGCTTGTTGATGCAACTCAGGAAATACACTCTTATTAAAACACTGTCCTTCTTAAAGCACCAGTACTAGTAAAATGAGGAATCATATAGTTTTTAAAAGCAAGGTATCGCAATACCTTTCAAATACCAGTATATCATGCAACACTACAATGATGCCCAACATCCCCAACTGTCTCTTTTTCTAAATGAAGCAAATATCCAGCAGGCTCTAACAAATTATCACATGCATAATGGATCCGTTCATTGGTCTGCTTAGATAACATGAGCTGTTTTGAGCATTTGTGATGAAGGGCAGATAAGTCCTAGCTATGAAGATAAGCATGAAAAGTATGTGGCCTTGAACAACTGTGTAACCCAATCTATTTCTAATGTAAAATATTAATTGGTAATTTGGTAGGTAAGCATAATGCCTATGGTTAACCACACAGAATAAGTCACTGATCATTCACCTGAAAATAGAGGACAAAAATCAAGTCATTATGGCTTGACAAATAATTTCCTTTCAGTGACCCAAGGTCTGCAAGGACATTTCCTTAAAAACTAAGGGAATTAAAGGAATTAACTACCTTAATATTAACTTAAAAGAGACTTAATTCAAATCTCAACATTTATAATGTTATGTATGTATGTTATATAAATGTTTAAAGCACAGGGTCACAGCAGCTTATAAAGAGAGAGGTCTGGCGCAAACTCATCAATATGATCTTCAATCTGTAGTACAAATAATATGACAAGCCAACAGGAGCCAATGAATGGATATGAAAAACTGACCTGTCTCATGAATATTGGACGGAGACACTGGCTGTGATGCCTAAAAACGCTGTCCATATAGGCAACGCATTACGTTTTGAAACACAGCCATCGCCATCATCTGTTAGCTAATGTTCCGCTAATTGTCATGTATGAATCACTGTAGCATTATAATAACCAAGATAAAAGTAAATAAATCTCGCTCTTTTTTGTGTAGCTACACTAGACATTGTACACTACTTATAGCGATTCATATCTGCGTGAAAGGCAGACAGACGAGTTTGCCACTTGTCTGGCAGGTTTGTGTGAAGAAAGCATGTTTGAAAGCACTTTGAATCAGTTCTTTAACATGTAATGAGACATATGACTCACAATGAGCTCTTAATAATTGTAATATGAAGCTCTGAAGGACTTGAAGAGTGTGAAATTGGACACTTTCTCAACTCATCACCCAACTACTGTAAAACCAAATGATAACCACCAAAAACATTATATGTAACATAAATAATATATAATATGTGTATTTTAACTACATTATAGCCATCTATAAAGTATGATTCAAGCACATAACACTAAAACGAGCAGACATTTGAGCAGTATTAAAGGAGGTACTCACATTACACAACAGCATTATTGACTTGGCGAAATCTCCTGGGAGGAAAACATATCCTTTTCCATTGTCCTCTGAATTAAGGTGACGACAATCGGCTTTCAATGTTTCTTTAAAGAGTTTATGCAGTGTTTTATGGAGAATCTTTGACAACCTGTTGCTGTACGCTGTCAGACAAACAACATGGCTGACGACGGGATGTGCGCGAGCGCTGAGCTCAGAAGAGCCTTTAAGAGGGAGGGGCTGAGTGTGTTTCAATGCAGCGCTGTAGCTGAAACACTGCTGCCCCCTCACTAGCTAAAAAACATCACACCCAATCACAGTAAGTCCCACTTCTTTCTTTCTTTCTTTCTTTCTTTCTTTCTTTCTTTCTCATGAAAATTGTAGGTCTGTCCATCTAGCTCATCATTTTTAATTTCTGAATTAGTTTTTATTGCAAGATAAAATTGGTTATATGAGGAATTGATAAAATAGAAAGTTGAACAAATATTTAATTACAAAATGCAATTAAAGGGTTAGTTCACCCAAAAATGAAAATTCTGTCATTTATTAGGCTACTCACCCTCATGCCGTTTCACACCCGTAAGACCTTCGTTAATCTTCGGAACACAAATTAAGATATTTTAGTTGAAATCCGATGGCTCCGTGAGGCCTGTATAGGGAGCAATGACCTTTCCTCTCTCAAGATCCATAAAGGTACTAAAAACATATTTAAATCAGTTCATGTGAGTACAGTGGTTCAATATTAATATTATAAAGTGACGAGAATATTTTTGGTGCGCCAAAAAAAAGCTTCAGGAAGCTTCAGAGCGTTATGAATCAGTTGGCAATACGTTGGCAGTTTGACATGCGATCCGAATCATGATTCGATACACTGATTCATTATGCTCCGATGCTTCCTGAAGCAGTGTTTTGAAATCGGCCATCACTTTATAAGTCGTTATTTTGTTTTTTTGGCACACCAAAAATATTCTCGTCCTTTATGGATCTTGAGAGAGGAAAGGTCATTGCTCCCTATGGAGGCCTGACAGAGCCATCGGATTTCAACTAAAATATCTTAATTTGTGTTCCGAAGATTAACGAAGGTCTTACGGGTGTGAAACGACATGAGGGTAAGTAATAAATTACAGAATTTTCATTTTTGGGTGAACTAACCCTTTAAAAATGAACTGATCATGTTGTATAGGTGTGTGTTTCTGTGCATTGGTGTCTTTTGTGTGCATGTATGTGTTGTATGCTTGTCAAATATTTGCCAAACATTTTGTTAAAGATTAGACTATTTAAAAAAAAAAAAAAAAAAAAAAAAAAACTTTAACAACTTTAACTGTTTCCTTTCTTTGCTTGTCTTCCTGCCATATTGTCTGCAATGCAAATGTTTTTAAAACATTGTTAAGATTTTGTATGGATTCATATCTAGGCCTATAAACCTATTATCACCCTCAATTTCTGTGTAAAAGTGTGTATTTGTGGAAGCAGTCCATTTTACTAACATCTTCCTTTCTCTCTATTTCTATTCTCTCCTTGACTCTCTGTTTTCTTTCTTTGCTTGTCCACCTGCCATACTGTCTGCAATAAAAAATAAATAAATAAATAAACAATATTAAGATTTTGTATGGAGACATCTAGGCCTATAAACCTATTTTCACCCCCAGTTTCTGTGTGTGTGTGTTTGTGTGTGTGTGTGTGTGTGTGTGTGTGTGTGTGTGCAGCCCATTTTAGCTGAAAAGTGTGGCCCATTTTAGCTTAACCAGCCATTTCAACCTAAAAAAACCTTTTTAACAAAAATCAAACCTTTGCTTTGTTGATAAGCTTACTTATAATTGCTTTACTCTTATTAGTGATGAATGAAATTTTACTATGTCAGGCTCACTTTCCTCACAATTTCTCTGACAAGCTTCATGTAACCATAGACATAATAAATACTGTATTTATTATGTCTATGCATGTAACACTCTGCCCTGCCTCCTTTAAAAAACTCAGACCAGTCAAAACTATTGTTACATGTCAACAAGTGTTGAAACAACAATGCAAAATCTGTTATTGTGACTGGCTGTAAAAATTTAAAGAGATATGACGCTACAACCTTATTTGGCCCATTTTACATGACTTCACCCTATTTAAATGACAAATAAATATAAATAAACAAATAAAATAATTTTCAATCATGTCCCAAATTTTTTAGAAAATTTTAGAATGACTTATTGCTTTAATGAAACCTAACCCTTAAACCTAAAACAGTAACATGTATAGCAACATAAAGACTTACTTTTCATGAAAAACATTATGAGACTCTTTCTGTAAACCCAAGTATTTCATAAACTTGAAACAAAAGTGTCTAGCCTAGTCAAAGTGAAGATAAGTTTATTATTTTCACTAATTCAAAGGAAAGAAAGAAAGAAAGAAAGAAAGAAAGAAAGAAAGAAAGAAAGAAAGAAAGAAAGAAAGAAAGAAAGGAAGGTATAACGCTTTCAATCAAATACCACACGAGGGCGCACTTTACCAGCATAACATTGCTGTGTTACTTTTCCTGTTAGTTTTCCTGCTAAAAAATAAATTAACTTCAGATATGGTTTTTCTTAGTTGCTTGGTAAATTTCTTAGATCACAACTGACATTTTCAAAACTGCTTGTTCAACCTCAATTTCTCATTCTTCTGAACAAATCGTCAGTGCTTCAATTGATTGTGTTTGTCTTTTGTTTTCTACATTACATGACTATTAAGTCTAAGTAATTGGTAACTGTAACTTGTTGACGAACCAACAGAAAGCTTAAATGTAAATCCTGTCCAATATCTTGCAGTCAATATTCCACATACCACAGTAATGTGAATGTACATGCATGGTTAAGCATTTTGACTATCTTTATTGTGTTTGTGGGACTTGTCATTCTGATGACAACGATATCATAGACATAAATTATTTTTTAGTGATGAAATTGAATTTGAGCAAGTTACAGGCAAAGTAATCCATTACGTGGTTCTGTTTGTACGAACTGTTTGGATTAATGCACTTGCTTGCAAATTTGATTCGAGTAGGCCAAAGCAACCGAGATAAAATGTAGCCTAAATGTTAAGCTATTTGAGAAATGTCCGAGAATCACACTATCTCTCTCCTCGTTTCATTAAAATAAATTCTGTTAATTCGATAAAAATTAATTTCTAAATTTAATTGTGAAAAAGTAATTGACAAGGCCGCTTCATACTCCAGATCCGCCGGATGCTCCAGATTCCGTGTTTTGAGTTTGTCCTGAGAACAGATTCCCCAGAAGAAAGTTTAAGAAAGCGCTCTTCCAGAAGAATAAGGGCAGGATCCTTTGAATCATGAGGCGGGATGTCAGGATGTTTGCAGAACAGGTTACGACACCTGACTGGACAAAAACAATTGACACTTATAAAGGACAAGTGGAATAATTCTAATATAACAAACAACTGGATCTTTCCCATGAAATATGCCGTTTCATAAGAGAATAGTGGAGCCCCGGAGCCTGGGCAGAATAAACAGAGGACGACCAGAAGTTAATGGGGATGTATTTATTTCCCTGGATGCTGTGAATTGTCAAACCTTGATTAACATCCTCCATCAGCTGTCCGATCTGTCGCGGCACGCGAGCAGCATGTTTGTGGAGATCCAGACTGAAGCAGCGCTGGTGATCAATAAAGCTTCCGCGCTGCAGCACAGACTGGATTCACTGCAGGACACTGTACGAAATCTCAACCATAAGAGGACCACAATCCGTGAGTTAATTGCCTTAATTTATTCAACCACATTGTGGCAAGCATATTGCTTAAAACTAACTAGTATTTATGTTTATGTTATAGTAGGCAATCCAAGAGTGATTCTTATTCATTACAATTCATAACTATTCAGTTAGGCTATGTGGAATAGGTAATAGTAGCCAAACTAAGAAATAATTACTAGTATACCTGAAGAAAATTTACTGAAATTCGAATACACTTTAATCTAAAGTAAATAATTAATAACCTATTCAAACCACAAATTGCAATATAATTCAATGCCCAAACTGTGCAATTTATCACTAATGCAGCAATGCTGTTATTGTTGAGATGCTGACTAGTAGCAAAGAAATAAGTAACTAATTGAAAATAGTTGCTACTGGTTTAGTTACTAGTATACTATTTTTTTTTTTTTTTTTTTTTTTACACATGAATACTACTATGAAAATTAATTAAAACTATTAGTACTATTAACATAAAATATATGCTAGTTAATTTTAAGGAAAGAATGTTAAAATGGCTTGCCATAAAGGCAGTGCATGATTCCAGATCATTAATTCCAAATTCCTTTCTAGATGCTTGGCTTTGACTGGATGTGGAATTCAGGCTTGTGTTGCACTTTTATCTCATGACACTTGTTGTTGGCCGCCGCTTTTCACTCTCTGATTGAGAACTGCAGCTCCAGTTAGAACAAATAAATAGAGGTTTTTGGAAAATAATGGTCGGTACACCAATCACTGAGGTCTTCTCTTCTGTATTCACCATTGTGTGTGTGAGCATGTGAAGGCGGTTGAGTTTTTGGTCATAATGGATTATTTTGGAATGCATTTCTCCTGCAAGTCAGGTTAATGATAATAAGCATATATTTTTTGTCATTCATTACAATATCAGTGTCACCAATGTAATGCAGTTCTCGAATTCTAAGGATTTGTCCAAGCTGGTAGTAATGAGTCTTCTTTATCTCCTTTTTCTCATTGCCTTCTCTGCGTTCACATATTTCTGATACCTCCAAGGTCAATATGTTGCACTTCTGTTCAGCGATTCCCTGCAATGCTTTCACCTCCAAAGAAAACAATGGGTGTTTTCATTGGCCCTGCCTCCAGAACTAAGCCCAAAGTAAGGTGAGTGGAGTGCAGGAAGCAGAGCATAAGTGGATACATGTGTGCTCCAGACATCCAGCCCTGGACGATATATTAAAAGGTACTAAGAAAGAAAAAGAGAGTAATTTCTTTGTCTGCTGCATGCTATGACATGGAATCTAATACGGTCACTGGATATAATGGAAATAAAATTCAAATGATCAGACAAATAACACCAGGCTAATCTTCATCATATATTGGATGTACATGTAAAAAATTAGATTTGTTTTCAACAAAATTTATAATTAAAATATATCACTATAATTAGATTATGTTTTCAATTTATAGGAGTCTTTGCAAACCTTATTTTTATGCACACTATTAAGAATGTATTTCTGGGTCAGATAACTAATGAGAAAGAATGTGTGCAGAGACTTGATTTTATGCAATGGGATTGATTGGACTTTGAAAAGTATGGTTAAAGGCAAGGATGCAACAAAAAAAGACTGAGGGTGACCAAATGTAAACGTTTAAGAATCAGTCAAGGAAAAAAAACCAATACTGATTGACCATTATTTCTGGGACATTCTGTGGGACATTTCTATGGTGGTGATGTCAGTCAAAAAAGAAAGTAGTTTCCGAGGCAGAACAATTTATTTCATTGAAATAATTTGATTAAAAAAATATCTTTTATTTTGATTAAAGAAAAAATACATACAGAATAAATACTTGAATCAGTACCTGTTGTAGTGGTTTATATGCAAACAAAGGTTGTAATGCAACACAGAATTAAACATTTTGCACAGACATTTTTGTCTGGGATTGTTTTAAAACATCAGCCCCAAATATTAAACAGTATATTTACTGTTGAGTCTGAAATACATACACCATACACATATTGTGTCACAGTATGCAATCCAGCTGTTATACTCCTACCCACTCCTTCCTCCTTTCCTCAGAGAGCAACTTCAGCCCATTCCTCAGAGTTCGTCTGCAGGGGGAAAGCATGTCGAAACCAGATGTTGGTCCAGCCCTTATGAAATCTTTCACTGACACTGTGTTTTTATCACAGCCAGATGAATGCACCCTCTTTCTTTGTCTATTTGTGATATTTCCCTCATTATATTTGGGGAAATATAATTCCCCCCAGCTGTATGTGTGCTTAAATTCTTTCCAAATTCCTTTTCCATCTCACTCTCTTTCTACATTGATCTGTTGTGTTTTTATTCCTGTTTTTTTTTTTCCTGCTCAAATGGGGAATAACTGAATACAAGTGTCAGAAACTGTGGCTATAATGAGCACGCAATGAAGGAGCAGTGTGAAAAACAGACTTTAATAGGATCCAATAGTGTATACATGGACAATAATGGACAAAAGAACTACAGGGAGTATTCATGGTGGAGTGGAGGAAAGGAGAAGCCAGGAGCAGGAGAAGTCAGGTGGGGACTCAGAGAGCAAGCAGGATGATAGCCACAGGTGGAGTCGATGGAGGCAGGAGCCATGGTGAAGACTTGCCTGATGACACCTGGGGGATGACTGATGTAGACAAAGACGATGGTAGAGGAGCCCTGGGCGCAGAAGGCGTGCAGATGGGACTGGGCGACACCAATGGTCCTGGAGGCTGAGGCCGAGTCACAGCGGAAAGCATCTGAGGTGGAGCCAAGGTGCCTGAGGACTTAGGCAGACCTGGTGGGACTGAAGAGATGGAGGGAAGGCGGAGCCAAAGGAGAGACGGAGCGCAGTGGACGAGTCGTAAGTCCATGGCGCAGACAGGGTGACATCTGACCAAGCGAAGCCGGGGGGACGAGGGAGCCTGGTGGAGCCGTAAGGACAATGGTATTACATGAATGGTATTACACCTGTCAAGGTGAAGCTGACAGGTTGACGGACCATGGTGGAGTGATTGGATCAGCGGCTGGAGGCAAAGCCGGGGGATCCACTTGCCTGGGTGACACTGGAGAACTGAGGGTTCGAGGCTGATCCACACAATGGAGTGGCATCAGAAGAGGAGCCGAGGGGCTGAAGGAAACCAGCAGAGGCAGGGCTGACGGACTGGCTGAGTTTGGACGAAAAGGAACTCAGGAGACACAGGAGACTTCATGCTGGATGGGACCAGCGAGGGCACAGGGCTCCTTCCATCCCCTCGAACTCCACGAGAAGTCCCACGTTGCCAGACGATGTAGCCGGATCACACATCTGGTCAGACAGACCGTAGAGCTCGGGCTCTAGGGTGATGGCTGGCTCATTCCTCTTGTCTGGCTCTGGCTCTGGCTCAGGCTTAATCCCTCCACCTGCGGTAAGCTCTGGCATATGCGCCGTGTAGCAGGGTGATGGCTGGCTCCGCTCTGGGTTGCAGGCTGTGATGGAAAACCCTCCTTGCTGGAGTACCCAGCCCAAATACTCCAGCAAATTCTTCTGTTCGGGGAGGAGGAGGAGACACAGTGCTGGTGAGTCCATCTTTTCTTTCTTTTTTGTTACTCTTATAGAGGGTCCGTTATTCTGTCAGCAAAGGTGGCTGTAATGAGCACACAACAGAGCAGCGGAAAAAAACTTTGTTAGAATCCAAGAGTATACATCAACAATAATGGACAATAGAACCAAACAGAACAGGGATTATACATATGCGCTTAAACAAGGCTTAACAAGGGAACACAGGTGAACGTAATCTGTAATCAAGGAGACTAACTAGGGCAAACAGACCCGTAACAGGGAAAACAGGAATCCATGATGAAACAGAACATACAAATTACAAGCAGAGACCTTTGGGTTGCTAGGAGTTAAAAGCTGGAACCTTGGTAAATAATTCTATTTAAATCCATGAAAATCTGGTATCAGTTTAGAATCCTCTGAAGTTCATATTGAAGGAAATACGGACTGTTGAAATCTGATATATGAAATCTGGCCTGCAGAAGGCTGAATGCTTAATATTTCAAAATGGCTTAACCAAAATACTGGATAGCCTATTTATCCAACAAATGGACCATAACTGAATCAGAAACATTTTCTTTGAAAACTTTTAATCTACTTACATCAATAAACTCAAAGTTATCTTACAAGTTTGAAGTTAAAGACTGAAGTCTTTAGTGAACACAGTCGAGTTAAAATGCATTGTAGATATCTACTTGAAAAATACACAGTTAGTATCAACTATTAGACTAGCTAAAATCGTTATCTCCATATGTATGCAGATTTTTTTTATGAGTTTACATGTACTTTTCCAATGTGTCTTGTTGAATAGGTTTTTTTCTGTTTAGTTACTGAAATACAGCTCGTGATCATTCTGCTGTTTCTCTCATATGGGAAAGTTTTGCACTCTTGACTGTTGTGACATCATGTTGTTTAGACAGTTGTATCACATATCTCCCCCATCCAGACAATAGATGACTCACTGGAACTGCTGTAAAGTCCATCTTGGTGCACCTTTTGGGCTTGTTTTTGTTTCATGACAGATTTGTATGGACCCTCTGGACTTACTGTTTCCTTTCCTTTCTGCAGTCTGTTGTTGGGAAACGGTTCTGTGTGTAACCTTAGTGAGTTATATAAATGGAAGCAGAGGACTTCATATTTACACACCATTTACTTTTCCATTTTAATTTAATTCTGGACTTATGATGAAACTGTGTTAGTAAACCTGACATTGAGACCAGTATCACACTTCTATGTGTCATGGTTGGTTGCAGGCTTGCAGCAAAGGAAGAGTAGTGGCAGGGTCTAAACATAGCAGTCACATTTTTTAACACCACTTGATTAAAAAAAACCAAAAACAAAAAAAAAACATAATACATAAACACAAAAATAACAGCCAACTAAGGTGTCCCCTGAATGTGTCTGTGAAGTTTCAGCTCAAAATACCCCATAGATTTTTTTTTATTCATTTTTTTTAATTGCCTATTTTAGGGCATCATTAAATATGCACAGATTCAGGCTGCAGCCCCTTTCAATCTCGTGCTCCCCTCCCCCGGAGCTCGCGCTTGGCTTAACAAGCATAAACAGTTCACACAGCTAATATAACCCTCAAAATGGATCTTTACAAAGTGTTCGTCATGCAGCATGTCTAATCGCGTAAGTATAGTATTTATTTGGATGTTTACATTTGATTCTGAATGAGTTTGATAGTGCTCCGTGGCTAAAGCTAAGAATACACACTGTTGGAGAGATTTATAAAGAATGAAGTTGTGTTTATGAATTATACAGACTGCAAGTGTTTAAAAAATGAAAATAACGACAGTCTTGTCTCCGTGAATACAGTAATAAACGATGGTAACTTTAACCACATTAAACAGTACATTAGCAACATGCTAATGAAACATTTAGAAAGGCAATTTACAAATATCACTAACTGCCATTTTTTGCTATTGTTCTTGCTTGCTTACCTAGTCTGATGATTCAGCTGTACACAGCTCCAGACGTTAATACTGGCTGCCCTTGTGTAATGCCTTGAGCATGAGCTGGCATATGCAAATATTGGGGGCATACATATTAATGATCCCGACTGTTACGTAACAGTCGGTGTTATGTTGAGATTCGCCTGTTCTTCGGAGGTCTTTTAAACAAATGAGATTTATATAAGAAGGAGGAAACAATGGAGTTTGAGACTCACTGTATGTCATTTCCATGTACTGAACTCTTGTTATTTAACTATGCCAAGATAAATTCAATTTTTAATTCTAGGGCACCTTTAATACACAGAAACCAAATAGCTAAACAAGGAGCAGGTGAATCAAATCAACTAAACAATAAGTCACTATGACAACAAATGAAAACATGGAACGTAAGGAACCATAGAACAAAAAGGAAACAAAAGATCTAAAAGTGCATGATAATAAAACAGAAACCAAACTGAACATTACCCTGTGATATGAGAATTTCATGAAGACTATATGCAGAACATCTGGGTTCACATTTCACTCCAAAATTCAAAAGAAAAAGGAAAAATATAATATTTTGTATACAGAAAATTAGGCCTTATTCCTTACAAAGTTTTTCAAAACCTTTTTCAAAGTTTTTTTTTTTTTGTATCTGGTAAAACTGTTATTGTTTATTAATTTCTTAATGTCCATGAAAAAAAATCATATTTAAAAAAAAAAAAAAAGTCATTTGGTGCAGAAGAAATGTAAAATCTGGGTACCCCATGAAATACAGTAAATCCTATCCCATTAATGGACAAATTTAATCTTATTTAATTAATGTGCTGAGATTATTGTTATTACACAAATAAAAACAAGATGCGTTGTATAATACTGATTATAGGCCTCCAGTCATCTATTTTCCATACCGCTTATATTATAGTGTACTGGGTTGCAGGTATGCTGGATGATTACTGACCTACAGCGGTGTAAATGATATTGGAGTTATGTGCCACTCTTAGGGGTAGGAAGAGGATTCTAACAATACAGCAGAGAGAAAAATGGGAGAACTACCGTCTCCAGGTCCCAGGGCAGACAACAAAATGCTCAATGACACCAGATTCAAAATAAAACAAGATTTTTATTACATAAATTGTGAGATGACGTTAAAATAATGTTAGGGGAACATTAAAGTGTTAGAGGAATGTTAAAACATTAGGGGAATATTAAAATAAAGTTAGAAGTTTTAACATTAGAGTGAAGGGCGACACAAATCATGCGAGTCAACTCCCTACTGTTTTTAAAACACAAACCATTATTTAATTATATTTCAGTATACATTGCTAAACAAGTAATGAACAATCTAGCTAACATTTATAGTTTATTTTTGGCTGAAATGTTCCACGTGTAACAAGAAAATCATAATGTACTTTAAAGAACATTAAATCATCATGTCAGAATGATCAGTTCTGCTGTTGCTGGACGAAGAGGCCCTGAACTTACATGCAGAATGGTCCCTAATGGTTATTTTGCAACCGTAAAACATTCCAAGAACATTATAGGTGGTCATTAAGTTCCCAGAACATTAGAATAACATTAGGAGTATGTTTAAATAACGGTAGAGGAACATTAAAATAATGTTAGAAGAAATTTAAAGTGTCACGGAACACAGACCAGCATGATGGTAAGTATAAATGAAGGCAGGCTTTATTGAACACAGTGGTAATTGCAATGATGGATATGGAATGTGATGGCAGCAGGATGGACACAGAACAGGTGAGTAGCTCCACACACACAGACATTTAACAGTCAGTGTTTGTAGGACGAGTACACTAGATTGGAGACAGGAGACGAAGGAGAATGGAGACGTGGAACTAGACAAACATCAGGTAAGGAGTCTTTATGTGAGTCACATCCAAGAAGCATATCTGGTGGGACATAGACAAGACTAGACAACAAGTGTGTGTGTGGAGAGTCCTCATAAACAGGGCAGGTGATGAGAGACAGCTGGTGGTGATCAGTGGTGATTGTTGACAGAGTGCAGGTGAGTAAAAAGGAGGAATGCTGGGAAATGGAGTCCAGGGAAGGTGAGAAAGATGGTGACCGTGACAGTTAGTGGAGGATGGTTAGGGGAACGTTAGGTTTGGTTATTTTTTGAGAACCAAATAATAATGTTCTTTTTTAGGTTTTATTTTTTGCAACCATAAAATAACATTCCCAGAACGTTGCAGGGAGGTTATTTTTAGGTTATTATTTTGCAACCTTAAAATAACATTCCCACAAAGTTGCAAGGTGGTTATTTTTAAGTTCTCAGAACGTTGCAGGGTGGTTAGGGGAACGTTAAAATAACGTTAGGAGAATGTCAGAATAATTTTAGTGGAACATTAAAATAACGTTATAGGAGAATGTTAGAATAATATTCAAATAATGTTCTTTTTACCAGTAGTGATGTTGTACAATGAGGACGATAAGTGTCCCAATATGTAGTGAGCCCGGGTCCTTCCTGTCCTTACTAGTGCCCAAATTCATGTACATGATATACTGATTCACGAGCTTGGGAGCTGATTGAGACGCACCCTGAGTCAGACATCAGCTGTCATGCAGTCTCCTTTATTTCTTTCCTCTTACTTCTTTTGCCTATCACTTAGAGCCTTGAGCTTATAAGCAGGAACTTCAATAACACAATTATAAACAAATTTTCACTAATTTGTAATATTAATTTGTAAAGAGTTTAATCTTTTCTTTAGATTTACCTGTGAAAGAGTTAGGTGTGGTTTCTATGCCACTGTTTCACATTTTCTTTCTTGTTGCATTAAGCCTCTCTCATGAGGATTTTGAGAAGTTTGATTTTTAGTAACAGCTCATGAGCTGGACTAAAAGCATGCTTGCTGTGAAAGGCTTTAGTGACTAGATCATGTCTGGTGAGATTTTAACTCGTCAATTTTCTGAAAGAATCTAATTTAATGGAACGAAAGTAGGAGGTCTAATATAATTACAGTAATGGAAGGAGAATGGCAGGTACTTCTTACGTAAACCAAAGAACTATGGGAATGTGGAGTAATAAGGTAAAGTGATGGCAGAGTAACATAGTAGTGCAATAATGTAGTTCAAGTTTGATTGCACTTCCATGCCTCTGGTCTAAAGGTGTATTTGAGTATACCATGGCAGAATCTGATGATCCAGCATACTTTCCTTTTTGTTCATTCAGCATCATTAACTGACTGGCGGTTCTGCCAACAATAGGTGTCTTGTGCTTGGATGAAGGGGCCCTGAACTTACATCCAGCTTGGCACTGAGAGCAGTCTCTTTGATTTGAAGCGCTTTTGTTATTGAGTTTATTTAGTCATGGCAGAGTTGGAGTAAAGTACTCTTACAGGTTCATGCCAACGTGAATTACAGAGGTCAGGGCCTGATGTTTTCATTGAGTTGAATTCTAGTTGATTTTGCATTTAGTCCCCATTTTCAGTGCAGAAGCCTCTCAGTCTCTCCTGTTCCAGATCATTTGCCTTCTCATGGCCTCAGTCCAAATTTCTGCCGAAGCCATTTTGCATGACTAGCTCGAGATAACATTGTAAAATGTAAAAGCTGGTTGTCAAAGCTGGTTATGACCAAAAAATCCCTCTGGTAGACGAGCTAAGACTACCAAACCATCTTAGGCTAGTGTCTTTTCCAGTAGAGCTTTTTTTGTTGTTTAATTTATAAATTGCTCATTATGTTTTGGGAATTCCTGAGCTGTAGGCTTCAGCCTATTTGAGACTAAATTCCAGTTATTGTTTTCCTAGTAATGGTATCTGTGAAGTGTTCTTCTTCAGCATGTGGGTGTCTTTTGTGTAGATTCCCCTTCAGTTTGCCCTTCATTTCAGACTAATTAAAAGATCTCATGGGGATGTGGAGAAGTAGGTCAGTGTGGGATGCTTATTCAGGTTGAAAAAGAAATATGATTTTCTTTGGCGGAAAACTCCAGCACATTCCTAAATCCCTCTGTCGTCCAGCAGATTCACACCTGGAAGTCTGGAACCGAAGAATCACCCCCCTGACACGGTGCAGTCTAACTGAGCTTGAGTTATTGGTTTTAGACAATACTCCCATTTAGCATAAACACACACAGGCATAGACTCTGGAGTTCTCCAACTTTGATACATGGTGGTCTAATCAAATGTGCCAAACACAGTAGCAAATAACAATTTTTTTTTTTTTTTTATGAAAATACTTTTTCCTTGTTTGTATGCAGATAAGCTTCATTCCTCACAAGGAGCTGTATCTGAAGGCCAGTATACTGTATATCAACAGTCAGGTGGTCAAAGGGATTTTTTGAAGGGATCCTCCTCAAAGTTTGTAGGGTAGTTTATTTCATGACATACCTCATATGTTTTGGCTTTTGACTTGGTTGAGAATCTTCATTTTGTATGGTCCACTTCTATACTGTCCACCTTGTTAATTATTTCTAAAATATTACTGTAAAATTTGACTATGCTGTGGTCAAGCTTGCTGATGCAGATGGTGACTGTATGTGAAGTTTGTGGTGACAGCTGTGATACTGGAAAAGAACAGATATGATCAGTTAGATATCAGAGAGAGGATGAATAAAATACAACAGTGACAGGCTTCAGGATTTCCTTCTGGTTTTGTGAATATTTCCTCTCTGTGACGTTTCCCTGGCTGAGACTATAGAGTGAAATAGCCTTATAACCACTGGAATGGCTGCTGCCAGTAGATAAAGAAAATCTGTTTCCTACTTGAACTTGAAATTAAGTACATTCAGCCCATTGTAGACTTGTATGAAAATGATATGCTGCCTTCTTGATCAAAATATATCTGGTCTTGTTTTGGTTGGCATCTGTAATAAAAAGTTCAAGATGATGTCAAGGGCATGAATAAACCTGTTTAATACTCATTGGGATGGTCTTTGTTTATCATTTAATGAAGCCATTTTGCTACAGTAGATGCATTTAAAATAAATCAACTCAGACCATCTAATTCATTATTGAAAGGCTTTCAAGTAGTGCAGAATCGCCTAAAATCACCATCATGTTAACGTCTTAATGTTTTTATCTGAGTTTCTGAGTTTTTATTTAGGAAGGCCATAGATATGTGTGGGGGTCCCATCTGATTGTTTGAGAGTAACACAGCAACAAAGGAAAAGATAAAGGCTTGGAACTAGTTTATATATATTTCATTATTGGTCTCAGTAGAGGCCAAATCATAAATGTACTTGCAAATAAAAAATGTGAAAGGCCATAAAACATTTTTTTAGAGAATTTGTATATTTTTTTTACCCTTTTTTACCATTTTTTTTTTGTTGCATTTATAGTTAAAACAAGGGGGAAACTGGGGTCAGAAGAATAAACAGAATTATTCAACTCCTAGTTTTCTTACTGTATGTTAGCTTATTTAATCTGCCTCTTAGAAAAATTATTTTGTTTTAAGCATGTTTAATTTTTTTTTTTTATTGGAAATACTGATTAATAAAATTATGTTTTGCAGTGAAAATTATAATAAACACATTATAGTATAAAATAGTGTAGGTAATGGTTGCATTGTAAGGCAATAAATGTGTATATTCCATGGTATTAATGAAGTCAAATAATAATTTACAAATAGAAATTGTTTCCAAAAAGAGCAACTGATTCCCCTTATATGTATGTGTCACATGAGAAAACCAAGCAAGACTTCAGATCCAAGGTCCTATAGCATTTTTGTACAAAAACAAACAGAATCAACCCAGAGAGACAAAACAAAGATGGATGACATGTAAAAGTAGGGGCACGGGGGTAAATGTGTCAGTTGAGGTCATTGGTTACGGTTCAAAAAGTCCCCTTAATGTTGGTTTAATGGCTTATTAGTTTGCCAAGGCCATATGACTAGACTTTATGGTTGAAATATGCGACTCCACTGCTGTTGCTGCTCCCTTTTTCCAATTTAATCCTAATTGAAAACATCTGATCCTGGGGTTGTTTAGTCCTGCTTTAGTGAGGAAAGTGCCTTTCAAAATACCTCCAATATTAATTTTTTTGGAATGTTTATGTGTGGAAGGAGGGATCTGAATTCACTGGTTTATTTGGGTGGAGTCGACCAGCTCATAAGTAAAACCTCAGTTGTGGTCTGTCTGGAAGACATTGCATTTCCATTTCATTTCAACTTTGCAGTCTGAGCACACACATATATATATAGTTACTGAAAACCATGAGCTTTATTAAATTTCATGCAATGCTTCTTTATGCAGTGAAATATATCTAAAATGAGTGATAAAGTCAAGGACGCTGATGTGTTTTGTAGCAGGACATTCATTGGGTTCCCTGTCTGTCCCTGAAGGGAAATGTGGGGCAAAATGGCACAAAAACACTGCAGGAGTGAAAATCTTTTGTAAACAGGAAGGTAGCTAAGCGTGTCGGATAAGCTTCTGTATCAGGTATCTGTTATAGCTCTGGCTTGATAGTTTATGTTTCCCTCTCTTTATTTTATCATGCCTTATCTAATGTTTTTAAAGGCTTGAATATCATCCCTGAATATGAGGAACGGCTGCCTGTTAGGAACATAATGATGTCTTGAGCTAGTACTTGAGTTATATTAACAAATTTAGTAATTGGTTAAAATGAAGTATTTTCTTATAGGCAAATCTTAAATTCAAGAGAATGCTTGGGTCCATAGCACCCTCTTGTGGCTGAAATATGATGTCTGCTAGTCTGCGTAGTCCTGATGTATGGTAGATGATTTGCAGCTAGACAGTGTACTTTTATGTTCAGTCATAAACAGAAAATATTCTAATAGTGCCTAAACTAACTAGTTTTTATTCTGACATTATCGTAACTTCCTTCAGCAGCAAACAGAAACTAGACATTAATTATCCATCTCAGCATGTCAAGAGCACATAACCAGCGTCACTGAATAGATGTAAATACAATTCATGTATTTATGTGAATTAAAATAAGATATTTTAAAGCCAGCATCAATGTACATGCATTACTGCTGAATTGTGCTGTACAAAATCATGACATATAAGACTTTGGCACCATCACAGAGTGTTTTAGGGTCAGCATGTAGCTTCCAGATTAATGCTATGTAAAGCAGTCTGGAACATTTGGATCGCTCCTGATTTCAAAGCTTTTGGGAAGCATTTGACTATGGGTGAGCTGATTGTGCCAACTGGCACACACGTTCTCACCATATCAAACATCCATCTCTTTGGTGGCGCCCATATGGGTCAATGGTAGGAACATTATATAACCAAAGAAACTTTCCGCCCGCAAGGATAAAGGAATCATTCAGATTAATTTCTCTTTTACCTAGTTGATTTAAATATATTAAAAATATATTATTTGTGCAATGTAAACATATTTTTTTCCCAGAATATAAAAAACAACAAAACAAACAAATATTGCGCTGATTATGGTTCAAACCCTAGTATAGTAAAACAAAGATTTCTTTACAACCGTTTCAGTAGTTGCACATCAATAGTCAATAAAATATTTTTGGGAAAAAAAAAAATTCAATTTTTTTTTTAAATATTAAAACAAAACTGTTCATGGAATCAGTAATGACTGATTGAGTCCGATTCAAACTGCTAACTCATTAACTAATTGGTTCAAGAGATCTGATGAAACCGCATATCGACAGTGTATTTTCGACTACATGTTAAATTATTGCCGCATTTTTGTCACATTAGCCATTTTAGTCGCAGTTTGGATCGCTGAAATACATGTTTTATTACGGCATTATTTATGGATCGCATAATGTTTCTTTTCTCTGTAGTTTTGGGCATTCTAAACATGTCTTTTTTTTGAAATGTGAAATTTAAAATGCATTTTCCTATCATAAAGTGATGCATTCCCTTAGTGCAGCTAATCCAAGTCACTAAACAAGTAACATTTAATATATTCTCTTCTTTTCTGTGGTTTTAGATTGGATACATCCACATTAACTTGTTCTGTTCTGTATTTTTTTCAGGATACTGTGAGTACTCTTTATAAAAAAATAAGTGTGCTTATAATTATGATAAATAATCATGCATAATTCATTATAATATCAGACACACTATGTGTCAGGTCCAAGAGCTTTCCCCTATCACCTGTAAGACACTCTAAAGTAATTAATCTGCTTTATCTATTTATAGGATGCATGTGGACCACGCTAAAGTGTTGCCTTATGAAGATTAGACAGAAGGAGTGTGAGAATCTTGTGGTTTAGCCAGGAGCTATTCAGTTAAATATTACTTCAAATCGCCTTATTCATTGAGCAGCATAACAGATGGGGTTTATTTTGCTCCACCTGAAGAAAGAGCATGCGAAAACCCTGCTGGAGCAAACACAGCCGTGCTGGAGGAACACATGAGTGTGCACACTCACACACACACACTTGCTCACGCCAACGCACCGACGTGTCACAGCTGGGGAGCGGAGGAAGTTCCCCACTTTCTGTCCAAAGTTTTTTCTTAGGACTTCCTGAGACTGCACTTTGCTTGTTTGGAGTCAAACTCATTTAGACAAACAAAGAAGAATGTATTTTTGGAGCTTAAAGGCATGTTGAAGAACAGCTCTGCTTGTAGTGAAGCCTATGAAGACAATTTCAACATAATATTTTGAAGCATGGATATTCCAGAAGGACCCGCCCTTGGTTTTTGCAAGCATGTTTTTTATAAATCCCTCCTTGTTGGAGTGATCTAAGCTGCTGTTTGCATTCCGTAAGGAAATGTGGGGCATTTGGAGACTTGCCTGACACTTCGGTTCAAGTGAGGCTTTTGTTGGCGCTGATTCTGGGTGATGTGGGGAGAGAGGAACTTTCTGAGGTACAGGGGGGAGTGGGCAGAGGGCAAAAGTCACCCGGTACCTCGAACCCTTAGTGCCCTGGGTCTTTCTTCTCTGTCCGAGCAGCATGGACACTTCTTCCCCTGCCACAGAGAGCAGCTGGATACTGATGATGACTATGATGAGTGGGTTTATGCACCTCTCCATCGCAGAGGTAAGTAGAGGCTTTCATTGTGTTTGTCTAATGAGCTGTTTGTGATATAGCCTTTGAAATACTAGAGAATTCCAGGATGTAAAACGAAAAGTTCCGAGCAACGTGATTTTATTTACCTTGTGATAGTGAGGGATTTCCTTGTGAGGAGTCCAAGATTAACAGTTTGACTGATTTAGTCAAGCCATCCTATTTAATCTTAGTCCACAGTCAACACCAGATTTCTGGTTAAAGTAAAATAGCTTTGGAAAAACGGTTAACTTTATTGCAACGAACTTCTAAGTTATTGTGCCTGAATTCGGTTTGATTTGATAAATGTTTCTTGAGGAAGTTCCATCTGTAGATGCTGTCAAAATCACTAACTGCACATGACATGCTTTGTCAAAATGCATGCTTTGTGTGTTTTAGCTATTAGACTAAGCATTAGCGGCAGATGACAGCCTAGGACAATGACCTTTTATTTCTGTAGCAAACAATTGAGTCGAGGGGATTTAGCTATATTTAACTTTGTGTGTGTCAAAAGCCAGCGACGGCAGAACTGCTGACAGATAAGTTAAGAACAATCAATGCTCTGCAGTGCTGCAGCTGAGGATGGAGAGAGAAAGAGAGAGAGAGAGAGAAAAGGAGGGGGTCTCCCTAACTGAGTCGGTGTCTCTCTCCCGCAATCTCTCCACCTCTCTGTCCTTTGTCCTGGAATAGTGTCAGTCCTGTGGAACGGCAGGAGTATGTTGGGATTGGGTAACATTTTCCCAGAGCGCATGAGCTGGCAGGTTGCCACCGTGTGTGTGTGTATACGTGGGTGAAACCGAGGGAGGGGGTTACAGATAGTGCCTATGAACCTGTGTGAGTGTTTGTGCTCGGGAGGCACGGGGGGGGGGCGGCTGCTCCGGCTGGGACGCTGGGCTGTGTGAGGACAGTGCGCTGCAAAACTCTTGACACACTTCCCAGCAAATACCAACACACAGTGGGAGAGGCAGGAGACCATGTTCTGTCTGAGCGGTAAGTGGCAGACCTTCAAAACTGGAGGAAAGAAAGACAAAGAACAGCTAGGAGACACAAGTTATTGCAGTTTCAGAGTGTAACAGTTCCCTGATGGAAGACAAAGGGAGGGGATTGAGCTCAGCTGTTAGTTAAATGTCCTGCTCAGTTTCAAAAGCGCTCCTCTCTCCTCCGGTTCCTTTGTTTTCTTGCTAGGAAGTGCGGCTCGTAGGCTGCCGGAGGAAAGAGTGGGAATCTGTCAGAAAAGTTAAAGCGACCATGCCAGAGGTTTTGAGGTGATGAGAGAGGTTGTTTATAAGGAAGGAGGAAACTTTTATCTGATCTGTCTACTGAGCAGCTATTGCATGGCACGTTTTTCTTTAGAAATGCAAGTTTGAGCTGCAAGTGTTGCAGCTTTGTCATTCTTTGTGGTTTTGGCATTGTGCTGGTATTTTGTGATCCGCATTTGATCTTTAAATAATGTATAAAATGCTTTGTGTTTGGTTTAAAGGAATTGCGCGGTTATAAATGGAAATTAGACCTCATTTGCTCAACCTTGTTGTTCCAAACCTGTATGACTTTGTTTAGTGTAACAGGGAAATGTTTGGTCTCTCTTGTCCGTGTAGTTATAATGAATGAGGAGTAAAGCTTTTAAGCTTTAAAAGTGTTATACAAGTTCTTTTATAATGTTTTTTTTATCAGTTTGGAACTTGATAGCCCTAGTTCTCCTTTACATTTGTTATATAGAAAATAGTAGCAATGATATTCTTCACAAATTCATCTTTTGTATTAATCTGAAGAAAGAAAGTTATGTAAATGATGACAGACTTGTCATTTTTAGGTGAACTATTAATTTAAGAGTTTCTTTTTTGGTTGATCACTTTTTATCACTTTTGAATATAGTAGCTGTTTTTTTTTTTTCTTTTCTTTGTTTTGGATGGATGATCAGGTGGCTTGTGTTCTTGTTCACCCTGTTTTTCTCCCTTTCCTTTTTACTTGTCTGTTATTTTGTGACTTTTTGTTGTCTAGTGTATTTTTCATATCAAGCATAAATAATCTGCCCAGCATGGTGACCTGATTTTCTTTGATACTTGTCACCTCTTTTATTTACTAGTGACCTGAAGGTCATGTTTTGAATGGTCACATTGGTATTTTGGCTTTTTGTCATGGCTGGTTAGTGCCAATGATTTTCAAAGTGAACTTTTTCAAAAGTGCTTTTTCCGACCTTTGGTAGTATTTTGCTAGTAGGATCAAATGAAAATGGCCTAAAATTGGACATTCATATAACAATTCTCAAACTATGCATAGAAGGCTACTTGTCACAAGTGTTGAATCTCACAAGGTTTGTAAGTCAAAGGTTCAGCTATGCATTTTTTTTTAAAGCAGTGATTTGGTTTCTTGGTTTCAAACTATAGTACCTACAGTACCCCCGTTACAATATTAATCACAAATTACAATATTTATCAAAACATTAGATATTTTATTGCTTGTTATCTTTTAAAAATCCATGTTTTTGCTTTTCATAATTGTTTTATGGTTTAAATTTATCTGAAAAGTCAATAATAATGGCAGGTTTGTGACAACCCCCACAGTGCTACTGGGGCATGTTGTCATAAAACTCAATGTTAAAGTTAAAAAACAATTAACTTTATTTTTTAATTGTGGACTCCAGACTTGACTTAAAAAGTGTGACAACTAGCCCCTATGCTCCCTATTAAACTTCATAACCTTACTTTCAATAATTTATATTGGCTAGTTTGGTTCAATGATGTGTTTTTCTTTCAGTATTTTCTCCTCTAACTGATGGATTGAAATAGATATGTAACAGATAATATCCACTAAACTGGCCTAAAGCATACTTCATTGTTCTATGAAGAGTGTTGTTTACAAAAATCTGTCGTTTGCAGCAGCACCATGAACTTGGATGCATTTAGCCTGTAGCTGAGGGCTTTTTGCAGGTTGAGACAGGCTTCTGCTTTAAAGTCAAGCTCCAAAACAAGTGCATTCATATCACACCAGCAGCGCTCCTACTCTTCCCTCAAAAACCCTTGTGGATTTTCCTTTTTAAGCTAATTGTACACCAGCACACTGCACACCAGCATCCAAATAAGAATGTTTGCTCTCATAAAGTAAAGCTGCTTTATGGACTAACTTCTGTTGTCAGAGGTGTAATCACTGGGTGCAAATGCATGCGGCGACCCACAACCCACAGGCTTCTCTAAAAGTGTCACATGATGGAGAGACGGTTTCACAGCTCCCTAATGAACAGCTAAAAGGGCATTCTGTTAGTCAGCTGCTCCTCAGGTCTTGAATAAAATCAGCATCCTTGTGTGACTTAAATGAGAAGTGGAGACGACTCTCGTGGGAGGCAGGGACTGGTATTTCGTGGAGGGTAATTCACTTTAAAAGCCTGAAAGCGCTCTTCTGTGTAAGATTTTTTTAATAAATGAAGCTTCCTTGACCTAGATAAAGGTACCCGCCTCCCTCTCTCTCCATTTTACTCTTTTCCAGAAGAGCCAGAGCAGCTGATTGGATGTAATCCAATTATTGTCTCGTTCATTTTGCAATCCAACCCAAAGGACCAATCATCCCATCATATCTGTTCAAGCAGGAGGATTTTACGTTGTTCTTGCTTGCTTTGGACTGAAGATGCAGAAAATGGAGTCTTATGGGCGTCTCAGCTGTCAGGATGATCATTTTTCCAAATCTCGAAGTCATTACCCAGACTTAATTGTTAAAACACCTGGATTTGAGTCTCATGCTAGCATGAATGTCTCATTATGCACTTTTTCCCATTTCACACGAGGCATTCACGGTTCCTGTGACAGTTATGAATCATGGACATTAGCCAGGGTTGGCTTGGAGCCTGAAGAATGATGGCCATTCCACATTTGTCAGCCCCTCATGAAGATCTCAGTCGCTAGGCGTGTGCAGAGCCGTCCCTCCCTTTCACATTAGTGGAATTCTGAGTCTGATCCCTGTAACATCGTGTTTGGCCTGCACATATTTTGAGGGTGGAGATAAGCAAAGAAAGGGCATTCTTCATTTCATAAACACCATAGGGGACGATTCCAAGATGGAACCGTTCAAGGGAGCTGATTGATTTTTATTGCTGAATCAAAGTCTAAGGATGTTATTCCATTCTTTAAGATTCTGTGGAATGAATGAGGGACATTCAAAACATTAGGGGGATTGACAGATGGGAGTATTTGGAAATGTAGTCCAAAAGCACCCCTTATAAGCTGAAAATGGTTTCCTCCTCCAAGATGCTTCTTCGTAGGAGTGTGTGATACACAGCATCTGCACTATACAGATGTCTTTTGAAAGTTGTTTGGAAGAACTATGCTGTGCACTGCCGTGTAATGGTTATGACATTGAAAGTTCACATCAAATATTTCACAATCCTCAAGTTTACTAACAATAATGTACTGTATGTATAAGCATGTTGCAGTCTAGCTGGAAACACTGGTGGTCTGAATACTGGAATTGAGAGAATGCCATTAACAGCTCTAAGTTGGCATTGCAATAACTATAGAGGGAATGTTTGCACATGAATGTATAGATGGCTATATATAAACAAGTGGTATCTGAAATATGTGCATATGTGTTCGTTCTCCTTTTGCTTTAATGACATAAGCATTCAAGCTGACATAAAACCTGATTTGAGATTATGGATGTACCAATCTTTAAATTCTGGCCTATGGGATAAGCCAATAATCATTTTCATGTCATGGGCAATATTAAATTTATATAGCATTAAAGGGTTAGTTCACCCAAAAATGAAAATTATGTCATTAATGACCCGTTCCAAACCCGTAAGACCTCCGTTCATCTCCGGAACACAGTTTAAGATATTTTAGATTTAGTCCGAGAGCTTTCTGTCCCTCCATTGAAAATGTATGTACGGTATACTGTCCATGTCCAGAAAGGTAATAAAAACATCATCAAAGTAGTCCATATGACATTAGTGGGTTAGTTAGAATTTTTTGAAGCATCGAAAATACATTTTGGTCAAAAAATTTAATTGATTCCATTGAATCCTTTCATCTGGATTCCGGAAGAGAAGACAATGCTGAATAAAGTCATAGTTTTTGTTATTTTTGGACCAAAATGTATTTTTGATGCTTCAACAAATTCTAACTGACCCTCTGATGTGACATGGACTACTTTGATGATGTTTTTATTACCTTTCTGGACATGGACAGTATACCGTACATACATTTTCAATGGAGGGACAGAAAGCTCTCGGACTAAATCTAAAATATCTTAAACTGTGTTCCGAAGATGAACGGAGGTCTTATGGGTTTGGAACGACATGAGGGTGAGTCATTAATGACATAATTTTCATTTTTGGGTGAACTAACTCTTTAAATAGTACTAAATAAATAAATTAGTAAAACATGAAAAACTAAAATCAGTCATTTTAAATGCTACATGGATTTAATATGTACATTACAAAAAAATTATATTAATTTTGAGATTTATTATTTAAGTTTTATTAAATAATTAGATTTAAAATTTAACTTTAAGTGAACAGCAAAGGTATCTAAATGAAAAAGGTAAAAAAAAATATATATTTCCAGTTTTAAAATTATTTTTATACATTACCTTATAGGTACTGTAAATACGCAGGTGCTGTGCATTTGCTTTTGTACACCTGTAGTATACAGGATATGAAATGATGGGTAACTTCCCACACAACAGGCCTGTCTGACTGAAGTCATGTCCACTGAGTCATGACAAAGGACAGAAATTATCCAAATAGACACAACAATGGAGCCGTGCACACTTAGTTGTGCATACTGTCTGCTCCAGCAGGTGCCTCTAGCCGAATAACCAGGACTCCATAGCAACCATTGTTGAAACCCTCCAACCTTGTGGTTTTTACACCCAAACAAGCAGGGGTTCGGGCGCTGCAGACTTGCAGCTAGTGGGGGCGCACAATCTCTATTCAGAACCATTGGTTTGTGTGATTCCTTGGAGGAACTAATCTCAGGGGCCGTTTACACAACATCGTTTTCAACTAAAAACATAAAACTTTTTATGCCTTTGGCCATTAATTTACACGACAGCGGCGTTTTGGGGGCCTGAAAATGCAAAGCTTTCAAAAACGTCTCCATGTAAACTACAAAAATGGTGACGTTATGCGCACTAGTATTACATGTTCAGTCTATAGGTGCATAGTGTTTCTTTACAAAGTAATATCACCATCTACTGGCCTGGCATGCATAAAACATCTTTTTCGCGACTCGGTGTGAACTGGGATCATTTAGACATTTTGTTGTTGTCTGTACACGAAAAACATAAAAGAAAAACTTCTGTTTTTAGTACATTGTTGTCTTGTAAATGTACCCTGAATTTACTTTCTTCTGTAGAAAGAAAATGAAATTTGGAATAAAGTGGGATTATATTAGGTAGCTCTCTCGCTTTTATTCATAATGTACACAAAAAATTAATAAACCTGCCATTTCAAATTTCTTCTGTCACAAAAAATGCTACATTTGTGAATTCCCTAGTATCTCTAAGCTTAACAAATTTGCACTGCATCTTCACGAATGCTTAACTGCATAACTGTTCATTTAATTAAGTGGATCCAGATGCTTTGCAGACCAGTGAGCAATGACCACACAAACACATACTTTACTTCTTGCGACAAACAATGTTTCTGGGAAAGATACTTTGAAAACTCTGAATTTTCTGCACACGATTAAGCCCTCAAAGTGTCCACGTCACAGCGTAAACTTCAATAAAATGTGTGTGTTACTCATTTAGGTTAACACAGAGCCCTTTTTGGACATTCATCCAACATTTGCTGCCAGGCATGTTAAATGATAAGCCTAAATTTATGTGGATGTGACGGTGTTTCTGTGAAAAGCTCTCTTTGGGCCAGCATGGTTGTATGTAAGTTTAAGCTCTTGGCATGACAAATTCTGGTTGCTGGAATTCTCATCTGGTCCAGTTCTTGCCTTGGCGGTCATCCAAAGAATTGAGCTCAAGGGTTTGGATTAGACCCCGGATAGAGTTTAATCAGATCTGATCACGATAAAATGCATGATTATATTATATACAGCTTGTCTATGCAAAGTGTTGAAATATAATATAGGAGTGTGTTGTTGATCTATTTGGGTGACGGATCTTTTTCCAGCCCCAGATTGTTCACCCATCCTGGGGCTCAACAAATTATCTGGACTTAGGCAGATACATTTGCTGGAGATAACTAAGTACAATACCCTTTCTGTCTGACTATCTGTTGGTCATACTGTATTTCACTCCCTGTCTAATTCTCATGTTTTCTACTCAAACAGCTGTGCAAGTGACTCAAGATAGGGAAGACTAGGGCTGATTATTTTTTTAGTAATTCATTTATTTAGATATTTGTTTAATTTATCTATTCATCTCAATCTTTGATATAAATTTCTTACATTTATATGCAGCAAATTAAAGTTGTTTTGAAATACAAATTACTCCTTAAAATTTTAAAGGTACACTATGTAACTTTTGTCCCTCTAGTGGTTAAAAAACAAAACTGCATGCATTTTTTGTGGAAGAACTTTGTTTTGTTTAAGCTTTGGCTCTGCATGCCGTAACTTTGTGGATGAATATGACCCTTCACAATAGATAAATCTCTGTTAGAGAGCTACATATATCTTTTTGATAAAGTACCTTACTCGTATGTTGAGTAATAAAGATGGCATCTCTGTGTCACTTTTACAACATTTCAAATCACTTAGTTATCACCATCTCCGAAAATCTAAACTAGTGTTGATTCTCAATTTATTTCGAACTCTGTGACTGTTGTGTTCTCTTTTTGCCAGCAGACTCTCATTCGTTCTGTATTTTTTTAAAACAGGTAGTTCCCGGACGTTTGAGATTTAGTGTGCTCCATGTCAACCTTTTTCGCTCATTGTGACAATTAACCTATGGCACTCCAAAACACACGTCAAAGTAGCCAGAGCAACTTTTCACTATTTACGGATATATTAAGACACGCATGGGTGAGTGAAGTATGTACGCAATTTCTAAAAATACTAAGGTCGACTATAGTGAATCAGGGTAAGACAAAAACATTTGGAAGAAGGATTGAAGATGTCCGGAGCCCTGCAGGAAAAAAATAGTAGGCTAAATCGTGCGCACAATTTATAAATCGAGGGAACGAATTAGTGAACCGTGCGCATGATTTAGCAAATCGAGGGAATGAAATAGTAAATAATGTGCACGATTTAGCAAATTGAGGGAAAGAAATAGTAAATGGTGTGCATGATTCAGCAAATCGAGGGAACGAAATAGTAAATCGTGCGCACGATTTAGCAAATCGAGGGAACGAAATAGTAAATCGTGCGCACGATTTAGCAAATCGAGGGAACGAAATAGTAAATCGTGCGCAAGATTTAGCAAATCGAGGGAATGAAATAGTAAATCGTGCACAAGATTTAGCAAATCGAGGGAACGGAATAGTAAATCGTGCGCACGATTTAGCAAATCGAGGGAACGGAATAGTAAATCGTGCGCACGATTTAGCAAATCGAGGGAACGGAATAGTAAATCGTGCACAAGATTTTGCAAATCGAGGGAACGAAATAGTAAATAATGTGCACGATTTTGCAAATCGAGGGAACGGAATAGTAAATCATGCACACGATTTAGCAAATCGAGGGAACGGAATAGTAAATCGTGCACACGATTTAGCAAATCGAGGAAACGAAATAGTAAATCGTGCACACGATTTAGCAAATCCAGGGAACGAAATAGTAAATCGTGAGCACGATTTAGCAAATCGAGGGAACGGAATAGTAAATCGTGCACAAGATTTTGCAAATCGAGGGAACGAAATAGTAAATAATGTGCACGATTTTGCAAATCGAGGGAACGAAATAGTAAATCGTGCGCACGATTTAGCAAATCGAGGGAACGGAATAGTAAATCGTGCGCACGATTTAGCAAATCGAGGGAACGGAATAGTAAATCGTGCACACGATTTAGCAAATCGAGGGAACGAAATAGTAAATCGTGCACAAGATTTTGCAAATTGAGGGAACGAAATAGTAAATCGTGCACACGATTTTGCAAATCCAGGGAACGAAATAGTAAATCGTGCACAAGATTTTGCAAATCGAGGGAACGAAATAGTAAATCGTGCACAAGATTTTGCAAATCGAGGGAACGAAATAGTAAATCGTGCACACGATTTAGCAAATCCAGGGAACGAAATAGTAAATCGTGCACAAGATTTTGCAAATCGAGGGAACGGAATAGTAAATCGTGCACACGATTTAGCAAATCGAGGGAACGAAATAGTAAATCGTGCACAAGATTTTGCAAATCGAGGGAACGAAATAGTAAATCGTGCACACGATTTAGCAAATCGAGGGAACGAAATAGTAAATCGTGCACAAGATTTTGCAAATCGAGGGAACGAAATAGTAAATCGTGCACACGATTTAGCAAATCCAGGGAACGAAATTACTAAATCGTGCGCACGATTTAGCAAATCGAGGGAACGAAATAGTAAATCGTGCACAAGATTTTGCAAATCGAGGGAACGAAATAGTAAATCGTGCACACGATTTAGCAAATCCAGGGAACGAAATTACTAAATCGTGCGCACGATTTAGCAAATCGAGGGAACGGAATAGTAAATCGTGCACAAGATTTTGCAAATCGAGGGAACGAAATAGTAAATAATGTGCACGATTTAGCAAATCGAGGGAACGGAATAGTAAATCGTGCGCACGATTTAGCAAATCGAGGGAACGGAATAGTAAATCGTGCACACGATTTAGCAAATCGAGGGAACGGAATAGTAAATCGTGCGCACGATTTAGCAAATCGAGGGAACGAAATAGTAAATCGTGCACAAGATTTTGCAAATCGAGGGAACGAAATAGTAAATCATGCACACGATTTAGCAAATCGAGGGAACGAAATAGTAAATCGTGCACACGATTTTGCAAATCGAGGGAACGAAATAGTAAATCGTGCGCACGATTTTGCAAATCGAGGGAACGAAATAGTAAATCGTGCACACGATTTAGCAAATCCAGGGAACGAAATTACTAAATCGTGCGCACGATTTAGCAAATCGAGGGAACGGAATAGTAAATCGTGCACAAGATTTTGCAAATCGAGGGAACGAAATAGTAAATAATGTGCACGATTTAGCAAATCGAGGGAACGGAATAGTAAATCGTGCGCACGATTTAGCAAATCGAGGGAACGGAATAGTAAATCGTGCACACGATTTAGCAAATCGAGGGAACGGAATAGTAAATCGTGCGCACGATTTAGCAAATCGAGGGAACGAAATAGTAAATCGTGCACAAGATTTTGCAAATCGAGGGAACGAAATAGTAAATCATGCACACGATTTAGCAAATCGAGGGAACGAAATAGTAAATCGTGCACACGATTTTGCAAATCGAGGGAACGAAATAGTAAATCGTGCGCACGATTTAGCAAATCGAGGGAACGAAATAGTAAATCATGCGCACGATTTAGCAAATCGAGGGAACGGAATAGTAAATCGTGCACAAGATTTTGCAAATTGAGGAAACGAAATAGTAAAGGGATCCAGGGATCGAATTAGTAAATTGTGCGCACAATTTACTTTGTTCCCCTGCATGTTATGTGCGGGGCTCCGTAATGATGTATTGGCTCATTGCTTAAATCTTGTTAATTCTGAACAAAAAAAGTTACATGGTATACCTTTAAATTACATGATAGGCTGCTGTAGTTACAACCTGCCCCACTACCAGTGTTGGGGAGGTGATTTGTGTTAAATATTTTTTTATACACTGTCCCATTTTAAAAAAGATTTGTAGTTACACAGTTTAAGTCGATGGGGAATGTAGTGTTACAACCTTCCTCATCTGCTCAGCCATGGCATTTCTATATTTAAGTGAATCTTTTGAGTTGTACCATCATTAGTTCAGCATTATTTTTCACCTTCTCCCAGGTGACCATCTGTAGTGCAAAGCCTGCCTTCAGCAGCACTTGGATGTGAAGGGATAATCCTGGTTTACAGATTAGATAAGGCAAGCTAACTTGAGTAGTGAAGTATTCCTTCACTCTAAAGCTTTAGGTAGTTAGTGAGAGGACAATAACATACTAGACTTGTTTTCTCTGATTCTTGAGACTAACCTTTGATCTTTTTGTTTATGGAGAACTTAAGATTTGCTCTTGCGGACATTTTCCATTTTCCGCATCATCTCTGGCATGATTAGTGACTTTTGGAGACTTAATATTTGTAGAGGTTTCTTTAGACGCCTATTTGTCTTGGCTCTGTGGAGATAAAAAGGAAAAGGATGGATGTGGGAACCTGTGGTTGAACATCCCAAACTGGACTTATGTTGGGATACTTTTGCATACAACAGGATGATTGCATACGTAGACTGCCTCTCCACCGAACCAGCTGGGAAATGCTGGAATAGGACCTACTATGAGGACGAAGATGAACTTCTTCCTCTGTATACTCGCAAACTGAACCTCCAGCCCAAGACGGAGGGCAGCCTTCGCCGGAGACTCCTCACCTCCAAAATTCACCAGCAGCAGGACGCCCTATGGGCACCCAGATCCTGGGCAGGACCACCAGCTCGAAAGAGCACCCAACTGCAGGGCCAGCCCAACTACACCTTCAGCCCGCCGTGCCACGATTGGAGAGGTAGCACTGAAAATATAGTTTGTTGTTGTTCATCAGAGTAGCATTTGTTTTGTAGCTTAAGTGCAAAAGCTGGTGCTCAATGATTAATTATCTCACTTTATAATTTCTGTTGGCATAACAAAGTGGCTGGTGGTATTAACAGGTGTTAAAACTTAACAGCTAGACCTTTGAAACTCTGATAAGTTTTGACAGGGTTTTGGTGGTGAATAGCTGAAGAGCAATGATTAAAGTATAGTTTAATGTGTTGGCCAGTTTGAAGGATGGTGTTTGAAGTCTGGTACAAGGCAGGCCATGACAAGACTAGCGTAGAGATACACAATAGCAGCTAGTGTTACCGAACTAAAGAGAGATTTCTAGATAATCTGCTCCATGAAGAGAATACAGAAATGTTCAAAGAACAGTTTAAGTTGTCTTTTAGCTATCTTGAGTTTAAAGGGATATTTCACTCTAAACTGCAAATTTGTCATCATTTACTCACCCTCATGTCATTATAAACCTGTATGGCTTCCTTTTTTAGTGCAATACAAAAGGAAAGATGTTGAATAATATACTGACGTTAAAGCTTCAAAAGCTTCATCTGACTCAAAAAATGATTATTTTATGAATCAGGCCAGTGTTATTTTAGTATTTATATACTATTATAGAATATTTATTATTTTGAATTAGCATTTCTTTTTATATTTTCAAAATAAATGTCAGTATTTATTAAGTTTTAGTAATTTCATGTGCTTTTGTAAGTTTTATTTTTTTATAGTAATTTTAGTGCTTGAGCTTAAACTTAATTTATTAGCTGCCAAGGCGACATTTCTAATTTTCATTTAAGTTTTTTAAGGTTAAGTATTTTATCTAATATTTATGTTCTATTTCAGCTTTCAGCTTTACTTCAATGAACAAAAATCAGTTTTAATAGTGTTAGTTAACAATAACAACACTGAATCAAGCATGTCTCAGAGTTAAGTTTTTCAGTGATTAACAACATAATTCTCTGTCTGTTTTTTACACTTCAGAAGACTTACATAGTTCAATATAGTTCACAAGTCATAAAGATCACTTTTATGATGCTTTTGTGTCCTTTTAAAGATTGAAACCTCCTGTCATCATTAATTGTAACTGCATTTTAAAAGATATTTTGACATGAGAGTGAGTAAACTATGACAGAATTTACAGATGAACTATTTCCAATCTGCATAGAATTACAGAATTACCTCTTACTGTAATTACAAACTGTACTTTTGCTCAGATTAAACCCAGTTACTTATAAGTCTTATCCAGAACTAAATATGGAGACATATTGCATGTAATATTAATCCTTTTTCGTTATATGCAGTCAGAGACTTAGCACAGGCTTGTTTAGAGGAGAGTTTTGTTTTGGGCCTTACATTGAGAGAAGAGTGTGTAATGTTGACTAAGCCTCAGGTTCTTGGCAGACGACATTGCTGATTTCTTAGGGCTGTTAAAATCTCATCCCATCCACCAGGCAAGCTGCTCCTTGCATCAATGGGCAGACAAAATCATATAGATGCCCTACAGTCCACTCCTGTCAATTCTCAAATCATGCTGGAGACCATGATCAGGTTTTACACAAACTTGTGGAAATCACACAGTTCAGGCGCTACTGTTATTAAAGCAAAAATATGATTGTAAATACTTAATATATTTACTTGTGTTGAGGCAGCCATTTGTTTTAAAATGCTTTGTTGGATTTAGCTTCTCTTCAGATGCACACTAGCACGCACTTATTTACCGAGGTGGCCTACAGTCCATACGGTGTGGTAAACACTTCTAATGCGGTCTAATTAATGTAATTACTTTCAAATAGGCTTTGTGCTACACACAGCTGCTCAGGGAAACACGTACATGACTCGCACACACAGACACAAGCACCTCTTTCTCCATGAATGTCACTACAATAGTACACTGACCTCCCTTCCTAGTGTTAGAATGTTTTTGTCATCATCAAGTTCCCATGAGACCCTACCTTCCCTCCTGTACTCTCCAATGTCAGTCCAGTAAAGGCTGAGATACTATGTAGTGCCACAAGATGGCACTATTCTTTTACATAGTGGATTCTTCTACAATTCAGTTTCATTATTTATTTTCAATTTGAATGTTAATTATCTTTTTTTAATTATCTTTCTGCAGATTACTGTCTTCCATATGATGAAAATAAATGGAAACTTAGGTTGTTAAGATATAAAATGTAATTAGTTAATTTACATTACTTTCCAAACTTTTTTGGTCAGTAAGATTTTTTTCTTTTCTTTTTTTCAGCATCATTACTCCAGTCTTCAGTGTCACATGATCCTTCAGAAATCATTCTAATATGCTGATTGGTGCTCAAGAAACATTTCTTATTATTATGAATGTTGAAAACAGCTTAATATTTTGTGAAAACTAATATATTTCTTAAGGTTTCTTTGATGAATGGAGTTCAAAAGAACAGTATTTAGTTAAAAAGGAATTTTTAAAAAGTATTTATTGTCCATTTTTGATCAATTTAATCACAGATGCCAAACTCTAGTGTGTGTGTGTGTTGTGTATGTGTGCATTTTTGTGATTTATGAGGACACAAATTTGTATAATGACATGGGTATTACACTGGTATTATGATGTAAACATGAAATATGAGGACATTTCATGAGTCCTCATGTAATTGAGAAGTGTGTCACTAAAGGTGCCATCGAGCATTTTTTTTACAAGATGTAATATAAGTCTAAGGTGTCCCCTGAATGTGTCTGTGAAGTTTCAGCTCAAAATACCCCATAGATTTTTTTTTATTAATTTTTTTAACTGCCTATTTTGGGGCATCATTAAATATGAGCCGATTTATGCTGTGCGGCCCCTTTAAATCTCGTGCTCTCTGCCCACGGAGCTCGCGCTTGCCTTAAACAGTGCCTAAACAAAGTTTACACAGCTAATATAATCCTCAAATGGATCTTTACAAAGTGTTCGTCATGCATGCGTCATGCATGCGTTGGATTATGTGAGTATTGTATACTGTTATATTGTTTACATTGATTCTGAATGAGTTTGATAGTGCTCCGTGGCTAACGGCTAATGCTACACTGTTGGAGAGATTTATAAAGAATGAAGTTGTGTTTATGCATTATACAGACTGCAAGTGTTTAAAAATGAAAATAACGACAGTCTTGTCTCCGTGAATACAGTAAGAAACGATGGTAACTTTAACCACATTTAACAGTACATTAGCAACATGCTAACAAAACATTTAGAAAGACAGTTTACAAATATCACTAAAAATATCATGATATCATGGATCATGTCAGTTATTATTGCTCCATCTGCCATTTTTCGCTATTGTTCTTGCTTGCTTACCTAGTCTGATGATTCAGCTGTGCACATCCAGACGTTCTGCCCTTGTCTAATGCCTTTCATAATGTTGGGAACATGGGCTGGCATATGCAAATATTGGGGGCGTACACCCCGACTGTTACGTAACAGTCGGTGTTATGTTGAGATTCGCCTGTTCTTCGGAGATCTTTTAAACAATGAGATTTATATAAGAAGGAGGAAACAATGGTGTTTGAGACTCACTGTATGTCTTTTCCATGTACTGAACTCTTGTTATTTAACTATGCCAAGATAAATTAAATTTTTCATTCGAGGGCACCTTTAACAGAAATGTATCATTTCTATAAAATGACTTCAAATGCAAAACATCTAAGATCAAAATGTTGATCAGTGTGGGATGTTTGGGAATGAGTCCAAACACGGTTGTCTCTCATGGCTGCAAAAGCAGTGTCTACAAATTTTGACTTGATTTGCTAATATGGCTCATAAAAATGGCCATTACAAATCTCTGATGGACAGATTTATGCAATACATACAGGAAATCATAAAACATTTTTAAAAAATTAACATGAAACACCATTTAGTACTCAATGAGATGAGAATAACAGAGAATGGTTTCTTTATGTCAGGTAGTAAAAATACCATCCCAAATCCCAATATGGGCTCAGTGGTCTCTGCTGATGTGCTATAGGGGATCACATTTCTCATTGTGCTGGAGCTGGCCCAGTTTTCTGACACAGATATTGGCACAGTTTGTAGCCGATGCTGGGGCAGACATGTTACAGATCAATACGCCACATATGTCTGGGCAGACAAAGTGAGCAGAGTGGCTAGCTGCTGTATTATTTATCAGGCCAGTGTCTGGGTGGGACTCGTGTGATATTTTAATGCCCCTCACTTAGAAATCTGAATGTCTGTTCTTCTCTGCTGTTATTTAAAGAAGAGAAATACTTCATAGAAAGAGATATCATTGTCTGTCTAAATAGATGAATATATATATATATATATATATATATATATATATATATATAATCTGTAATTACATTTTTCTCAACATGCTTCAAATGAAATCACTGTATATTTTAATATAAAGAATAATATTACTTATCACCCTCCATGCATTTCCTCTATACACTGAGGGGGGTACTTATGACATAAGCAAGTAAGAAACCACATAGTAGCATCATTAAAATCACCCAGAATACCTTAGCAATCACATGGGAACACCCTGGGAATGACCTAGAATCTCCTAGCATCATGGTGGTTTTCATGAAGTTTTTCACAGGCAAGCACCACTCACACTCGGACAATGTAAAAAAAAATTCTATCCGATCAGATGCAATATAAAGTGCATCCTTAAAAAGGCAACTAAATGTTTTTGTATTGCGAGAGAATGATTGGTCCGTATTGCTTGAATACAGGTGATGGTGTTTTATGAGCATGTTGTTTGTATAGTTAGGCTTTTATTTGGGCTTGTTTGCTTTGTGCTGACCCAAGAGTTTCTTTATGTTGGGAGCCAGTGTCCAGATCTCACTGGCTTACAGCTAGAGGTGAACCTGTGGGTCTACAGTGACGCTGACCTTCTTGCTATCACAGAAGCAATCTTTGCTTAGTTCAGTAAATGACACATGACATTGTCTTTGATAAGCACAGCAAATATTTGAAGCTTGACATGCAAGTCAGTTTATGTATTGCATTCAATGGAAACATTGAAAGAAGCATTTACACATCAAGTGCCCTTGTAAAATCAGCAGTTCCTCTTCACATTCCCCACTCAGGCAAATTGTGTGTGGGCCTTGTTGATTCAAAATCAAGACGAGATGTAGTGCCCTTGCAAGCCCTTGATGGATTTTTTTCACTTAATTCACACACAGCTACCCTAGTAACTGCAACCAGGTCATGTAAGAGTCAGGCACATGGGCTTTTATTTTGTGAAATAACCAGAGAAAGAGCTCCAGTCTCCTACAGACTCAGATTCTCTTGCATACTGTTTATTTTGTGTCCATGTAACCTCTGCAATCTTTTTAATGTTTTAATTTTATTGCCATCTGTACTTTGTAATTATCATGAATGTTATCACGATAATATTATTGTGTATTTAGATGATCATAAATAGTCACTCACCCATTAATAAAGTCAGTTAAAGGGATAGTTCACCCAAAAATGAAAATAATCCCATAATTTACTCACACTCAGGACATCCTATATGACTTCCTTCTTCTTCTCCTGGCTCTTCCAAGCTTTATAATGGTAGTTAATGGTACCATTTTTTGAAAACAAAAAAAAGTGCATTCATCCATCATAAAAGTAATCCATGGCTCCGGGGGGCTAATTAAGTGTGATAAAGTATAATAACTGGCTTCCGATAACGACCATACGCGAATCTAGTTCCGGTGGAAGAGTGACCTCTGACCCTATGTATGACATATTGATGAATGCGGAAGCTCAGAGGAAAGAGCGAAACAAAACACTGATCAAGAATTAAAAGTCTAAAACTAGATTTTTTTAAAGAGAAATGTTGCAGAAGCTTTATTGGCAGTATGTGTTTAAACCGCGAGAGGCGTCTACTCTTTCATGAATGCGTGGACGGCCGTTACTGGAAGTTTGTGATTACAGTTTATAAAGTTAAAATTATGGATATTTTTCTTACAAAAAAGCATCGCTTTGCTTTAGAAGGCCTTTATTAACCTCCTGGAGCCATACTGATTACTTTTATGATGGATGGATGGATGCACTTTTTTCTTTTTTGGACTTTAAAAAAATGGTACCATTCACTCCCATTATAAATCTTGAAAGAGCCAGGATATTTTTGATATAACTCCGATTGTGTTTGGCTGAAAGAAGAAAGTCATATACACCTAGGAATGCTTGAGTAAATTATGGGATAGTTTTCATGTTTGGTTGAACTATCCCTTTAAGAGAGGCTGTGTTACACTGCCTCAAGTGGCTTATTGCTTTCATAAAATGGTGGCAGGAACAATATAATCAGTTCTTCCACCAAGTAATGCAGTCCATTAGCTTAACTGCAGGCTGTTTATGTAGGTACTTGAATGTTGAGTCACACATGCAAATATTAGCTATTTTGCAGTTTAGAGGCAAAACTGTAAATTTAAATGTAATGGCCTTTCTGAGGATAAAAGCATTTAAACAGTCAAATAAACTCCATTAGCACAATACTAGGTGCTTGCCAGGGCTGTTTCTATGCAGTTGCTAATGTGTTCGTTGCTATGCAGTTACTAGGGTACACTAGGTGATTGGAAGAGCATTGCTAGACAGTTGCTAGGGTGTTCAGCTAGGTGGTTTCTTACTGGCTCAAGTTACAAGGACCTGTCTACAAGTTTGTAAGCTATTTTTGTCCCAACACTGCAAACACTTTTCTTAGTATTTTTGTTACTTTTCCTTTACAAATATCTAAACATTCTTAAATCATGATTACTCGAGAAGCAAAATGGCTTGAGATTTTAAGATATAAAGAGATATATGTGTTCTTTTCTGAAAATTTACGCTTAAAACAATAAAAAAATATGTGCCAATGGGGTCAGAAAACAATCTTTATTCAAAAGGGAAAGCAAGGGGTTTTTATCTTACTCTAAGCAAAAATCGAATCTAATCTAATAATATACAACAAAACTTAATATATTATGTTATTTTACTTCTGTAAAAAGTAAAATGATGTAAAATGTGTCTTGAGTAAGATTTTTTTTTTTTTTGCATATACGACTTATATTCTTCATTGCAAGTCTATGAGATTTTTTTGTTTTTGCCCACTAGATGAAAAACGTATGCCTGATCACTTAGAAAAGTAATAGTTCACTCCTCATGATTTGAGTTATCATTCATGTCCGCTTGTCTGTGTCAGTTGCTCATGAACAATGAGAATTATGGTATATTTTCTTTTTCTTATTATTTTTTTATATTATGTCCACCTGTACCTCGTAACTTGACACTAGATGACATTATGCAGTGATGGCTGATTCATAAAACATATTAATATCAGTTTCAGGAAGCATCAGCATTTTTTATAAAGTATTTTTACATTGTGATCAATGCTCACATACTCATTTTATACTGTTAATTCTGTCCAGTTATCCTGAATGCTTGTTTTTACCAGTCATATGTGGGCAGAGGCTGTTAACCTGGTGACTACAAACACGGGACTGAGTGGGTCAATTGTGTGGACCGTAGCATGCAGGACGAATGATAAGGGCTGTTGTGCAGGTGTGGGCAGGCCTCACGTGACTCGCTCAGTCACTGAAGTACCCTCTCTTTCCTCTACTGTTGCTAGGGGACTCGTTTTTGGATTCTCTCTAATCAGATATGTTTTTGAGCACTATGAAGGGAACATACTCGGTGTGATGGCTGCTTTGATTAAAGGTGATAGAACAGACTAACCTTTTCAACTACTATTATCTCTCTTATGAATACATGAATATGAGAGTGATTGCGGTGAATATTTATTTGCATTTGTTAAGGCTGTTTAATCAGGGCATAAACATCAAGATGGATGATTCTTATTCAAGATTTAATAGTTATTGCTATTGAAACCTTTCAGACTTGAAAAAAATACTGAGGATCTTGCTCTTCTGATCTCCAGTACAAAAAACGCATATGCAAAAACATCATGGATTTTAAATAGGGATACACCAATATGTAAATTGTCACATGATAACAGATAATTCCTTGAAGCAGATAACAGATAGGACAAAATATAACTTTCACAGTGTTACAGGTGCATAACGTCCTTGCACATTTGAACTAGTTTTTTGTACCTTATACATACAGTGCAAAGCCTGTCTACGAGCCCATTCCTCATTAAAGTTCAAGTGTTTCTTCCTTTTTCCTTCCTCTCTTTTGTAGTATACTACGTTTTTCTGTCTGTCTGGCATTTTAACACAGCGACACACAATAGCTGAGATGTCTTTGAGGGAGTCCACACACTGCTGGAGTTTTGTTCTGAATCCCCATTCTGTCTCATTATGGTCCTATTCATTTCTATTGTATCAGCACAAATGCAGCATTAAAATCCCAACTGGACTATGGTTTGTATATTGGTGCAGGTAATTAAAAGTTGTATTCTGTACTCAATTTGCCATATGTTCTTTGGGTATATGGTGAGTGAAAAACAACATTGCATTTTATAGGGGTTTATTAGTTTAGCTGTTGTTGGTCTCTTTAGGCCTGTGTTTAATGGGCATTTCTTTTGGCCCTCTAGCTGCTTTACATGGAGCGGTTTGTCTTCTTTAGTTAATGTCTTGTCTGGGACATGGGAAGGAGAAGTGCTATAGTTTATGTGTGTGTATATGAGTTTTTGTGTTTCAGGACTGGTAGTGCTGGAAACCACTAAACACAATAGGATCAGTCATGCAGAAAGTTTTTTAGCATTTTAGGAGGCTGTTCCCCAATCTCATTATGAGTGTGCCCTTTAGCTGCGCCAGGGTGTGCCAACGGAATACACAACATTAACCATGAAAAAGACAAGCAAAGCAGCTTTAGAATCAGTAGTTACAACTAGTATAATGAATCAAGAATTTAGTTTTGTTTTCCTCTTCAATATCATTACCAAATGATGTTCATTTAACGCTTCTCTCAGGAACATTTTTCTTCCGGTGTACACCGAACACTGTATTAAAATACTCTTTGTGGTACCAAAACACCACTACTGTATCTACAGCATATTACATTCAGCATTACCAGAATAGTCTGATTCCTGAATGAATAAGTCAACTGATGGCCATTTTTTTTGTGAATCAAACAAGTACAACTTACAACTTTCTGTTATATTGTATTTAAGACTTAAATGTTAGTTCACCCAAAAATGAAAATTCTGTCATTAATTACTCACCCTCATGTTGTTCGTTCCACACCCGTAAGACCTTCGTTCATCTTTGGAACACAATTTAAGATATTTTTGATAAAATCCGATGCTCAGTGAGGCCTGCATTGCCAGCAAGACAATTAACACTTTCAATGCCCAGAAAGACATATTTAAAACAGTTCATGTGACTACAGTGGTTCAACCTTAATGTTATGAAGCAACGAGAATACTTTTTGTGTGCCAAAAAAAACAAAAACAAAATAATGACTTTATTCAACAATATCTAGTGATGGGTGATTTCAAAACACTGCTTCATGAAGCTTTGAAGCTTTACGAAGCTTTTGTTTCGAATCAGTGGTTCGAAGCGTGTATCAAACTGCCAAAGTCACGTGATTTCAGTAAACGAGGCTTCGTTAAGTCATAAGTGTTTCAAAATTTCAATGGTTGACCACTGGGGGGCGTGACGTTGGCAGTTTTATACGTGCTCCGAACCACTGATTCGAAACAAAAGATTCGTAAAGCTTCAAAGCTTCATGAAGCAGTGTTTTGAAATAGCCTATCACTAGATTTTGTTGAATAAAGTCGTTATTTTGTTTTTTTGGCACACAAAAAGTATTCTCGTCGCTTCATAACATTAAGGTTGAACCACTGTAGTCACATGAACTGTTTTAAATATGTCTTTCTGGGCATTTGAAAGTGTTAATTGTCTTGCTGGCAATGGAGGCCTCACTGAGCCATTGGATTTTATAAAAATATCTTAATTTTTTTTCCAAAGATGAACGAAGGTCTTACAGGTGTGGAACGACAAAAATTTATGATTTTTGGGTGAACTAACCTTTAAGTGTAGTTTGGTTGCTCATATGACAAAATGTAGTTAAATATTTTTTGAATAAAATGTTTGACCACATTTTTTTATTATTATTTTGTACTATTATTTTGCAGTTAAGACCAGTTTTTGGATTGCCATACTGCCCCACAATGTCTAATTAAATGAAAATTAATTTCTTAATGCATGTTCTAGATCTTATTGTGAACAATTATCCATAAATAAAAAAAAAAATCCCTCATAATTTTTTATCAAAATGACCTTCTGGAGAAATGTACAGCATGCCAGATTTTTCCAACCATTTAGTGCACTTAAACCCGCCACTACAATCCACTGTGAGCTCGCATTCAGCTGATCTGCCTCCATCCAATCAACAACCGATGGACAAAACCAAGTCCAGCCCTAATTTTTTTCATTTTCGATAATCTGTTTAAATGTATAATACAGAAAAAAAGATAGTTCATTACTTCTGTTTCATCGCAACTTTAAACACACCATTTACTTATTAATTATTGATCATCTGTTCATCTCAATAGTTGGCACTGGAATTCCATTCTGTTTTTCAAATATTTATTCCTCAAAATAATTATAAGAATCATTCATGGAACTGTTACAGAACTAGAAAGAGGAACCAAAACCAGAATAATTAAATTCACATTACAGCATACAAAAATGGCTGCTATATTTTGAAATAATTTTGCACAATATTTACTTGAAGATTTGCCCTAAAATTAAAAGTGGTTTATCTATTTACAAGGCTTTCAGTAGACTTGAATTTGACATTACAGGGAACTACTAAACCTATTTATTAGCTAAGAGAGCAATAAACATTTTTACCACTGCTGTAAAATCTCTTACAAACGGATACAGCATGCTTCATATTTTTGTTCTCCATTCTTATCCATAAAGTGCTTAAAAACAGGGACAGACATTTGCTGTGAGTGGTCGTCATGCTCTATATGATGGTCAGCAAGTTGGATCAGTGTCAATGCATCATGGCCATCTGTGTCATCTTAGTTTCCTATGGTGAACAGAGGGCTCTAATTTACAGCATCACTGATTGGCACACCAGAATTGGTAAATATGAGGTTATAATCTTCTTTGCTCAAGACACCAAACTGTCTGAACTTACCATGCCTTCTCTCATGACAATGTCATAGACATACAGTGATATCGAAAACCAGCTGTGAGTCATGTGAACTGAATCTAAATGTAGTTCTGACCAACCTCACGTGTGAAAATGCTGAGTGGCCATTCAAGGTTCATTAGAAAGAAAAAAAAGGATCGCAAGAGGGAGAAAGAAATTACACTTGCTTCAACACTAATGAAATACTGCAGCAGTGAGTCCCTAAATAGGAGCTGGGTGGGTAACCACCACCTTAATCTCTGCTGAATAGTCTAGGATCCTTTTCAAACTCGTCCTGGGCCCCCCATCTCAAAAGAAAAAAGGACAGAGAAAAAGGAGGAGTGGCAGGGGCTGCAGCGGTGTAAAGAAACACAATAGGCTGATTGTCAGTGATCCATAGTGTATGGCACGGATCCAAGTTGGTTATACCTCCACAGCAAGGCAAGGTGAGAGAGCCTTAAACCTATGCAATGCGACAGAGAGACGTGCACTATAGCTAGAGACACAAGGAGGGGAGGAGAGACACACAATTAATAGATGGACGCCGAGAGAGAGAGAGAGAGAGAGAGAATAACTCAAACAGCAACTGAATATCCTCTGGGGTGGGCAAATGTGTGTGAGAGAGAGTGTGATGGAGAAAGAGAGAGAGATAGAAGAGGAGGGGGAGTGTTGCATGCTGTGCCAGTCAGCGTAAAATGAGTAAAGAAAGAGTGTCGTATGGGTAGTGCCGTTTTTCCTCCTTTCTCTTTCTCTTCACACTCACTCGCTCCAATGGTGGACTAATACATCCTTATGCGCGTATCTCTCAGGGGATCGATCGTCTGTCACAATGGTGTTCATCGGGACCACTCTTAAATCTGTCATTAAGTACTTCAAAAAGAAGGGTAAGCTCCTCAAATCATGTACCGTGCCGTTTTGGGTTTCTCTTATCACTCGTGCAGCTCAAGGTCAAGTAGACTCAAGTAGTTTGGGGTGTGGGGTTATTCATCACTGCTGCTGTGGTTGCATGCATCTGATTCGGAGCGCTGTGCTACATTTGTTTGCGAGTTTCTTTTTATAGTGGGGCATCAGTCTCTTATAGTGACCTTGTTCTGCAATTTCGAGTGATTTTTATTGGTGATGTAAAGCTCTGATACCCTGTTTTGTTCAATTTTAATATATTTTACTTTGAGTGTTCACCAAATGATGTAGATTATTTTAATTATATTTAGAGAGATATGTTTAATTTCAATTATATATGATTATGATATCCATTTTATTTTTTTTATTTCATATATGATTTGTTATTATGAATTATTATAGATATAACTGTAAAAAATTAATGTTGTACAGTAAAGTTTAGATTACACTATTACTGATCTTATTTACACATTTCATTTAGCCTTAAGGTATTTTCCAACAGAGCCATTGACTTTTTGGTGGACTAGTGAAATCTATGTATTTTAAGCTCATGACCTAGTACTCTCGCATGACTTCTTGCACTCGAGGAAACTATGATTGTGAATAATCTATAATCACTGGCATACATTTTTTCTGGGTAAAAAAATGCATTGATATGGCTGACCTGGTTAATCTTACCCAGAGGAACTTGGCATAATTGATCATGTAATCTGGGTTGTCAAGGCACCAGCCAAAGACAAGCATGTCCCCAGTGTCTTTAGACGCAGTGGCGTAGAAGTGTTTGATTGGCCAGGCCCCTCGTGCAGTTTTTCATGTAATCTCTCTGAGGGAGCATAAGAACCCACACATGACTGCAGCTCCCAAATCTATCTCATGTGCCCAGCAGCTGTTTTTCTTTCTGTCTGAATTGTATCTCTTTCTGCTGACATCTGAGTTGATTAGAGTTAAAACTAAATTTAAATTTCTGTCAATAATCCAATAATTATTTTATTGTTATGGCCAATATTAAAATTGGCCCCTAAAAGACAATGTTATTCTAGATTATGCTGTGGAAGAGACATGCATTCCTGGTCACATAGGTTGTGTCCCCAACAAGCATCTTGACTATCTTAACTAGCATTTCCATGGTCAGCTACTGTAGCTTCACCACAGAGACATTGTTGGCCATGGTCTGCCAATTAAACCAACATAAACCAACCTGGAAGCCATCATGGAAGTTGATTCTGGTTTTTCCAGCAGGGTAGAGCAACAAAAACATTTAGTTTTTTATTAATAACATCAGTTATTTAGGAGGAAAACACTGTAAATCTTTTCATATCTACCAGTCTACTAATAATCCCAAATAGGATTATTGCATTTTTACACAAACCACTGACCTTCTTCCTTTAAGCATGTCGAATTTGAATGTGTCCTTGTTTCTTTTCCTTATAGCGGTGTCCAGTCTTGATGAGGAGAGCAAGTGGTCGGTGCACTACACAGCCTCCTGGCACCAACAGGAGAATGTCTTCCTGCCAGGGTCCAGACCAGCCTGCGTCGAGGACCTTCACCGCCAGGCCAAAGTCAACCTGAAAACAGTCCTCAGAGGTCAGAGACAAAGGCAACAGTACTTTTCTTCTTTAAAATGTAAAACACAATTATAATATTCTGAACACTACAGCATATGATTAGTAATTTCATCAGAAATCCCATATAAGATTCAGAATTGCTTCATATAATCAGCAAATACAAAATGCCCTTCAGAGGAATATCTAATTTCTGTTACAAACCATTATAATGAAGATAACATTACCGCTGTGCAGAAAGTTCTCTTACCCAACCATTACTAATTTTAAAGTCAGCATGAAATTGAAGTTGCCACAGTCTTTTCTTCCCTATTGTGACATATATCCAAGTGAAGCAGCTTCTGGAATGAGAAAAATATAGAGTGGGATTTGATTTTGTTTTTTGGGAATTGATTGGATCATAGGATGGATTGTGAATTATGTTTCACATTGTTTCTGAATCTTCCTGGTTTTAAATTTTTGGTTTCTGGTTCATGTTACTTTGTATCAATAAACCCCCCACAGGGAGCTCCTGTAGAGCCTAATGGCATATGTCCTCATCATTTGACCTTCTTCTGCTGAACAACATCACTTCCTTTTGTATTTGGAAACCAGATACATTTCACTTTCATGACTCTTCTTAAATTCATTCATTTGACCTTGTTGTTGCCTTAATAACAAGTCCTCTGAGGTGTTCTAGAATGCTAATATACCGGTGTCTGTTTGTGAGCTGTCTTGGCCCCAGCGGGGGCAGCAGGTGGCACACCAAATGTCTGTTTTCCCTCTTTTCCCAGTGAGTTTTGGCAGGGTCATGGCTGTTTTGTGTGTGTGTGTGTGTTTTTTTTTTTTTTTTTTTTTTATATTTAATATATATATATTTTTTTTTTAAATCTCATTTCCATTCATTGACCACCCACACCACAGCTTTTGAATGATTTTCCTCTCACACTCTGAATCACAATGTGACAATTAAGAGTCTACTCAGCTACTGCAGCTATACAATAATCTCTCCGTACCAACATTATAGATTTTGGAAACTGATTGATAACCATGTAAAAATACCTTCACCATCATGTCACTACAAACCTTGTCTAATTTTTTTTCCTTCCAATGAAGATCAGCACAAAATGATATGTTTTGATAATTGAACAAAGACTGATTTAGTGAGATGAAAGTTTGTCATATGGGATTGGAACAGCAGAGTTTTCCTTTCTTTTTTGCTGATTTGCTGGTTTAATGCCTTCTTAGATGGCGGACAAAGCTGCTTATAGAAACAAACTACAGGTTAAAGTATTTGTTATGCCAATAATCTGTTGTTTGTGCATGTTGCCTGCAGTAAGATGAGAAGTGAGAGGTAAAGTGAAAGATTTGAGGTGAGAGCACAAGTCAAGTCCTCTCAGTTATAGGATTAATACAATATCCCTCACACATGCTCTCTCTCTCGCTCTCTCTCTCTCTCTCTCTGTCTATCCTTCACTCCTTGAGCTACTAATATATTAACCTGCACTAGCCTATGCTCACTAATCACAGCTTAAAATGCGCTGATAATTATAGTTGTTGACTTCAATGGAGTTTAAATAAGTAGCACTCTGTGAAGTAATATTATTAGCCGCCTAAAACAAACCAACACACTTATATACAATAATAATGTACTTCTGACACTATGCAGCATGAGAAACACAAAGCTTATTCCAGGGTTTATGATGATTCATTGTGCTTTAAACATTTATGCAATTTAAATAAGTAATCTAAATGCCTCTGTCCAGTACTGTATGTGTAAGACATATATTTATATACTTTAAGAATGCAGGCTAAGCTGTTCCTACTTGCATTATATGTCTTTTGTAAGCTTGCTTACTGAACTGTATAATCACCTGGTCAGTGCCACATATATGTTATGTTTAACACAGACATTTACATTGAATTTATATACAGCATGTAGTAACTGAAATTTGATTGCCATGAAAAAAAGAATCCGTTTATATCCTGAAGTAATCAGTTTTTCTTCGGTTAAAATACAGAATGCAAATGTAGGACTAAAGCTTTGCTGTGCTTACATATTATAGATTTTAAGACACTAACCAGCTGAGATACTGTATATCATGCATTTTGTGCATACTGCAAACTACACTGGATGAGGTGTCATGTCTTTTCATGAGCTACTGCAGGAAGGATTAGCTGATTAAATTGAGCTCTGCAAAAAGACAAGAGAGAGAGAGAGAGAGAGAGAGGATCATAGTGTTTCTCAGCAGGCTCTCATTATGAAGGTGCCAGAGGAGGTGATCAGCTAAAATAAATGGATATGTCAGTGGCATTAGGTGGAGGTGGAGACCCCCTGCTCTCAGGCCATTCATAACCGACAGTCAGATCTGACATATTCAGGTTAAACTCTTAGTCCTACAGTAAAAACTGGCACTACTTTTATTTGACTGGAGGTCTTATTGAATCCAATCAATCAATCAATCAATCAATCAATCAATCAATCAATCTATCTATCTATCTATCTATCTATCTATCTATCTATCTATCTATCTATCTATCTATCTATCTATCTATCTATCTATCTATCTATCTATCTATCTATCTATCTATCTATCTATCTATCTACCTACCTACCTACCTACCTACCTACCTACCTACCTACCTGTAATAGAGCATAAGCCCACTGTCTATCAGTCTGTAATTGCCCTCTCTCTGCACTGAGGGCAAAAGGACACTGTAGCTCTGCAGTGGTTCAGTAAATGCTGAGCATGATATAAGAGTCATCAGCCTTTATGTGAAACTGAAATGTCTTCTTTGCAGTGTGTTTATCGGGATGCATTCTATGCCAGCCAAAAGTACTTTAATCATTCTCAATTGCTCACTTAAAAAAAAAAAAAAAAAACATATTTAAATAAATTCTTTTGATAAAACATTTTATTTAAATTCTTTTGGTGAGTAGTCAGCCGTTTCTTCCTTCCAAATGGAGAACATGTTCTGCAGTTATTTTTTTCTGAAGACGTATTTTTACATTTACTTTTTATTGCTTCATTTAGTTCTCGACAGGATGATTTTAAGGAAATAAATATTTGATTTATAGCCTCTTTGATTAATAAAATGTTTAAACAGTCTGTGCACAACCATGTAACATGAATTGACATGTAAATGCTTGCTATAGGCCTGTGATCTGTGTTAAATGATCTCTACATACTCATTACCACAACAAATTGCTCATGATTGGATGGTTATGCTTGCCTCTCCAGAGTGCGACAAGCTCAGGAAAGATGGCTTCCGCAGCTCCCAGTACTACTCCCAAAGCCCTGCCTTCTCTGCAGCCAGCCTATGTGAGAGTGTGCACCTGGATGAGGAGAAGAGGGAGAAGAAAAAGAAGGTAAGCGTGACCTTAACATATATATATTGCCACTGTCCTTACCTTTGCATTCACATGTATGCTGTTGCTAGAAAAAGAACAGCAACTATTTTTATGTTTGTAATATGCAGTAATGTTGTTTATAATCAATTTCAACATATTATTACAAAAATCCTGTTGGTGGAAATAGCTTTTAATTATGTAGTCCAAGTTGACATTCAGGTATACAAATCTGAAATTGAGTGGATTGACATGACAATGAAAACAAGCTCTTAATTCAAAAGAAATTATTTCTTTAGATGTTAAATTTGTATAATGAGAGCTAAATATGCTCATATGTGCATGAAACAGACAAAGGCCTGGTTTCTCCTAAATACTCAACTGAACATGTTTTGGGTGTCTTGTTTTGCACTGCCCCCTAGTGGCTAAATGCATGCTAGCAATGTTTTCGGTATCTAATACAATCAATTATCAAACTAGAAAGTATTTGTTCCACATTCTGTAATACTAAAAAAAAAAAGTAGTGTCCTACTTCATTTGATGTTGTTTTGTTCCTTTATTTTCAAATTTTCTTTCCTCTCCTCAAGCGGTTTAAAGTCCTAGACTGCCTATCACAGTCTTGCCTCTCTCTCTGCTGTCATTTGAGATCTTGGAAAAGAAAGGTACTGCTCTCACTGCAGTTGCTAGTCAGTGGTAGCACTGTGCTGTATGAAGGTTGGCTTCAGATCCTGACAAGTCTTTATAGCATCTTCATACAGAACCTACTAGCGCTAGTCACCCGCTGTGAGCGTGTTTCCCCCTCAACAACTTAGAGGCAATAAGTATAGTAGTAGATTACACAAATTAGACATAATTAACACAGAATTAGATGTGTATTTCCCTCAAGCAATTTTGCGAATTTTTTTAAGGCAAAGCTGAACAAAAGAATGTCTAATTTGTCTTTTTGGCAATGGAAAAAAAAAAAAAGAAAAAAAATGGAGTATGGAGTATCTAGACACATTATGGTTGAAAACACTGACTGTAACACTGATCTCAAATTAGCATGAATAATTTAGAGAGCAGCTCTCCTCCATTCAGGGCTCCCCTAGGCTTATTGCTAAGAGAAATATTTCAGTCAGCCGATGTTCCTGGAGGGAAATGCACTCCAAGAGTCTTTTTAACTCTGCTCTCTTTGGAAAGAACTTAATTGAAATAACAGTAGAAATGACCAAGTATCAGACAATACCTATCCCTGGGCATTGGCTAGGCTATCATTCAGAGAATCCTGACCTCACTAAATCAGTCTGTTTGTGTTGTGTTCAGGCTTCAGATTCACTTAATGAGGAGGAGAAGCTTGTGTACTCAATGCCGCCTCAGACCCCTTTGCTGGATCACGGCTCTGACATGGACATCCAGAGAAGCTGGACCAACTGTCTACCTTTGCCTACTCCTGAGGAGAAAATGAGACTACAGGCTCAGTCGGTGGCCACTGATATCATTCCTATCAACATTACAGGTACCACCATTGTTAAATCATAAAATATATCACTTGCAATAAGCTTGAGGTTTTTAGAGCAGTGACTTTAACTTTTAAACTTTAACTCATATTTTTTTCCAGTAAATACTTATTTTATGAGAGGAATTTATGACAGGTTTAAGATTAGGTTCCTCTAATTATTTCAGTTCTTCTCAGCTGCAATTAGGGATGCACCAATATTAAAACTGGCCAATATCAACATGCCAACAACTGTTTTCACACTATACATGGCAATATTCAAGTACTATTTTGTCTTAAAGAATTTGAAATAAAATTAAAAAATAAAATTCATAATTTAAATGCAACAAGTGAATTTAGGCATCACAACAATATAATGTACAATAAGTAAAATAGATATTCAGTTCTGAACAGTGTTATTAAATTATTAGTGTTTATATGAGCGTTAGATGACAGGAAAATGTAATCTAAAAGTAAAAATAAGGAAAATGAGCATGCACAATTAAATATTTACCAATATATACCCAAAATGAACAAATACTGATCAATACATTTTTCTGTAATATTTGTAAATATATTGTGCATCCCTAACTACAGTATAGTGCTGTGAACTCTGCATGAGGCATGTCATTATTTCTCTGTTCTTACATCTTTAGGTGAGAACTTTGACCGCCAGGCTAGTTTCCGTCGCTCCTTAGCAAACACTGATACCATAATAAGAAGACCCAAGAGGGTGCAAAGAAGAAAGACAATAACAGGAGTTCCTGACAACATCCACACTGAATTAGGTATGATTCCTATTAATTGTTGCATTCAAATATGATGCCCTATTCTCAACCAAATTAAAGTTGCACTCAGTATGTTTTCCCACATTATGTTTTACACAAAGTTTTACACATGAAGGAATGAATAGTACTCTTTACATAATGCTCTTAAAAACATTAGATGCATAATAGCTAGTATATTACAGCAGTTACTAGGCTATAATATGAAAAAGTGAAACTGTAGAGCCGCAGTGCCGATGAATGGAAAAGAAAGCAGGGTCTCGAGTGTAAGACATGGCACAACTAACAATCAGATGTCCGTCTCGTGCATATTTAGATATAAAACAATTAAAAGCAACGGAACACTGTAAACAGCTCCAACAGAGCTTTATGATTGGCCCAAAGCAATACTCATGAAGGAAAATTGCCAGATCTGATTTACTGGTATTTCTGAAAAGGTGATTTACCAGTAAAGATTGTATGTGTCAAAGACTACTGTTTGACATTTTTGGTGGTGGAAATGCATTAATCTGACAATGGCTGACTGCTAGTAGAGCATTTGTGCATTGACATTGGTAATCAAAAAAGGTTTGCTTTTTTAGTGTGATGTTGTACAGTATTTATGTCACTAGGTGTCATTATAGTCCAAGATGACTGCCATGTTAGCGCAACAATAAATACAAAAAAACTGGATGCATTAGGGATAACGTAGCCTGAATTTCTATAGATTTATAGAATTTTTTTCTGAATTATTATAATTATTTTAATACTATAATATATAGTATATTTCTTTACTGTATTTTAATCCTTTTTTGATATGTATTTATTTTTTGTTGGAATCATTAAGAAAGAAAATCAATGAAAAATTAACCATGTATCTATGTTTCCCCATTCCTATTTTCTTACAGCAAATAAAGAACAAGACTCTAGATTTCATTCCATGTGTGTGGCAGATCAGTACTCCACCCTCAGTCGAGTGGGAAGTGTAAACTCCACCCTGAGACGCTCAGACACCCGAGACTCAAGTTGCCAAACAGAAGAGGTGAAGATTGTTCCTCCCTCAGTACGCAGAATCAGAGCACAGAGAGGCCACGGAATTGCCGCCCAAATGGCCAGTGTTTCCTCCTCAAGCAGCATTTCCACCATGAGTGACTGTAATGGTATTAGCTACACTCAACTTAATGACAGTGATCAGAGCTTTCACAGTTTGCCACGACAAGGTTCTCGCGTCTCACATCAACACTGCGAACCAAAGTACAACAGCTCCCCCTACAGGATGAATTCTGGCTCTATAAGCTCATTGTCCTACCAGTTTGACATGCAGCATGGCTCTTCATCATCACTGCATATGCTGTCCGACTCCATAAGCAATACATTAAACAGCCCAAAGGTTGCTGAAAATTTAAATTACCAAGGCTCTGATCAAAATAATAGCCCAAGCTTGTTCAATCTCAGTGGTGCTCTACAGAACTCTATTCTTTATGGACGCAAAAGGACAGAGGATAACCAGATACAATCACCTCATTCTTTGACCCGGTTACTTAGTTCTGATGATGCCTCGTTGTCAGCTGTCTCCTCCTGTTACGAATCCACAGCCTCCCTTTGTACAGGGATCCATACTGAGACTGAGTCCCAGTGCAGCACACTTGATGGTAGAAACTGCAGCAGTCCTAATGGTGTCCGCAGGGATTCCAACTTCTCAGAGAGCAGCAACCAAAGCTGCAGCACATTAACCACTGACCAGTGGACATATGAAGTTTCTCCAAAGGACGTCACCTCAAGTTGCTCCTCACCTGTCAGCCATATATACAACAGTGAGGAACATTCTCCCAGCAAGACAGACACAAGCTCATTGTTCTCTGTTGACAATGAAGGTTACTACACCTCCATGCGTCTGGACTCGGGTTTGAAGTCACATAGCCATGGCTGCATCAATAAAGCAGGGGATGCCAGGCACAATTTGTACGAGTGCAAGGACCACCACAGTCAAGGTGACCATACAAGTCTGCATAGCAACCGCTCACTGACACGTAGCATTTCACTGCGGAAAGCCAAGAAGCCTCCACTCCCTCCTGCAAGGACTGACTCCTTAAGGCGCAAACCCCAGAGGAAGCCTCACCAAAGTGGTTTGGTGCTTAATGAGCAGTTTATCTCCAGTCTCCAGCAGTCCTTAGAGCTTAATCTAAAAACTAATAATTCATCTTGTTCCGAACAGACACCGTGTGGTAGATTTGAAGATCCTTGGGTGCTCCGACCCAGAAGCCAGAGCACCATAAGTGCAGCAAGCAGTGGGATGTCTGCACCAGCTGCTGTATGTCCAGTCACACCCACGCACAGCGACAGCAGCAGTCAGCGCTCAGACTATGCAGAGTCATGGGACTTCTACATGGATTACCCTGGTCCACAGTCCGACCAGGGTCTCTCCTCCCAAATCACAAAATCTGCAAGTGCTGAAGCGAATCAAGGAGTCACGGGCAATGCATCCAACAACACCGGATTCCCATCATCCCACTTCAACAGTAGTGGGAGTCAGTCAAAATTGGCCTCATCACCTGACAAGGTTCATCGCCTGACATCACCATCAAGTGGTTATTCAAGTCAGTCCAACACTCCGACTGCAGGCACTCCAGTTACTTCTCTAATAAGAGCGAAGTCTCCTGCAGGGAGGCCAAAACCAAAAGTGCCTGAAAGAAAGTCTTCCCTGCGGTCTTCTGTGTCATCCTCCTCTACATCCCTGTCCTCCAACACCTCAGATTCTATCAGGAACATCCCACCACCTCCACCTGACATGACTTCTGCATCATGTGGGTCACCCAGCCCCGCTTCTTGCTCTCCAACAGCATCTACGATAGACCCAACCCCACCTCTTCCTCCTGTATCTGACGTATCCTCTGCCTTGGAAGAGAGACATAATTCACTTTCAGATTCATCGACACCTGAAGAATGTGACTCTCTCGATTTCCCCCCTCCCCCACCAAAGGTTTCTCAATCTCTGTCAAGCAATGAAGATATAAATATTCCTCCACCTCCTCTACTTCTTTCTCCCAAACCTTCATTGTGCATTCTATCTTCTCTTCCTCCTCCACCTCCTCCTCCACCATTACTTGAGATGAATCTTCAAACTTCAGCCATTTTGAAGACAGAGAGTTGTCTTAGACCTACGAAGGCCGTGGAAATTGAAAAAAGGCTGAACATCAAATACAATGGAGAGCGAGAGAAGACTCAGATACCAATAATCACTGCCCAAGCTCTTCAGATGGTGCAGCTACGACCTGTCAAGCTCAAGCAAATAGAAAATATCTTTACAGCAGTCAGTTTTGATAATTCTGATGACCAAGCACACAACCATTCTGAAACAAACTCAGGAAAGTCCCCAGAAAGTGAGACTCCAGAGCACACAGTGACTGCAAGCTGTGTTAGTCAGTCAGAAAATGCAAATGAAATATCTGAACATAAATATTCAGTGAACAAATCTATACAAGATTTCCCTGAGGCATCAACTGGTTCTATACCCCCTTGCCCAGATGAACCTGTCAGCAATACTGGGCAGAATGTTCCAGAATCTTCCCACAAGCTTCTGCAGTGCACAAACTCCTCAGCTTCTCTTCAAAGTTCTCCGCCAAAACAGAAGCCTCCTATATCACCTAAGAAGCCCAGTCTTTCCCTTATTATACCACCCATTATGCACCTACCTGTCTCTAACGTACTTAAGCTTCAACAGGTTCATGAAGCACAAGAAACACTTGAGTCAGGGCAAGTGAATGGTACATCCCCAACAAACCCAATTAATTTGCAGGCAGTTCCTTTAGACTTTGAGGTAGAAGAAGAGAGTGACTCAGACTCTTCAACCCCTGTGATCAAAAGCAGAGTGTCTCTCAGCAGTGAGCTGTCATCAAGCAGTCTCCAAGACCTGCAACTCTCCGATCTCATTCTCCATGAGCATGACCTCAGCCTGAGTGATAAAGACTTTGGGCTCTGTGATGATAAAAGCACATCAGATGATGGTTCAAGCAGCAGCTCAGGATCCATCAGCTTTAAAGAGGATGAACATGAGGAAAATGGTAAGGGCTTCTATTATTACTTGCCTAAAACTAAGAATTTAAGTTTCTGTGCATTGAGAATCACTCTAGCATGTCAAACAAACGATTGTGCCAAAAGATCATGCATTAGAATTTACTATTCAACTTTACACCCATCAGCAGAATAGCAGAGACATGTGTAACTGCATTTTGTGTGGCATGAATTAGTAGATTATATTATTTTATTAGGTTATGGATCAGAAAGTGCTCTGTATTTTATTGTCAAACCTCAGGGATCATTATCATCTTTCTATCTCCTGTAAAGTAAATTGATTTGATATAACAACACTTTCAATACTTTTCTAAACTTCCAATGCAACCCCCATTGTAAGTAAAGGCACAGTGAATGCTCTTCATTCATTGCCACACAAATTCTGTTTTATGTGCTACAGGAATAGCTATAACTCTATGATTGTATTGTGTTGTCTGTTGCCCTTGAATAAGCTTAGAAAGTTGAACGAAAGCCCTTGAGTGTGTGATGGTTAGCGGGTTTAGACTGTAATATTCTCAAGCCTCTGTAGTGCTCACTAAAGTGCAGTTATTGCACAACAGCAGGACTACCAAAGGAGTGTGAATAATTTAAACATCTGAAAATGTCTGTTGCAGCATGGGTTTTATGCCTTTCTGCTTTTTCAGTATAGACTCAATCTCCATTGTTTCTTTCCACTTTGAGAGGTAAGCTAAGTATTTGTTTGTGTGTGGGCTGTAGGTGCCGTGTTTGACTCGAGCTCTGAAAGCGCATCTGGCATTAACACTATAAGAGAGGCTGTGGAGGAGATGGTGACGCCTGTTCGCCCTCGTACAACAGAGGACCTCTTTGCTGCCATTCATAGGTAATGTGATGTTTTTTTTTTATTTAGCCAGTAATGCCTGCATTATGCCTGCTATACATTATTTGTATAAATACATTAAATACAAGCACACAAACTCTTGAAGGCTGTGCTTAAAAAGGTAATGCAGGTTAAAAGGTTTACTAGATTGTAACGTACCATTATAGTGGATAATTCACTATGTATAAAAAAATGTATTAATATATATTAAAAAAGAGTGTCAGATTGTTAATTTTTCTTGCACTATTCAACATAAATCAGGGTTTTATACATGTGCATATAAAGTATTATTGTACTGTATTACATTTGAATTGACTTGTAAAAACACATAATTCATTCAGGAAAGTTCAGAATATTCAACCCTCCCTCATTTTGTTGTCCAGGATCATTTAAAGGGAATTTGTGACCAAATCATCCAAAACTACGAAAGTTTTGTCTGATAAATAGTTTCAGAATTTTAGAACTGGCTCCATTTGAAATGTGAATTGAATTGGTCAAACCACACAGGATTTTGAATTGAATTTTTGAATTATAATGGCAGAAAAAGGATGACAAAACAAATAATTACATAATATTTATTTAGCCATCAAACTGATTTTTTTATATGCCATATAGAGCAACATAAAATAAAAACTCAATGTTAAGTTACATGATTTTTTTCCATTTCATTAGATTCAAATTTATTTTGAGGCTTTTTAGTTTGCTACAGTACATTAATTAAAATTCAAGAATTGAACTGGAATTTAATTTAGTTCTGACTAGAGCACAACCCTGATGATAACAGGTAAATCAGTGTGTGAAGCTATTCATTCTCTCATTAGAAGTATTAACAAATTATTAATATAATAATAAATAAATTATATAATAAAATACTTTTAAATGTATGCAAACACATTTTTAAATCAAATGTGGTGAATCACATTTCTGTAGAAGGCCTATCAGTATTTTTTTACTGAAATAATATAAATGTATAATGTTTTTATCTTGGTATTTTTGATGGTCTGTACAACATGTATTATACTGATTTAACTAACAAGCTGTAATCTTTTAATCATTGAATTTTAATGTTATTGGAGTTGTGTCATGTGCTCATGCATTTACTGTATGTTAAATCGTTTGTCTAAATGTGTCATCTGGAGCAGTCTACGTAAACAGAACATGAACATCCAATAAAAGGTGTGGAGTAAACTGGCAAGTAACGTAATTGGCTGGTGTTGTCTACCTGTAGTTTGGCTAGGGTCAGATTACACCCGTAATCTAGTAGCTCCCTTAAAATAATTAACTATCCTCTTTTTTGTCCTCTCTAATCCCCAAACTCTGCTTCATGGTGTTTGTATTGTGGTGTCACATTGTTTGTTAGGTTAAAAGTTAAATGTGTATATGAAACAACCTGAAGGTGTGCGAACACAGAGCTGTGAAGATTATTCTGGCATAAAAAGCACAAGATGCAGTGTTATTCTTAGAGGATTTGTCATAATTAATTTGTGTGAATCAAAGTTTAATGAATAAGAAAGATCTGACTTCCAAGTGCTCCTATAAAGCAGCCTTAAGGGAACATGATGACCTGACTTTTAAGGAAACATGAAGGAAGATGTGGAATTATTTAAATGCAAATGTGGAGTTATTTTCTAAGGGTATAGCAGAATATAATTTTTTTATATCACAACTCCCACAAGATATTAAACGAGTAGTAGTTTTTTTAATCTTTATTAAATGAAATGTGTAATTTCTAACATCTAAATTTCAAATATTGTTATAACATCAAAAACAAATGTACACACTTCACCTCTACCAATACCTCATGGCATCGGATGATTTTCAAGCCTGAAAATACAATGCTAAACATTTGTAGACATATTTAGATATTCATCATTATGTTGAATGACTTCTGAATTATTTAACCTAAAAAAAAATTCTCAGTCCTACAACAAATGACAGTCTCATGAACTAAAGTCCAAAAATGCTACATGTGGAAATTACCCACTCATGTTATCAACATCATCAACAAGAAGACATGCAGTAACCATGCCAAAGGCTTACCTGAGAATCTGTCCTACTGTCTTTTTAATCCCTAGGTCAAAGAGGAAGGTTCTGGGCCGTGGCGACTCTGAAGAGGAACGCTGCCGTAGCGTCCTCCCTTCACCACCTGTCACTCCAACCGGATCCTGTCCCAGCCTACCTTCCTTGCCACGTCAGTCCGGCTCTATTCAGCGCAGCCTGCGGCGCTCAACCACAAGCAATGACAGTTTTAAAGCTCTGCTACTTAAGAAGGGCAGCCGCTCAGAGTCCAGCTTCCGCATGTCAGCCACTGAAATTCTCAAATCCACAGACCCCCGTTTCCAGAGGGCTAATTCGGAGCATGGACAAGCTGAAGGACTGTGCACCTCTCCGACAAGCATAAGGAGAGCACCTGAAGAGTGGGCACGTACGGAGGGAGCCTTGCCCCGCCTTACCGCTGGACTAACAACCCTAAAATATGGGCGTTCAAGCACACCACCTTCCGCAGCCAGCAGTCGGTACAACAGCCGCAGCCGCATTCCTAGTGGGCCAATGACTGCCATCTGTGAAAGAGAGGGAGAGGTGGCTGAGTCTACAGATTGCTGCATTAGCGCAAAGAGTCATTTCACCCTGACTATATCTGCCAGCAGCACGGTCTGTGCTCAAGGCAGCACTTAGGCTTCTCAACTCAACCCTAATAGCTTGTAAGAGATAGCAATCCATTCAATATGAAGACTGTAGAGGTCTAAACTCTGGCTGGAAGGCCATGCTTGCGCTGGCCGAAAATTCCCCAAGAAATCAGGGTGAAGGGGGAAGTTTCTGTAATTCTGTAACTGTAGTTTTGCTCTTTTCCTGAGAGTTTTGTCTTTCAAAAGAAATTAGCGTTCTCAAAAAAAAAATTTTATATTAACAGAGGGTTACTGGTTTGGTTTGATCAAAGGTTATTAGCTCTTAGTATGAAGGTTAGGAGAACAAGGAAATGTACATTTCCTTCTTGGTGGTAAATTGAGGAAAGAGTGAGTGGAAGCAGAATGTTATTGAAGGATTTTGTGTTGAATAGTCCATGCTGATGTGTTTTTGCATCTGTGACAATGGAAAGTACTTAACCAAAGTGAGCACTGAAACACTGAATGCACGGAACCCACATTGAGATCACATTTATGGAAGAGGAGGTGTCAATTAAGTACTGGCATTATGAAGCATGATAAGTTTGAAAGGGGACACATATGGTTATGGTGAAGTTGCAAAAGAATGAGTGTGGACATAAAATGGAGATTTTTAAGAAGTGTTCAGAAAGACTGATTTAAAATATGTATATTTTACGCACCTTTACATTCTTAATTTCTTTTTGATTGTGTCGAACAATCTTCAGTTAGAGCAATGAGAGGAACGAAAGTTTATCGGAACATAAAGATATTTAGTAATGCAAGTCAATTTTTAACTAACTAAATAGAATTTTATCTGTTTACAGTTAGACAATAATAATAGTTCTTTATACTTCATCAGTGTAAATAATCCAACCTTTACAAAAGCCAGTTACCAACCATTCTGTTTCATTTATAGAAACTGACTGCTTGTATTTAGGTCATATTTCTATTTAGGTTCTTCAAGAGCTGAGAAATTCCTTGCCTTTGCCTGTCTCATATTTGCCCTGATATGACAATTTGTACATTTTCATGTTTCTTATTTCCAAAGGGAGGTATACTGTTTAGTTTAATTACTGTACTACATGCTCCTGAATGTTCTTTTTCCCGTAGTACTGAACACCAGCAGAATGGTAGTAGAGAAATGGTAAAGCCCCCGGGAAAATGCCATGTGACATGCAAGAGTTTCTGTGAAAGAAATAAAACATGGCATTAATCTCAAAACATCACTTGTTTTCTGTGATATATATATGCAGTATGTATTTCTGATCTATACTGTGTCAGAGCTTCATATTTACAGCAGTGACTCAGGATCACACACAATCCATTGACGTCATAAAGGTAATCACGTCTGATTGCTATTATCCTTGCTGAGATTTACAGCTTGCAGACAAGGCCAAATACAGGACTCCAGCACAGAATGATGTCAGTAATTTGTTTTTAATCATAAGCCTACTGTATAACCATATATAACCTGTGAAATGCCTATGAATTGTGGGAGCATCAAACAGTTTTTAGTATGGATTACCCAGTAAATAATTTAATCAATTTATTTGGTTAATTGCATTCAAGCTCATCTCCAAACGTCAGGACATGTGAGCTGTGGGCCAGTGATGCAAATAGACTGCAGACACGTAGACATGTGATCGCTTACGCAATTAAATCCTATAGATGCAACATCCTTAGTCTTGAGAAAGAGCAGTCACTGATGTTGATGGATGTGGAGCAACCGAATCAGGAGCGTTTAATACATTTTAGCAAATAGACTTTTCTTCTTTAGTAGCAAGGGAGATTTTGTCTCACCTGAGTTTTCAACCCGACAAGACCCTACACTAAAAGGTAAGTTACTGTAACTTTAAATTGACAAACTGAGAGTATTTAATTCTTATGTGGCAATCCAAATAAGGAAGTAATTTAATACTGGGTTATAAATGGCTTAATTCAATGCCTATCAATACTAGCTATAATGGACATGTGTCTATAAATATGCTGTATATTCATTTTAAGTATCATTTCAGGAACTGAAGAGAGAAAACAGATTAATGAATGGCCTACATGCAACTATTGCACTTTAACAGTTATTAACTTCTGGAACACCACATGGAAACCCCCTTGCTGTTTTATCAATTAGTTTTATTTGAAATAAAAAAATACTATGAAATCTGTTCTTGCTTAACCGAATAAGGCACAAATGGTCATTAAAATTGTGTAATTATCAAGTTTTCAGTTTTTTGAAAAAAATAAAATAAATAAAGTTAATTATCTAAGGTCATATTTCGAAATGATTTGGGCAAGTGAGGAGCATTCTTTGAGATAAGACAGATATTTACATAATTACTAATTTAATTCTCAAATGTGAATTTTGAAACCGTTGTCTGTTTTAAAAAATACAGTAGCCTAAGTTACTGACAGGTTTTAAGTTTGAATTAAAGGGTTAGTTCACCCAAAAAATGAAATTTCTGTCATTAAGTACTCACCCTCATGTCGTTCCACACCTGCAAGACCTTTATCTTCGGAACACAAATTAAGATATTTTTTGATGAAATCTGAGGATTTTTTTTAATCTCCCGAAAGCAACTAAATTAATAAATTAGTCACGTTGACTATTTTAACAATGTCTTTACTACTTCTCTGGACCTTGAATGCGATAAATAGGGGATAAAAAAAACTCTCGCATTTCATAAAAAATATCTTAATTTGTGTTCCGAAGATGAACAAAGGTCTTACGGGTTTGGAATGACATGAGGGTGAGTAGCTTAATTAATGACAGAAATTTCATTTTTGGGTGAATAACATTGTCAAGCGAACCCAAAATGCATAATTTTTCTTTCCATTTTATGACTACAAACTAAACAGATCTGTAATGTATGATCTCCTTATTAATATCCAGTTGAATCACATAATACTGAATAAAAAGAGTATGCTTATTCATACCAAACTGTTGGCTATTTCTTTATTAGTTGTAACCAGTTACTACTTTTTGTTAAGTTGTTAACGGTTCTCTAACATTTCCGTTTTTATGATTTGATTTACCCTGTTGTTTTGTTATTATTTAGGCCAACTAATTTTCCTAATCTATTTTAACCCGTAGGACAATCCTAACAAACATCAATGGAAATTCTCACAAGGCTGTTCCCCTACACGAAAACGGTCGCAGGATTGAAGACAGTTTTAACCCAAGTCCTGAGGTTTAGGGAACCGACGGCGGATACTGGTAGAAAGGCCACCCATCTTCCATCCGTTAATATCCAACGAGAAAGCCAAACATTTCGCGCGCACCTCCGCCCTCCCTTCAGCTGGAGCTTGCTAAAGCAGAGGCGCGGTTCACGCGGGATTTTTACAGCGCAGTTGGCGGGAATCGTGTTTCATTTAATGTCTGTAACGGTCGCTGATGAACGGAGTATCATCAGTACCTCACTGAGTAAATGTGATGGATTGACGGAGGTCTTCGTGTAAGACTTGTGTCATTGCAAAAGAGATTTAGACTAATCTTCTTTCTTTTCTTTTTTATGAGACTTGGCTTTTATGGTTTCTAATTGCTTGGACACTAGAAAATATAATTGTGTTAGAGATACCACTTGGTGTCAGTAATGAGTCGTTTATAAAATAATAAGAATAGTAGGCTACTAGACTAGAGAAACCGATAGGCTACAGGCAGGGGTTCCAAATCCTGTCCCTGGAGATCTAACTACCTGCAGATACACTAACAGTAACAAGAAGCGACAGTCAATAGAAGGTTCCACTGAAACACCGGCGCCCAGCAGCAGCCCTGCGTTTCCGCCATTTTGGGGTGAAAGCGAGTCGGTAGCCCACTAGTTTCTATGGCAATATCAGCTGCTTTGTTTAAAAAAAAATTACATTAAAGCTGAAATCCAACCTGAATGATGACAACACAGAATAAAATACTATAGTGATCATCAAATCCTTTTAACAGTTTATTTTACACACTTTGTGTTTAAGTTTTCCACTTTTTTCACAAAACCACTCTCTAGAAACCCAGTCAGTTTGGGTTAAAATTCTTTAAAAGGCTTATAAACACTGAATTATTACCAACATATGAAATTAAATTAAGGACATGCATCAGAAAAAATGGGAATGTTGGACAATAAATATATGAGTATAACAGCTTGATTTTGCAGTTTTGTCCATTGAAGCATAAGTGTCCAAAAGTGGGAATTATGCGATAATGGACACAGTAATGCATCATGTATTATAAGATCAATGTTTGTAGCATGATCCATTAAAACGTACAATATATTTAAATTCAGACCTAGATATTATTACTATTACTCCACTAGGTCTAAAATATATTGTTCGCTGCAAAAATGTGTAAAGTTGCATAAAATGGAAATACTCAATAAAGTAGGCTAACTACGCTACCTCAGATGGTTGAATGGTTGGATTCCACAACTGGTAAAATAAAACATATATAAGACAACATTTACTGTAGGAGACATACAATTTACTGGTGACTTAGTTTAAAAAACTGTTCTATTGCGCTTCTGATTTGGCAGTGAAATTCGCCGATTTTGGGTGCGTAAGATGTGAAGGATTCTATGGTCCAGTTAGTATTTTCACCCCATATTAGCGGCCGCGCTACCGGAGCGCCATATCTATAGTGGCTGATATCCAAAAAGTATCAAAGTGTCACCTATTGGGTTCTAAACTCTTTGCTACCAAAAATAGCTGTCACGGTCCCGCAGAGTCAGTGACTGTACATATTCGGACAGTTCTGAACCTTCTTCTGCATCCATGTTCAATAAATCCCTCCTAAAACATGCTAGCTTACGCTTGTCAACATTGCAGCGCCTCTTTTTGCCTCCAGCTAAGCCCCGCCCACCAGGAAACGTTGCAATGTTTACAAACTTTTAAGGGGTCTATTGGGTTCTAAGCTCTTTGCTACCTGCAGAGTTAAGATCTAACCTTGATCCATCACACCTGACTGTACTTACCAAGTGCTTCTGAAGATCTTAGTTAGCTGGTCCATTTGTGTTTGATCAGACTTGGAGCTGAAATTTGCAGGAAGGTCTCCAGGAACAGGATTGGGCACCCATGGGCTAAATGCTTTATTTTTATTTATTAAAGGACTGTGTTGAATTGTTGAGATTGCTAAATTGTTAAACACAACATGTTTATTTGATAGGCCTACACATTTTTATATTTTGAGCATGTCTTGTGATTTTTATCCAATTATCCAATTTATCTATTGTACTTGTTTTTATTTTGTGTGTGTATTTTGTGTTAGTTTGCATTTGTGTTAGCCTATGTATAAAATATCTATATAAAACACTAGGCTACTAGCATGTAGGATAGTTGCAAAATCAGAGATTTATATTCATTACAGTTCCTTTGTCTGAATTTCGCTGAATGCTAATAATAATTAACATCTTGAAATAAACACAATCTACAAATCAGAAAATGGTATGCAGTAATTTTGCCTCATCTTGCAAGGATGTCTTCTGGACAGCAAGGGGTCCCCTGGGTCTATTTGAGACAACATATTGGCAAATATACTGTTTACTTGTGTTGATCTACACTCACAGGCAATTTCATTTAATTTTTGTGTCGTCAAAATGAGTTGCCATCTCAGACCCACCATTTAATATTTGTTTGGAGAAGCCTAATAACTATGCAATTGGTATAGGCTACTAGGTACTTCTTAGCGTTTCTGTGTAAAAAAGACACAAATGTAGCTACAGTGATTGTTTTATTTCACTTTTGTGGATACAGAACCCTTCTATACTGAGAGTTTACAATTCATACCCGGTTAAAAAGCATAGCCTATGCCAGATAAAGTGTCAGAGAGAGACTATCCTTATTGACCCCGTCGCGTCACTGGTGAGAGATTCTAACTCAAGGAGTCCAAACCAACAACTATGCTATTCACATAACCAGAGGAAGGAGAGAAGACGTCTTCAGAAGTCCCAGTCATGATGTCAGGAACATTAACACGTTTCAAATGCTGACTCTCAGTGAAAGATCAGTGTTCGTTCTTGTAAGTTTATTTAGGATTACTTCTTTATAAGGGAACTTTACCTCCGATCACCGGCGAAATGAAGACGGACGGCGCTTTTCGTCGGTTTGTTGGTCCACTACAAATACATGTTTATTTGATCCTTACTTTACCGATCTTTTTCACAGCCTTTACATTTTTCGTGGATGTGTTTACGTTATACATTACGCCTTGCAGTAAGAATATAGCGAGCAAGTCTTTGAACCACACAGTGGACATTATTATTTCCAACATCACAACTCGGACAGACAATCACAGCGACCTTACAAGTGTGAGTAGGATTGCACAATATATAGCCTATTTAAAGCCCAGCACGTGTATTCAGTGAGTTACACTCTGTATCTATTTTGCAGCAGGATCTCACGTGTCACGAGGCAAATCATTTTGCACATGGGCAAGCGACATACATGACGGGTTTACTTATCGGATCTTTATTCGGTGGCGCTGTATCTGACAGGTTGGTATTCTCCCTTTTCTGGCAGACGCTTTTGCGACTAAAGAGTTCGAGTTAATTACAAAAAGTGTATTTTCTCCCTCCAATCAGGTATGGAAAGAAATTACTTCTCATTTGTTGCTCAGTGGTCCATGCAGTCGCTACACTGGTGGTGGCATTTCTGCCGTATGTGCCCGCGTACCTGACTGCCCGCTGCATCACTGGCGCAGCCTGTTGTGCCATTCACATCTGCACCTACAGTTTAGGTACTGTCTTCTTATTCTGTATTAACACTGTACCACTTTTTTTAGGGTGCTTCCAAACTTTAAATATAGGCTGTGGCTATCCACCTTATTTTTCAGGTAAGAGCGACCGCGCGCAGCCATTTGTAAATTTAAGGTGTCTGATTTCCGGTGTCATTCGCTGCAAGTTATTTTTAGCTGTACAAAACAGCTCGTTTATGATGTTTGATATTGCAAACTGGTATTTCTTACCTTAATTATAAACAGTGGTTTGTAGCACAGACATTTTTACAGTTTACTGCAATTTGATATTCTTCTCGTTATTTCCCTCCCTCATGAAAAAATACTACAGTAATTTATAGTTTACTATTGTGTTATAATACTGTACTATACTTTAGTTTTTACAGTAAACTAGTGTTTTGGAGTATAATATAGCTACCTTATAGTTGTAGAAAACTTAGTACAGTATTGGGTAAAGTAATTTGTTTATATTAGCTTACTACAGTAGTTATATTACCACAGCAACTATAGAATTACCACAACAAATTAATTAACGTACTTTACTATAGTATGGTTCAAAAACACTATAGAATTTACTATAAATTACTATAATATATTTTCATATGGTCTATAGCAGCTAATAAATTGGAAGTCTCCCACATTCACAGAAAACACCTTACTTCCACGTTGAATATCAAAATTGTACAACGTATCCCCGGTTTCAAAGACAAGGCTTAAGCTAGTCTTAGACTAAAATGCATGTTTGAGCTGTTGTAACTGAAAACAGTTTGTACTGATACATCTTAAAATATGTCATTTTCATTGTTTTGTCTCAAGATGCACACCAGTAATGTGTTTTTCTAGTGAACGTTTATAAAAGCTACTTAAATGCCTTAATTGAACTAAGGCCTAATCCTGGCTTAGGCTAAGCCCTGTCTGTGAAACCGGGCCATAGATTCAGTACAAACATGACACAGTAAAATTGATTAATTAAGCCTGATGAAAATGCTTATCTGGTTTCTCAGGGGTTGAATGGAGTCTGCCCAAGTACCGTATCTGGCCACCCACCCTGTTTTCTTTCATCTTCAGTCTGGGAATGATGGGATTGGCGGCCGTAGCTTTCTTGACCAGTGGCTGGATGCAGTTTCATCTGGCACTAGGCATCCCTCAGATCCTCTTTCTACCTCTTTATTTGTTAGTAGAACGAACATCTTCAATGCATGTTAAAGTGTGTTGCATAATTTACTAATTTTAGCAATTATTAGCTTTCTTCCAGAATCTCCTCGATGGCTACTTCTTAATAAGAGGATGGAAACACTAGAGGGCTATCAGAATAGAAGTCCTGAAGACAAGCACTACTTGGATCTTGTAAGACACTAGGTTGTAATCTAGAACTACTCAAATGTTTATGGAAAGTGTAGAGGCATGCAATTTTTTTAACATGAAAACATAAATTGTATGTTCCTTTCATGGACAGCTTTTGGAGTCTGTGGACATTAAGACGAAGAAGTCACCCTCAGAGAAGACCTCCACTAAAACAGAGTCTAATTTCTCCAACTTTACATCACATACTATACTGCTGCGCCTGTTTATCATGAGTTACATTGGGTATGGAAGTTTAACTGTGGTAATGCAATTTCTGTCTGTCTGCCTGTCTGTACAGTGCTGTACTGTATTTTGAACGTAGCACATGTGTTTTTCATAGATTTGGAGGATTTCTAAGTATGTGGCACAGAGGGAGGTGATCTTGCACTTTGAGGAATGTCTTACTGGAGTTGTTTTTTTTTTTTGTTTGTTTTTAAAAAGCACAAAGTAAATAGTTTGCCTCCTGAATGATGTAACATTGAGGGGCTGTTACATGACACCCCACTGGCAAGTTTGTCATCTCCAGTTAGAGACATTTCTAATAACTTATTTTCTCTGTAACTACTGGCAATACCTGAAAATATTCAAAAATATTTCTATTATCCACACAAACCTTTCACACTCATTTTTTATGTATTTCACAGTTTTGCATCTGCTCTCACTTATTATGGGATCTGCTTCAGTGTGGGAAGTTTTGGAGTAAATATCTATCTGGCGCAGTTCTTCTCTGGACTATCAGAGGCTCCCTCTTTGCTGCTTCCATTTCTGTTGAAGCGATGGGGCCGCAGGCCGTTCAGCATGGGTTCGCTGTTCCTTAGTGGCATTTCCTGTATGCTGTCCCTCCTCGTTTCCAAGTTCTGCGGTGAGGGACACAGTCTTTGAAATACAATACATTAGCACAGTCTTATCTTGATCTGATATTGCTTAATTCTTAGCTATATGTGTAGGTTCATTAGAAGAATATCACTCTTACAACTGTTATTTGCAATCTCTCTTTCTGAACAGACATGCCTGCCCTTGTTATGAGTCTGGCGCTGATGGGCAAGCTGTGTATGCAGTCTACCTCCTGTGTCTCTGTGCTCTATGGGATTGAGCTGTTCCCAACTGTAATAAGGTACACAATACCCAAACAAGCCTATCTGATAAAACACATTAATGGCCAGATAATTAGATAACTTGTCTCTAAGTTCAAAACACACCTTAAGGCTACCGTGTTAATGTTCAGATCTTTCAGTCTTGAAATATGCAAGACCTTCTTCACTTTTCAAAAATATTATATAAAAATATTTTAAAATGAATGTCACGTTGTGGTGCTGAAAATAACACACACAAACCAGGAATTCAAAGTCTTTAATCATAAAACTCAAAATATGTAGGAGATTGCCAGGAGCATTACAGGATAAGACCACAGAAATAGTGTTAATTTTGTCAGCTATTTTTAAATTTAGTCTTAGTCCTGTGTCAAATACTATTTAGTCAACAATGTCCTGTTTTTATTTAGTCAAGTTTTAGTTGACATAGCCCCAGTTTCACAGACAAGACTTAAGCCTTGTCCCAGACTAAAATGCATGTTTGAGCTTGAGAATGTCAACTCATACACATGGTTTATTTTACCTCATTTAGGCTATTTATCATATAAATTAACACACTGAACGGAAAGGAAAGACAAGAAACACAGACACATGAACAAAAAGACAATGAAACCAAACATAATCCTGACAATATGAGTATGTGCTGATCTATGAGAGTATTCAGTACTAATCAAAAGAACATCTGTGGCATTTCCGGCACTGTTAGAGAGATATTGGATTGTTGATCCACAGTGCGAGACGCAGGTGGACATTCAGAGTAATAAATATGCTGACTCATGGTAGACATTGTAAAACTGTTTTTCCATCAGTTACATAATATTGGTGTATATGTAAGCAAACAGCACAGTACTAAACACACTTAATCTGAAGTGTTCAGATTAGAAATTGTTGGACACCTTGTTGCTTAAGATCTGCTGCAAAGATAAGAAATGATTGATTGAGTTTATAAAACTGTTACAGAGTTTACCTGAATTTGATTAGTTAACAATTACACTCTTAAAAATAAAGGTTGCAGTGCCATAGCAGCGATGCCATATAGGAGAACCATTTTTGGGTTCCCCAAAGAACCTTTTAGTGCACAGTTATTAAAAGAACCATTTTTTATTAGTGTGAAGAACAAGAACTGTTTTCTTCATAGGCCATCAATGCCATTAAAAAAACTTTATTTTTTTTATGGAAGTTGGAGGCGATTGGAGCTTGTTCAAGGTGAAGTGTGTCGTTTTAAATGGAATGACAAAAAATAAAAAAGATTGTTTTCAAACGTGTTTCTCAAATACTCCTCCCACCTGTCATTGGTCAGCCAGACATACACTATTGGTTGAGTCAATGTTGCTAACTTGCTATGAATGTTTTCAATGAATGGCTCACTTATTCTGTCACAAAAAAAATCCAGTAACTACACCAACACTGAAGTTTTTTGATTGGTGTGATATTAACACACTCAGTTTTCTCTAAATCTGAGAATAGTTGAGCTAATCCTATTTATAACAAGACAGATCATAGTCTTAAGGGCTGTTTACATGACACCCAAGACTTTTTATGCCTTTTGGCCATTCATTTACACGACAATGGCATTTTGGGGGCCTGAAAGCACAAACTTTTGAAAACAGGTATCAAAGTGCAATTTTTTGAAAGCCATATAAAATATAGGCCCGTAGTGACATTGTCAACTACTGACCCACAAGCGTTTTTAGTTGTTTTTGTGGATTTGTGTGAATGGGGATCATTTTTACAATGTTGTCAACTGTACATGAAAAACGCAAAGGAAAAACTTTTCAATTTTTAATACATCATTGTCGTGTAAATTTCAGTCAGAACTCAAAATGTGTAGTTACTGTGTTTTGCCTTTGGAGGACAGTGCAACAGTTGCAAAAAAATAATTTATTTTCCTCCAAGTACTTTATTGTTCATGAAATGCACATTGAATTGAAGTCTCTTTCTCACTAACAAAGTGTTTCACTCTACACAGGCAGAAGTGTGTCGGCCTGGTTAGTCTTTGTTACCGAGTGGCCTGTATTATAAATGCAGTGGTTACCCCTGAGGGCGGGATTCCTCTGCCAGCTATGATCTGTTACAGCAGTGGGCCAATCATTGGTGCAGCCCTGTGCCTGCTCCTCCCAGAGACCAGTGGCATCCCTTTACCAGACACAGTACAGGACTGTGAAAAACAGCCCAGACTGAAGATCTCATGCTGCGCATGGTGAGATACAATTTTATATATATATATATATATATATATATATATATATATATATATATATATATATATATATATATACAAATTTAAAAATAACAATGACTTAATACATGCATCTTTTAAAGGTCCCGTTCTTCGTGATCCCATGTTTTAAACTTTAGTTAGTGTGTAATGTTGTTGTTAGAGTATAAATAAAATCTGTAAAATTTTAAAGCTCAAAGTTCAATGCCAAGCGAGATATTTTATTTAACAGAAGTCGCCTACATCGAACGGCCAGTTTGGACTACATCCCTCTACTTCCTTCTTTAATGACGTCACTAAAACAGTTTTTTGACTAACCTCCGCCCACAGGAATACACAAGAGTTGCGTTTGTAGAGTGTGTTTGTCGCCATGTCGTCGAAACGCTGTTATTTTCATCCCGCAGTCCAATCACCGGGTCTGATTCCGGCTCAAATTGATAGGGTAAAATTAAAGACATATGTTTACAATAACACTGAGCGCGTGCATCCCCACGTTATGGTAAGAGGCGTGACCTTTCCGGGCAAGATGCGCTAAACTGCTGTCGAATCACAACACAGGAACCGCTGGCACAATCAGAACTCGTTACGTATTTCTGAAGGAGGGACTTCATAGAACAAGGAAGTCATCAGCCCGTTTTTATGACAGTGGAAACAGCGGTATACAGATAAGTAAATTATGTGAAAAATACTGTGTTTTTTTACACGCGAAACATGAACACATGTTATATTGCACACTATAAACACAATCAAAGCTTCAAAAAACCACGAAAAACGGGACCTTTAACATATATTAATTACATATTTAAATTAAATTAAACATTCTTGGTCAGTGTCTGTATGTTGTCATTGTACTAAACCAGCCATATAGAAAGCCAATAAAGAGCCACATATACGATATGGCCCTGAAGTTCTGAAAAGAGCTGAAAAGCTTCTGTTTCACAAGCTGCCACTGGTGATCAGGTGGAACAAACATGAACACGTATGGAATATTTTGAATTACAAAGATGTCAATGGGATAGTATGTCAGAGTTGTTTTAGTGAACTAGATGTATCAGATGTTAACCTTATCAGTAAATGTCATTCCTTGACAGCATTTTTCATCACCAGGCCATCTATATCATTCTATATATCCAATAGATTGCAGCCTGTTTAAAGATATAATATGGGAAAAAATGCTGGTTAGCTGCAGACAAATAGTCACTATTTTAATAAGAATATATACAATTCATTACGGATCAATTAAAAATAATAATGTTTTTGTTTTAATGACAGTTGGCCCATGAAGCCTAAACAGGAGTCAGATGCTTCATTTACCAAGGAGACGGACATGAAGAACCAAACGGAATGCAGTCCCCTCTCAGCATAGTCAACAAGTGGAAATTCTTTCCTGTCATAGCAGAAAGTGACTTGTTCATATTTTCTATAAATTTTAGTGTCTTTTTTATAACAATCAAGTATAAGTGGGGGTCTATGCTAAGGATGTCACCCTTTTTTTTCAAAAGGATATTTTCAAGGAATTCTATTATATAATGGCGTTTCAAGATTGTGTCAATAATGAACTTTATTTCTGGATGATGATACTGGAACATGTCAAAACTCCTGTTATACTGGAATCATTCAATGCTGCTACTGACATATGCACAATATGTCTTTATAGAGGACATCTTCAGCTCAAAAACACGCACAATTCTATACATTTTCTCCTATGAGTAACCTTTGTTTTGTAAAGATTTGACAAATTCACAGAATTTATTTCCTATAATTTTAAAAAGTAAAATATTTACTTTCACAAAAACACTTGAGGACAAAGTCTGTAATTCTTACACGTCTTACAATTAAATAATAGGTTAAATCATTGTTTTGAACAGCTTGCATATATACCATGCAACAATAATACTACAATCTTCAACTCAGTCTTCAACTTAGATATAATGTGCACCTTTCTGATTTTATTAAAAAGGTTATTTATTGGTATCTATGGTTCTGTGAACATCCATGAAAAACCATCCAAAGGGTTCTTTATAGTGGAAAAGGGTTCTTTAGATTATTAAAATGATCCTTACACTAAGAAAACAATTGTTTTATTTTCTTGATCTCAAAGACTTCCTGTATGCGTTTGTTTGCTGAAGTGGATTTAGAACTGAATTATGCATCTTGAACTTTCTTCTATTTGTGTCCTTTAAAAAAAGAGAAGCTGCTTCTTAAAATGAGTCACCAGTATTACATATGTGATTTTTGGACATCTTTACAGTTTCTTTATGAAAGTTTAACAAAGTGATCACTTATTAAGAACCCAGTACAGCATACATTTACACCGACCATTTAACCTCACCCAAATGTCAAAACACATTAAATCAGTCTTTCGACAGGATCAACTAATAACCAATAAAGTTATTAATATTTTTAACTATACATGTTTGTATATACTGTACAATGATCTATGTATAGCTCTGAGGCAAAATTACATGTAGGTATAGCATGTAACTGAACATTCAGCTTCAGTTGTTTTTCCTTCCAGGTGTAAAAGGATTTGCATGTTGCCGTTATAAAACATAATTTGCTTATTTATAGCTTGTATGACACCTTGTGGGCAAGGGGCCCTCCTTTGTGTAAGTGAATGAAACCGCCATTCATTATGTAATATATAAATATGCAATATTTTTATAACTTATAGTATAACTCATTTATCTTACAAAAGGGAATTCTGTTTAACACCAGCACCACAGACAAATTAATATGAAGTTAATTTAGGAAATTATCTTTATTAGAACTAATATACATTTATAGACATTTAAAAATCAATAGGAAAACAATCATTCATGTTTGATTAACAGTTGTGCAAAATGCAATAAATTAGATTAAAGCACAGAGAGCAAACACTTCCTTAAAAAAAAACCATTTTTTTAAAGTAACAGATCAAGTCAGATGGAACGTTTTGTGTTTATAGTTCATTACACTTTAAATAAGGCATCTCTATAGTTTTCATAACCAGTTTTAAATCTTATCATGTGTAGTAACATTTGTTAGCAACAACTGTTCAGTGTTTTTCAGAGAAAAAAAAAAAAATGGCACAACATGCAATTGTGTGTTACTGTGTTTTTGTCGATGGCAAACCGATGTGCTATCATATTTCAAATACCTGGAGCAACTGCACTTAAATACCACAATGTCACTTTTTATGTGTTTCAGTCATAATTACTGTCTGCATAAAAAAAAAAATGCATTTCTGAAGTATAGCATAATTTAAAAAATAAATCTGTAAAATAGAAACTCTTTACCCACAAACCAATAACCAAACGGAACAAAATAAATAAAAAATATTTTACCAATGGCCGGAAGATTGAAAAAACACACCTTTTCATCCCTTCATACAACCCTTGAGGGGAACACCTAGTGCTTCTAAAAATATACACCATCATAAACGTCATTTCAAACTGTGCAAAAGAAAAGGACCCTTCAATACCAGATATCGTTTGTCATCAAATTGAGATTTTTTTGCCATCTTAAGTACCTTTAGCTGTAGGACACAAAATTGGCTGGGAAGATCCCAACCTGCCCTCTTAGTTCTCCCTCCCACCAGTCGTACTGGGAATCAGTTTTGGTGATAACAGTGATGCGGTCTCCTGCAGCAAAGCTCAGATCCCCGGGCTGCTGGCCAGTGAACGGATGCACAGCTGTGACCACTAGAGCACCGCCTGATGCTTGATCTAGAACACAATCAGAGGAAAGGTCATCATTAGGCTGAAAACACATTTTAGTTAATGCAGGGTTTTGAAATTCTAATTCTACTAATCAGTGTAAAGGTAATTTATTAAAGCATGATAATATACAAAATGATTCTGAAATTCCTCATTATTAAAGACCAAACATTTAGTAAAACATATTCATGAACAAACAAGCAAATAAATACATACATAAAAACACTAAATTAAAAGCTAAAATTAAATACAAACCCGATTCCAAAAAAGTTGGGACACTTATATTTTATTCACAATAGAATATAGATAACATAAAAAATGTTGAAACATTTTGAAATGTCATGCCAAATATTGGCTCATTTTGGATTTCATGAGAGCTACACATTCCAAAAAAGTTGGGACAGGTAGCAATAAGAGGCCGGAAAAGTTAAATGTACATATAAGGAACAGCTGGAGGACCAATTTGCAACTTATTAGGTCAATTGGCAACATGATTGGGTATAAAAAGAGCCTCTCAGAATGGCAGTGTCTCTCAGAAGTCAAGATGGGCAGAGGATCACCAATTCCCCCAATGCTGCGGCAAAAAATAGTGGAGCAATATCAGAAAGGAGTTTCTCAGAGAAAAACTGCAGAGTTTGGAGTTATCATCATCTACAGTGCATAATATCATCCAAAGATTCAGAGAATCTGGAACAATCTCTGTGCGTAAGGGTCAAGGCCGGAAAACCATACTGAATGCCCGTGATCTTCGGGCCCTTAGACGGCACTGCATCACATACAGGAATGCTACTGTAATGGAAATCACAACATGGGCTCAGGAATACTTCCAGAAAACTCAACACAATCCACCGTGCCATTCGCCGTTGCAGGCTAAAACTCTATAGGTCAAAAAAGAAGCCATATCTAAACATGATCCAGAAGCGCAGGCGTTTTCTCTGGGCCAAGGCTCATTTAAAATGGACTGTGGCAAAGTGGAAAACTGTTCTGTGGTCAGACGAATCAAAATTTGAAGTTCTTTTTGGAAAAACTGGGACGTCATGTCATCCGGACTAAAGAGGACAAGGACAACCCAAGTTGTTATCAGCGCTCAGTTCAGAAGCCTGCATCTCTGATGGTATGGGGTTGCATGAGTGCGTGCGGCATGGGCAGGAAAGGAAAGGCACCATCAATGCTGAAAGGTATATCCAAGTTCTAGAACAACATATGCTCCCATCCAGACGTCGTCTCTTTCAGGGAAGACCTTGCATTTTCCAACATGATAATGCCAGACCACATACTGCATCAATTACAACATCATGGCTGCGTAGAAGAAGGATCCGGGTACTGAAATGGACAGCCTGCAGTCCAGATCTTTCACCCATAGAAAACATTTGGCGCATCATAAAGAGGAATATCGAAAAAGAAGACCTAAGACAGTTGAGCAACTAGAAGCCTGTATTAGACAAGAATGGGACAACATTCCTATTCCTAAACTTGAGCAACTTGTCTCCTCAGTCCCCAGACATTTGCAGACTGTTATAAAAAGAAGAGGGGATGCCACACAGTGGTCAACATGGCCTTGTCCCAACTTTTTTGAGATGTGTTGATGCCATGAAATTTAAAATCAACTTATTTTTCCCTTAAAATGATACATTTTCTCAGTTTAAACATTTGATATGTCATCTATGTTGTATTCTGAATAAAATATTGAAATTTGAAACTTCCACATCATTGCATTCTGTTTTTATTCACAATTTGTACAGTGTCCCAACTTTTTTGGAATCGGGTTTGTATTTTGTAAGTTATTGCAGCTTTTTTAATTAAAACAAATCAGCAAGAAGGCAATTTAAAGCATGATAATATGATTCCCAAATGTGGATTCCTTATTATTAAATACAATAAAATATTTAGTAAAATATATTACGGATTAATATAAAATTAAAAAACTAAATAAAATTTTAAAAAAAAAAGTTCTACTGTGGTATTTACATGTACCGGTATGTGTTCTCACATTTATATTATAAATACATTTTTGCATTTGTAATTCTACCTTTGAAATCATTTTAATTTATTTTAAATTTGTCCTGAATGGTATTTCAGCACTGCTTTGGAACAATATGTATCATGAAAAGGGCTATATAAATAAATTGAAGTAAACTGAATGAGGCATTTAATATGCTTTTCCTTATTTAAGTCAGTTTGCTAAATGATTAAATGTAAATGTATAAATCTTGCACATGCTTAGAGTGACATTATATTAACATGATCAAGAATAAATATGTATGATATTAAAAACTTGCATATTATGCTGTAGAAAATTGTAATAGCAAATGGTCAACACTAGAGAGCAGCATGTGTTCTCTTAAAACAGTTTACCCCACTTCAGCTCAGTGAATTGGCACTTTCTCTCACACACACACTTTAAACACCACACAACTTTCCACCTCTACATGGTGGTTGCGCAGCTCAATATTAACATCTTTAGATAGGATCTGTCAGCCAGGGGCAAAACCCCTTTCTTTATCTGTCTATCAACACGTTAAGATATAAACAACTGTGCAATCATTTCTGCTGTCAGGTTAACAAACATGTAAACCTTCAATTACTGAAACTCTAGTGATTTAACACATCAAGCTGGAATAAATGAAAGATTTACAGTCGGGATTATTCCTTCCTTTAGAGGTCTTTTGGAAAACAATATATTTTTTAACCAAAACATTTTACTCTTGATGCCTGGTTAAACATTGTGTCCAAATGACGACCAGTGAAATTTGGATTAGTGACCAAGAAATCTTAGCAGAATCTTCAAGTCGGCATGAAATGAAAATTCACCCTATTTTATAGATGCATGTTATTGTGAACTGTTAATCCATGCATGTTTAATTTTTTATCATTTATTTATCTCATCATTTGTAATCTTCCAGTGGACTTCTCTCTGGTGACATATGCCGAAACTCTCCAATGTCCATCGTTCGCATAAACCCTGCCCCTTTCTTACAAATCAACTGCAAGTTTGCATTCAGATCTGCCTCTATCCAATCAGCAGCCTATGGATAGAACCAAGTCCAAGTCCTTTTGTTTCACTCGGATGTCACAATACGGAAGAAAAAAAATCTTTATCTTTTTGGCTACTTTAAGTATCGGATATTAACAACCTTTACTCTCTACTTGACTATGTTTTTTAATAAGTAGGGTGAATTCAGGTTGATTGGGACACTTCTCCCCAGTCATTTCATTGGCAAAAAGTGTCCCAATCACCCTGAATTCACCCTATATGTACTCTTTACTCCAATACATTTGTAATGAGTAATGCAATTACTAATTACATTTTGCATGGCACCAAACTTTTTCTGCAGCAGTTTATTTCTGCTACAAAAGAAGTGATATTGCCATCAACAGGGAATTGAAGGTACTATATCTTGTGCATTTTGCCCTTACCACCCAAACTTGTGAACAAGGCTACAAGTGTGGGTATCTGCGGGTTGGAGTAACGGGTATGCCGAAAGGTAGGGAGAAAAGTCATTATCATTGGTCGTGAAAGCTGACTGTCAGGGTGTGGGGTAGGGGTTAGTTTCAGTTGTAGCAATTCACCTTTCGGCACACCTCCTTTCAGCACGCTACCTGCAGCTGCCTTAGTCTTGAATGCGACCGCATTGACAAGTAGTTGTGAATCGAACAAGTGTTTCATATATGAGATGAGGACGTCCTGTAGTGCCTCATTGGTGATGAGGCTGAAATCAGTCCAGTGCAAGTAGGCTTTGAATATTTAATTTTAACATTAACATTATTTAATTTATCCGTTATAAACCTTTTTGAAGGATACTGGTTTACTAATGATCCTTTTGTAAAGGCTGTTGTGTCAACCTGGATATATTGCAATCGTCAGGTGTTCAGTTTTATATTGATTTTAGAAAATAAACATGCAAATGCTCTCCAAACAAATCAACTGTTTCTTGATTTTCATTGGCATGTCTCTTAGGTGTTGAAGACTAGTGCATCCTTGAGCCTACATTCCGTATGGGTGAAATACTTTAAGATTTTTTCTCAAGTTGTATTGGAACTGGTGACTTATAACTTGTAATGGAGTCATTTTCGCTGGATGGTACTTAAACTCAAGCATGGTTTTCAGGTACTCTTTACACCTCTGGTCATAACTTTAATTGTTTATCATTTTTGATAAACAATTAAAAAAACTTACTGCCTTCCTGCCAAAACGTCCTGCCTTATTTCTATGTTCAGAACAGAATCCCATTTCCAATGTGGTTTTAGACTCTTTTTCATTTCTGAGTCATTATAAGCAGACTGGCATCCAACATGCATGAAGCACCACCGGAGGATGCGAATTAGAGTACGAATGGGGGGAAACAGGTGGGGAGGGGTTTTCAGGAGTAAAGACATAAGAGAGGAGCAGGGAATTAGACCGAGGTAGAATGCGGTTTCATACTGCTGGCACCTGCTCTGAAATCTCCTGACTCCAAAAAAACCTCGGGCATTGCCAAAAGCTTCAGTAGAGCCGTTTTTTTTACACTTTACGCTTTTAACTTGTATCCTAAAAAAACTGCATCCATTCAACATAATGTTCATTCCCGCTACCACAAGTGCAAGACATGACAAGCCGGGCGTAAGACAGCAAAACAATCCAGAGAGTTTCTTCAGATCTGGAAGGGCTGTGTATTTTGGCAGAGTGGTGACATTTGAGCTATGCGGTTTTCTACTTGCACACGCAATATCTGAAAAAGTGACAGCTCATGACAAGAAGGAATGTCTGCCATTTCTCCTCTTTGCTGCTATAAATCTGCTATAAAAAGTTATACAGTGACCAAATCCAATTTATGTAAACATATGAAGACTTCAGATGCAAAAGTGCCTTCTGAAATTTTCTTCAAAAATAAGCATTTTTATCAAGCACGTTTGTTTATGTTCAGTTATTTCACTTTAATGGCAATTAATAGGTCCTTTTCATTGCCATTAAAGTGGAATTACTGAACCTAAAAATGCTTATTTTAAAAGAACATTTCAGATGGCACTTAAAGGTTTTTGCATCTGAAGTCTTCATATATAATCACTGGCACCTGGTTATAGTGGAATGCAAAAGAGCTGATTAACAAATGAAAACCTGGATACACTTTTCATTCCAAAGGAAAAGGGAAAGCGGGATTAATCAGAGAAACCAGTACAACAGCTGCTCAATGTGTCATTACACTCAACAAATCAAAACCTCATAAAACAGTTTCCCTTTATAGACAAAAGAGTCTTTAGAAATCAGGGTGGCTCTCTAACCACCTTTTCCTAAGGCCAGGGATCCATTTAAATGACTGTATTATTTACAGCTTTAATGATCTTGAGGTTAAGGAGTGTTAATGAAACAGTGAGGAGTGAGAGTTTTCCAGGTCTCATTTTTCACAAATGATATCATGATAATTGGGGGGAGAGAAATGTCTGCCAGTAAAATAACAAGCAATGTGAACACACGCCCAGGGACTTTTTTTTTTCTTTTCAGTTTGTAACATTACAGATAAGCATCTCTTTGACTCATCTTCGAAAGACTTAGTCAGTTTTCATCATATCATGATGAAGTCTTTTTAGTAACACATCTGCAACTTCTATGAAAGTGGACAGAACACATATCAAATCAAAAGTCATTAAAAGTGTTTTCCCCGATATTAAATTTAGTGGGATATTTCATCCAAAATGTCTTTCTCAACATTATAAAAGTTCATTTCCGGGAAGTAGCTTGCACTCTAGCACACCGCTATCAATATGCGAGAGACTCCCGGAAGAGGTGGGATGTCTGAAACGTAATTTTTTTTCTTCTGTGGAACACGGTCCATACAATGAAAGTCAATAGGGTCCAAAACAAAAATGGACTCCAATGACTTTAATTGTATGGACAATTTTTTAAAAAATATTTTGTGTTCCACAGAAGAATGAATATTATAACCATAAACTCTAAAACAAGATGGACAGCGCATCTCTGCCTTCCACTGCAAAAAATGAAGCCAAAATATCCCAGTAGGCTCATGGTTGTTGCCGATTACGTCACTAAGAGCCTGAGTCTGCGCAGTAGCGATCCTGAGGTGGATCCGCAGCATCAAGGTCCAGCCCATACTTTATAGTTCATACTAATAAGTTCTTATTTAAAAAACGTATTGGGAAAATGAACACTTTAACATGTCTGTGTGATAAGAACTACCTAAAGTGACAGAAACGATTTTCAAAAAAAAAAATAATAATAATAATTTGAAGTATAATTGGATTGTTTAGTTTGGCTTGCGTCCCATTTGATTACATGGAGAGGGCGGGGTTTAAGACCTATACTGCAGCCAGCCACCAGAGGGCGATAAAAATGCTTGTGCAGCACACTTGATCATAACCAAATCTTTATGACTCACTTTCTTCTGTGGAACACAAAAGAAGATATGAGGCTGAGTAAATGATGATACAGTGGTGGTCAGAATTATTGGCACCCTTTTATTCAATACTTTTTGCCACTTCCTTTTGCCAAGATAACAGCTCTGAGTCTTCACCTATAATGCCTGATGAGTTTGAAGAACACCTGACAAAAGATCAGAGACCATTCCTTCATACAGAATCTCTCCAGATCCTTCAGATTCCAGCTCCATGTTGGTGCTTCTTCTCTTCAGTTCACTCCACTCATTTTCTTTAGGGTTCAGGTCAGGGGACTGGGACGGCCATGGCAAAAGCTTCATTTTGTGCTCAGTGACACATTTTTGTGTTGGTTTTGATATTTGTTTTGGATCATTCTCCTAATGGAAGATCCAACCACGGCCCATTGTTGGATTCCTAGCAGAAGCGGTCAGGTTTTGAATTTTTATCTGTTGGTATTTGATAGAATCCATGATGCCATGTATCTGAACAAGATGTTCAGGACTTCCAGCAGAAAAACAGGCACACAACATTAAAGATCCAGCAGTATATTTAACCGTGGGCATGGGGTACTTTTTATCCATGTGTGCACCAAACCCATCTGGTGGGTTTGCTGCCAAAAAGCTCTTCTTTTAGTTTCATCTGACCATAGAAGCCGGTCCCGTTTGAAGTTCCAGTCGTGTCTGACAACTGAATATGCTGGAGATTGTTTCTGGATGAGAGCATTTTTCTTGAAACCCTCCCAAACAACTTGTGGGGATGTAGGTGCTGTTTGATAATTCTTTTTTAGGCTTTCTGAGACTCAAGACTCAACTAATCTCTGCAATTCTCCAGCTGTGATCCTTGGAGAGTCTTTGGCCACTCAAACTTTCCTTCTCACCTCGCATTAGGATGATTTAGACACACGTCTTCTTCCAGGCTGATTTGTAACATCTTTAGTTGATTGGAACTTCTTAATTATTGCCCTGATGGTGGAAATGGGGATTTTCAATGCTTTAGCTATTTTCTTACAGCCACTTTCTATTTTGTGAAGCTCAACAATCTTTTGCTGCACATCAGAACTATATTCTTTGGTTTTACTCATTGTGATGAATGATTAGGGGAATTTGGTCTTTGTGTTTCCTCATGTTTATACTCCTGTGGAACAGGAAGTCATGGCTGGACAATATCATGTTCATGATCACCCTAGTGTGCTAAAAATGTAAATATGAATGAGAATATACTTCAGAGATATTTTACTCATAATAAATTCTAAGAGTGCCAACAATTATGGCCAACGTGTGTTTTGGAGAAAAAACATTTATTTCATAATGTGAGTTTCCCCCCACTTTCAATTCTTTTCCTTCAATGAAAGGTTAGATTTTTGCTAATTTTATGAATTAAAGATCAAAAGTATAGTATAAGTATATGTAAATATTTAGGAATCTATTAAAAAACAATAACTATTTTTGAATTTTATTTGGTGACAGTTCACTTTAACTGACACAACTGATCCATAGAAAAACACTTCTTATGCTTTGCATTGTTCTCTACGGTTTTGCTGTGGAAAAATAAAAGTTAACAAAATAAACAGAGACATCTGTTGTCCTGATTTTGATGAAGTCATCCAGTGCCGTGCTTTGACAAAACAGGCGTACCTGTCTGCTTATTCTGAATTAAGCATTGACAACTGGCTGTTGAAAGACATGTCAAGTAGTTGGCTAACAGCATTTATTCCCTGTACAATTCATCTGGCTCTCTTACACATTATCCTCCTCTGGCCAAAAGATTGCTGTTGGCTAATGGTTTGGTGTCTTATGAAGCTGACAATCGAAACTCAACTCATCATTTGTTGATTTAGAAATTACTGTTATCAACCAGTAGAATATTAACATGTAATTTGACAAAATCCAGTAATTAAACATCACAACAGGGAATTGGACTCCTATTCCCACCTGAAGGAGATGCGAACAATGAAACCTTGTCTACAGCAGTCTCTAACTGTCTGGATCATGCTGAGGCACGTGCACATTTCAAACAATTACCTTCATTTACACATCTGAATCAACAGGGTTAAAAATAACTGAACAAATGCACCATAATAGCATCGAAATTAATTAAAGAGTAAACACAGGAAATGAGGGATATCAGCTAATCATTCTTAGGCTGATGTATGCGTGAGAGATGTGGCGATAATACAAAAATTTAGTTCTTTCAATCTAATTTTAGCAATTTTCAATGAGTCGACTTGTGTGCACTTCAACAAGGAATTATTGCCTGAATTAATGTGCAAGTAATTAAATTATCACTCATTTATGTAATTAAAAGGAATGTAAATGTACAGGCATCTTTTTTTTAGTAGCAAAGGTGATATGTTTGACTGTTGGTATCCATGCATTCAAGAACGACTTTACTTGGGACAACAAACCCCATATCATTTATCTACGATCACAGAATGCGTCTTTAGTTTATATTAGCCTTAGCACGCTTGATTGCCCTCTCTCATAACGTCATTCGCTCACATTAAATGAACTGCAGTTGCGCAAGTTAGGGACAACTGAAGCAAACATACCTTCTCTAAGAAATGTGCAATGTTCTGATGGCACTCTTGTGAAGGACCATGAAGGACCTAAGGGGACCCCTGACACAGTAACAAACACATACAGGTACACAAGCAGTTTTCCCTCCAGGTTGCTATGCTCACAATGACAGAAACACTAGTATACTTAACTTCTAGCCTTCAATGGATCTGAATATTCAGTGCCACAACAAAAGATTTTATTCTTTACCACAATATCGAATAATATCAGTAACACTTTATTTGAGGGTTTTTTAACTAGTTGCTTATTAGTATGCATATTACTAGAAAATTGGCTATTTATTAGTACTTATTAAGCACATATCAGTGCCTTATTCTGCATGACCTTATTCAACATTCTTAATCCTACCCAACACCTAAACTTAAGAACTACCTTACTAACTATTAATAAGCAGTAAATTAGAAGTTTATTGAGGGAAAAGTCATAGTTAAAGGGTTAGTTCACCCAAAAATGAAAATTATGTCATTAATGACTCACCCTCATGTCGTTCCAAACCCGTAAGACCTCCATTCATCTTCGGAACACAGTTTAAGATATTTTAGATTTAGTCCGAGAGCTTTCTGTCCCTCCATTGAAAATGTATGTACGGTATACTGTCCATGTCCAGAAAGGTAATAAAAACATCATCAAAGTAGTCCATGTGACATCAGTGGGTTAGTTAGAATTTTTTGAAGCATCGAAAATACATTTTGGTCCAAAAATAACAAAAACGACGACTTTATTCAGCATTGTCTTCTCTTCTGGAATTGATTCCATTGAATTGATTCCATTGAATCCTTTCATCTGTCGGCGTTGGTAATGCACTTTTACGTAGTCGTGGTTGTTTTTGGCGATTAGGACATCCGCAACATTTTGAAGCATCGAAAATACATTTTGGTCCAAAAATAACAAAAACTATGACTTTTATTCAGCATTGTATTCTCTTCCGGGTCTGTTGTCAATCCGCGTTCACGACTCCGCAGTGACGCTGCTGACGTAAGACGCTGCTGACGTGTTATCCGGTGCACCTGAGCTTTGTTTACAAGAAGGGGGTAATGCACCAAAACGCTGGATACCAACCGCCATAAAACAAGAAGAAGAAGAAGAAGCTTCGTTTACAGTCTGAGGGAGACGCACGCTGTATTCAAGCTATTCTACATTGTTTGTATTTTGCCATTGCTAAATTTTTTAAAATGGTGCGTAAGTGTGCATGTCGCGGATGTCCTAATCGCCAAAAACAACCATGGCGACGTAAAAGTGCATTACCAACGCCGACAGATGAAAGGATTCAATGGAATCAATTCAATGGAATCAATTCCAGAAGAGAAGACAATGCTGAATAAAGTCGTCGTTTTTGTTATTTTTGGACCAAAATGTATTTTCGATGCTTCAAAAAATTCTAACTAACCCACTGATGTCACATGGACTACTTTGATGATGTTTTTATTACCTTTCTGGACATGGACAGTATACTGTACATACATTTTCAATGGAGGGACAGAAAGCTATCGGACTAAATCTAAAATATCTTAAACTGTATTCCGAAGATGAACGGATGAACGACATGAGGGTTAGTCATTAATGACATAATTTTCATTTTTGGGTGAACTAACCCTTTAATAGTTTATATGTGTTCCCTATACTGAAGTGTTACCAAAATATCAAACATGTTTGATATCCTCTGACTGGACGAAATCAAAGTTTTAAAAAGCTTATCCTGTGCTCATCCTACACTACATGAAATCTGTCTGTGAATCTGTGAAATCTGTCAACTCCCACTGCCAAAAATCTTTCGGAAACTAGTGTCAGACTTGTAACAGACTGCAAATTGGAGCAAAAGTCACATAATGTATTTCAGCCTTTAAACTGTTTGTGTAAGATTTTATCTGCCCTGATCAAAAGTACCCCAAACCCCTCTAAAAACCAGCCAACAAACCATGCTGACAAGGCTGGAAGACAAACTAAGACCACAAAACCAACTTAGGCTTGTTTAAGATGCTTTTACAGAAGGGTTATGAGCAATTTATTTTAATTAAAGGGTTAGTGCCCAAAAATGAAATTTCTGTCATTAGTTACTCACCCTGATGTCGTTCGACACCTTCGTTCATCTTTAATTATGTCTTTACTACTTTTCTGGACCTTGAATAACGGTAATTACGTTGCTTTCTATGGGAGATAAAAAAACCTCTCAGATTTCATCAAACATATCTTGTGTATGTGTGTTCAGAAGATGAACGAAGGTCTTATGGGTGTGGAATGACATGACGGTGATTAATGACAGAAATTTCATTTTGGGTGAACTAACCCTTTAACAATTTAAAAAGACAAGTTACTGGTGAGCTGTTTTCTTAAGACTGTAGCCTTTGCTTCCTTTCGGTTGTCCTTTATGAGCAGAATCACTATAATCTCCCTTGAGTGCTGTTGTTGGCTGTCCTGGACTTAAAATCACTGTGTTATGTTGTTGTTATAATGTGTTCATGATGAATCACTGCTGTCATTTATGCATGTGTACTAAAGATTGGCACGAGTACTCGTCTGCGGTTTAGTTGGGAATAAAATGTACTGTTAGCAATAAAGTAGCCTTAAGGACGTGTGGTGACCTAAGACAACATCTTCTCCAAGTATGTCCTATTTAAAGGACAGGGAGGCTGCCAAATGTTTTTGATGCTCGGGTCTGTATGTGACAAAATCCATCAGTCCTGAATCTATACACAAACACACACATCATATATTAGCAAGTGGTCTTTAAAACCTCTCCCCTCAAGGATGAAAATGTCATCTCACTGTGGGAAAGAATGCGTTTGCTGTGTAGCTGACTTGTGACATGGCAAAGAGCACAGAGGCCTTTACTGAATAAAGGAAGATGGGAAAACAGCCAGTCTACAGTTCATGGCTTCTTTCGAAATCTTCCCAGCCAGTCGGAGTGGCTTTCCTCGAAATGGGGCAGGCGAAGCCACTCCGTAGCGTGTTTTTTATCTAATCCCTATAATTCAACTTTAAACATGAGCCTTTAGGAACCTAATGAAAATAAATGAGAATGTTTGTGCAGTTGAATTGACGACAACACAAATCATCCTCCACAGGCTGAGCTGATTAATGAAAGGATTTCACACAGCACTGGGTGTTTTTTCTCGTGCATTTCTGCTATTTAATTAGCCGTTGCTAATCTAGCAGTTTTAATCCACTTTATAATTTATCAGTGTCAACTGAAATGCATGACCATATTGTCATCTTTATTCTCACAGGTATTTCTTGTTGTTTTAAAAAGTGTCTGATTAACCTCACCATTTACCATTTTCCACTTAAGAAGGGAAAAACATACTCCTCATGGTTGTATTAGCTGTGTGGGAAGCTTGTGTTAACAGAAATACACAAAACATTTTGTTCTTGACAGAAACTTTTGAATTATATTTTCTTAGGCACTTACATAGTCCTCAGTATAAGAAAGAAAGAAAACCAGCAGCACTTGTGGCACGCAGGGGTCAAAAAAAAGAAAAGAAAAAAAAAAAATATATATATATATATATTTCCTCAAAATATATATCCTCAAAATAAAATATATTACACTTAATAAAATAAAATACAATTTCTAAACAGCACTCACCTGAACTTTCGGTATCCCAGCTGTCTAAGCTCGGATAAAGAACTGGCTTCACAGATGCAGGAGCTGTAAAAATATAATTTTCTATAGTTATAGTTTTTAATTAACATAACCATAAAAGAGTCACTCAATCAGAGGCAAAGAGATAGCAACTTCCCTTCAATTTTACAACAGCCCAAGAAAATATAGGAAAAAAGTTTTTCAGTCAGTCACCATATTTCTACTCTGAAAGATGAAATGCGTGCGGATCTGAGAGGTCACTCGGGGTCTTACCCTGTGTCCTGGGTGTGTAAGAGGAGGCAGCTCTCTGAGTGGGAGGCCTTGGTCTAGATGGTGCTGAACTCATCTGTGAAAACAGACACCCGAATATACATCAACAGGCTTGTCTCTCACCCAGTGAACTTGATAAGCAGAGACTGCATGGCACTGAAGCAATAAAAATCAATTAGTTTAAGTCTTTGAAAGGACAATTGGACCACTTTTTTTGTAAATTTGAATCAGTATGTAAGATCAGATTGCACCTTAAATATTAACTGGATTTAAGTATATAAGCAACTGAACATACACCGTATTTACACAGTATGTTGTGCCATACACATACAAAACTTCAGATTTTTTTTCATTCCAACTTATAAAACTAAATAACAACATTACATACTTGTTACTATGACAAGGAATCCCTTGGGTTGTTTAGAACTGATTTCATGAGACCACTGTTTTTTTCCACATAACCCCAGTGACCAAAATATACTACCCGAAATATGAAGTGCCAAGAGGAAAGCCTATATTACTGTCATCTACAGTGTTTTATAGAAGTCTGATTTATAGTAGCCATCAAATGAAACTCACAATCACCATCTAATGTGTTGAAAGACTTTGTCAGAAGATTACACCTCTCATGCTTTATGTAGGTGTAATTTATTTATTTCTTCATTCCAAACTCACAGAACTACTGCATACTTGTAAAGTGTACTTTAATGTTTGCCACTAGAGGGGTTTCTGTGTGCACTGACTCAAATGAACAAAATGAAATTTTTTGTTCATTTGACTGGAAAGGGAAAAGAAAAAAAAAACAAAACTTGAGTCAAAGTCAGAGTGGAAAAAGAGTGACTTTAAATCCCATCAAGTAAGAGAGATTAAAGTAACTTAACCCTTCAAATGAGTGATGTTGTCAGTCAAATTAATGTGATGTTTTAGCATGCAAAGAAAAATCACACGGGCAATTTAAACAGAGCTAAAGAGTAACTGGATGGGTGAGGAATATTTATTTTGTTGCTAATCTGATGATACAAATGAGAAGTGATTTCAACAGTGTGCTATTCAATTTTTTTCCCCCCAGTAAATCCCTTGCTATATTGCCGCACACTATAAATCTAAAGAAAAAATTTTTGAATATGATATGATGTCAATAATTCTTCTAAATTTGATAAGACGTGTGGAATTTTGTGACTAAACTTTCCTCTCTCTTTCAGCTGTAAAGTCATTCTAGTGATTCATCTAGTCTGAGTGAATCAGTTTGTTCAGACACAGTTAATGTAAATGATAAAAACTAAATAATAAACGATTCACAACCAATTCACAGTTTTGAGTCCCTGTCCTGCATTTAACATATTTAGTGACAGTGAAATATTTAGTTAAATTCTACTCCATCACAATTTTTTGTTTTTTTGTTTTGTTGTTTAAAGGTGCCCTAGAACTTTTTTTTAAAAAGATGTAATATAAGTCTAAGGTGTCCCCTGAATGTGTCTGTGAAGTTTCAGCTCAAAATACCCCATAGTTTTTTTTAATTCATTTTTTTAACTGCCTATTTTGGGGCATAATTAGAAATGAGCTGATTCAGGGTGTGTGGCCCTTTAAATCTCGTGCTCCACGCCCCAAGAGCTCGCACTTGCCTTAAACAACATAAAAAAAAAGTTCACACAGCTAATATAACCCTCAAAATGGATCTTTACAAAGTGTTCGTCATGCAGCATGTCTAATCGCGTAAGTATGGTATTTATTTTGATGTTTACAATGATTCTGAATGAGTTTGAGGCTATGCTCCGTGGCTAACGGCTAATGCTACACTGTTGGAGAGATTTATAAAGAATGAAGTTGTGTTTATGAATTATACAGACTGCAAGTGTTTAAAAATGAAAATAACAACGGCTCTTGTCTCCGTGAATACAGTAAGAAACGATGGTAACTTTAACCACATTTAACAGTAAGTTACATTAGCAACATGCTAACGAAACATTTAGAAAGACAATTTACAAATATCACTAAAAATATCATGTTATCATGGATCATGTCAGTTATTATTTCTCCATCTGCCATTTTTTGCTATTGTCCTTGCTTGCTTACCTAGTCTGATGATTCAGCTGTGCACATCCAGACGTTCTGCCCTTGTCTAATGCCTTTCATAATGTTGGGAACATGGGCTGGCATATGCAAATATTGGGGGCGTACACCCCGACTGTTACGTAACAGTCGGTGTTATGTTGAGATTTGCCTGTTCTTCGGAGGTCTTTTAAACAAATGAGATTTATATAAGAAGGAGGAAACAATGGAGTTTGAGACTCACTGTATGTCTTTTCCATGTGCTGAACTCTTGTTATTTAACTATGCCAAGATAAATTCAATTTTTGAATCTAGGGCACCTTTAAGTATTTTTGTATCTGTTCAAATTTGATACTATCACCCTGATAGCCCTTGTTGTTCATACATTCAAAACTCTCAATGTCTTTTTACAGCTGATTAAACAAAAAATCAGCAGATAGCTATATATTTTTCCATAATTTTATATTTACATATATTATATATTTATTGTCACCTGTATGTTGTAGCTTGTAGTCTAACGAACTATATACTTTTTCAAAAGAGTAGCAGCATTATATTTAAAATTATGAGTAGCTTGTCACTTAGCAAGCTTTAATTTCAGCTTCAGCTTTAGTAGTGCAAGAAAGTAACCTTGCTTGAAGCTTGCATGTGTTTGTTCTGCCAGTCGGTGGTGTATTTCTCTGTGTAGTCCTGCAAAATGGTGTACAAATCATATGCTTCAGGTGGGGGTTCCACATCTCCATTGAGAATAGCAGAAGCACGAATGTCTTGGCCATAGAACCTACACAAAAGTAGAGCACACATAAGATATTGAAACTATAACACAATGAAAACACAAAGTAGGTCAACATGTGAGGTAACATCAGTGCCTGAGGGTTTTAATACAACATTTAAACTCCTTAACCTATGACACGTTCTTACTTTCGGTTGGTTTCTTTCCGTTCGATGAGATAAGAACCAACAAGAGACACTCCAGCGTAGAGACCACGAGATTTGCAGTACGAGTAGACAGCCGCTGTACTGCGAAACGCCACATCTGCCTCCAAATTCCTGTCAAATATGCTTAGTCAGATTTGTATAGATGCAAGGACTATACACTACACAGTCAAGGCTCATAGTGGAATCGAATGGGAAGATGAAACTGCACTGAAGGTAATAATTACTGGGGTTGTTGAGAGTACATGCTTACTCAGGTCATGTCTTAATAGGGTCTTTTTTTCTTTTATACTTTGCTTTTTTATGGTTTTAAACTCTACCATTCAAAACATTGGGGTCTAATGTGTCTTTGCTGAATAAAAGTATTAATGTCTTTCGAAACTTGAAAGAAATTTTTCACCCCAAACATTTTAAACAGTAGTGTGTCATAATTTAGTGTTTCATTACCACTTCAATCCTCTCTTTGACCCTTTGAAGCCCTTTCTTTCTCTTTTAGCATTAAAAGTCATTTTTAACCTTTGTATTGTTACAGTGTCAGTAGTATATGTAAATAAATAATGTTTACTTGTTCTCTGTGTTACCTGGACCAAGAAATTCATGTTTATTTGTCAGCAAAAATACGCTTTTGACATCTCCAGGGCTTTTGTGAAAACTGCAGTTTCTTTATTTTTTCCCCTCCATTTTGGCATAAAACATTGCGTTAAAAGTCATCGAATTTGAAATGTTGACTAAACTTTTCAGATTTTCCGTCACAGCATTCTCTCCATATTTATGATTCTTTGCAGCCTTTGACCACTGCCTACATCATGTATGGATTCTTGCCTGAAAACTGAAAGTAACTCACTCCCGCTAAACGTTTACTCTTTAAATTCTTGCAAACGAAAACAACACTAAAAAATGTTATACCTAAAAGTTTGCTAAGAAGTATTTCCTACTAAAGCAAAGCGGTATTTGACTCTGGTAAGCATATCCATAACAGACAGGAGTGGTCTTGGACAGCAACATGCCCAGTGCATTATGGGTGTTGAAGTTTTCCTCCCTATTCCAAGTGGTGCTCACTGCAGAGCCAAATGTCGTCCAGCTCCACGTCATGGGTTGGGCTTGACCTAGTCCAGCTCTACCTCTGTGGATCTAATAGGTGGAGGGATAAAGTTATGGGTAGGGTTAGGGTGTTGTTGGACATTGTAGCTCCACCCATTATGTCCAAATTACATCCAGAGAGGGTGGAGCTGGACTTCACGCTCCACCTATGGCTTTGCAGTGAGCAGCCTCTAACCTATTTGAAGACAAGAGCCTTTTTTATTTTTATTTTCTCTAATCAGGTAGCACCAGTTTTGTCAGCTATGAAGTACCCCTTTAAGACTTCTGTGTAAACACCCTCTTCATGTGTTTAAATAGCAAAAGCACACTGCAGCAGTTAAAAAAATAAATTAGAAAAAACTTCACTCATTGCTAATTCTAACATTAGGAAACACTGGAAGGACGTGCAGAGCGGTAGGTGCTACACAGTCAAAAACAGCAGATTCTGTGTGTACATTTGGACAGTCATATATTAATGCTACAAAGTTTCGACATAAAAAATGTTGGAATGGCCAAACTAGCTTTCACCAAACTAATCTTTACAGACCAAAGAGATGATTTTCAGTTCTGAAAGGTACAGTAATTTAAAGGTCCCGTTTTTCGTGGTTTTTTGAAGCTTTGATTGTGTTTATAGTGTGCAATATAACATGTGTTCATGTTTCGCGTGTAAAAAACACAGTATTTTTCACATAATTTACTTATCTGTATACCGCTGTTTCCACTGTCATAAAAACGGGCTGATGACTTCCTTGTTCTATGAAGTCCCTCCTTCAGAAATACGTAACGAGTTCTGATTGTGCCAGCGGTTCCTGTGTTGTGATTCGACAGCAGCTTAGCGGAAAGGTCCCGGAAAGGTCACGCCTCTTACCATAACGTGGAGATGCATGCGCTCAGCGTTATTGTAAACATGTCTTTAATTTTACCCTATCAATTTGAGCCGGAATCAGACCCGGTGATTGGACTGCGGGATGAAAATAACAGCGTTTCGACGACATGGCGACAAACACACTCTACAAACGCAACTCTTGTGTATTCCTGTGGGCGGAGGTTAGTCAAAAAACTGTTTTAGTGACGTCATTAAAGAAGGAAGTAGAGGGATGTAGTCCAAACTGGCTGTTCGATGTAGGCGACTTCTGTTAAATAAAACATCTCGCTTGGCATTGACCTTTGAGCTTTAAAATTTTACAGATTTTATTTATACTCTAACAACAACATTACACACTAACTAAAGTTTGAAACATGGGATCATGAAGAACGGGACCTTTAAAACATTGTATTCCCCTTTAAAATATTTATAAAATATCCATGTTTCACTGTCCACTAACTAAATAACTATGTTCTTAAAAGAGACCTTGATTTTGATGCAAACCTTGATTTTATTAAAATAATGAGATGTAACATTTATATAAAATATATCCTAGTAGGTGGTAAGAAGGTTCTATTCCAAAAATAACTCATTTCAAAAGAGCACATGGACCCTGCAGTCATTGCTGCCAAACCAAATCCAAACCCGATCTAATCTAAGCCAAAAAAAAAAAAAATAGATCCACATTAAGTGTTAGTTTTCAAAGCTACTGTAGTGCAGCAGGCACCCATTCAGTACAATATTGCTTGCAGCTCTATTCTGGAGAGATCCATAAACAACAATTAAAGCAGTGAGAACAAAAAAGGACTTTCCAAACAAGCATGAACACAGCAGAATCCGTCAATAAAGATAAAATCACTGATTCACCTTAGAACAATGCAGCTGTCATTTAAACTAGCACTACTGAATGGCTCCTAATGTACAGTATGGATACCCTTTATTATCTATAATTCTCACAGTATTTTCCACACAGGTTCATGCTTGTCAAATTACGAATGACTGTGTTGCGTATGAAAGCTTAAGCTGGCAGCTCACAACTGTATACATTTTTTGTATAAACATGTCATCAGAGAAAATTAGTCCCTTGTGAAATAATAAAAATAGATGCTTTTATATTTTGTTGATTTTTTTGCAACATTCAGCAAGAGCTTTTTCTTTCATTGCTATCCATAAATGCACTAAAACAACAGTTCAAAAACATTAGACAGCTTATTTATACCATCAGAGAAATGCTGTCAAAGCCCTCCATCGCCTATGTAAACATTTTAAAAACACTTGTTCTCCAAACAAATGGGCTTCAACACTCGATTTTTCAAATTAATAAAACGCAATGCAACTCACAAACGTTCAAGGCCTGAACAATCCTTTTCTCATTCCTGTCCACATTGCTTTGGCAGCACTTTCAGTAACATAAAAAAAAAAAAAATCATAACATCAATTGCCTAACATATTGCCTTTTTTCTTTAAGCCATAACCTTTGATTTTAATCAGAAGTCAGCCAAGTGACACAGATGCATCCAGATAAAAAATAAAACACTTTAGTAATAAAAGTGTCATTTCATTTACGACACTGATACTTAACAGTGGACATTTGCTCAAAGAACCCAAGTTTCCAAACCTTCACTCTCCATTATTCCCTCTCTTCTGACCCCTGGCAACAGAATGGGGTACTACACTTTAAAATCAACTCACATACCTGCCAAGAGGCCCAACAGCAACAGTGCAGTTTCCTCCAAGTGTAAGATTGCCTCCTTTACTAAAAGCATCCACAGCTCTCCTCTGATTCAAGATGATGACAAAATCTGATGACTGGAGATGAAAAGAGACAGATGGACAGATGTCATGTTTTATGTGAAGCATTAGAGGGACGGTTTACCTAAAAATGACTTTTTTCCTTCTCACAAGAAGAATTTTACTTACACTGAAACTAAATGGTGACCATGGGATGTCAAAGAAAGTCTGAATTTAATTGTTTTTCAGATTTCTTAATTTTTTATTTAAACTTTACACAATTTGAATTTCAAACTAAAAAATGAATATAAAAATAATTCAATATGAATTTTACTTACACTGAAAGTGAATGGTGATGGGATGTAATTTCAAAGAAAGTTTAAATTAAATTAATTACATTAAATACTTTTTTTTTGTTACATTATACATTTTGAATTTTAAACAAACAAACAAAAAAAGGAGAGAGGATAAGAATGATAAGTCGGGTATCAAATACCTTGTGCCTTTACCTAAATATAAATAAAAACTAAACGACAGTCATTATATTCAAAGAACTGTAGTATTTTTAAAATCGTGCCACAGATGTGCTGTGGTATAAACAATATAGCCGAATCTCATACTGCCCAGCCCTAAAACACTCACATATTTCACCAGATACTCAGAACTGCCTATTCTAGTCTCACAACTGGCATCACTCTTTTCATGATTTTCTCTCTCGGTTTATAAAATCAGCACCAGGCCATGTGATGTTAGTTAGTAAGCGAGTGTGTCCTTAATGCATAATCTAGCTATATATCACTCTGACAAGCACTTATGCCAACTATTGTGCATCTGTCACCAGCAAAACATTAAAAAACTAGCTCTATATTCAGCGTTTGGTATCGAAAGATTTGGACCGGTTTCAGACATACTCTGGTTTTAATGCCTAAAGATAAAATCGATATTTCCTGTACTCCCTTGCTACTTATCAGGTGTGTTGCTACATACTGAGAGACAGAGACCGCAGTGCTAACCACAGTGCCTGAAGGCTACTCGAGAAATTAATCAAGACTGTCAAGATGCACAGGCGCTCGGTACACAAATGACTCATCCGAGCTGCAATCCAAGGTCAGGAAACAAAAGTGCAACTTCTGCCTGATGCTGACAAATGACCTCGCTGGACACATGCACAGTGATTTCCTGTGCCAGAGATATGAGAATCCACTTTACGCTTTGAAAAATGATGAAGCCAGCACTTGAGCTACAAATAGCTCCCAACAAAAGGCTGACCTGTGGTTTAGGGAAAAGGTCGTAATGAGTAATTCATAATGGATCATGCTTTTACAGAACACCTTGCAAGATTCAGGGAAAACTTACTGTTGACATTACTTCAATTCAAATCAAAAGTAAACAATTATTTTGGGGAGCACCTGTTTGAGTAAATGATAGTGAAATTTAATTATAAATCAAACCCGGGTTGTATATTTGATGAAAGTAAAGTAATTTGCAAAACTTTTTTTGCAAGATTAAGTCCATAAAGTGTGAAGGCAGTTGCTACGTTTTATTGTTTATTTATTTATTTGTTGCTTACATTAAGAATCACACAAAAGCATATCAATTTGTTTTCTTGAAACCTAAGAAAATTAATTGGTTTTCTTCATAATTAAAACTAGCCTATAAGATTATTCACGATTAATTATTCTAAATGATTGACAGCTCTAATAACATATATGTTTTATTAGGGAGATGATGGAAAGAAAAAGAAATACAAAACAAGACAGCCAAGTCAGACAGGGCAAATATTTTAGTGTCTTGATGTTCTTGTCTATGCATGACTCAGACAATCTCGATGGAAAGAAAACATTTTTTCCATGACATTGCATGTGAAGTAATTTACAAATTATACCCTGATGAAGAACCTATAGTGTCTGCATACGGAGCATAATCCATAGGCATACAGCATAGTGTAGTCCAAGATGTTCATCTGATACGTGAATAAACATGTTGCATAACTGTTCTTGAACACTTTACTGACTCTCTAACTGACTCTCTGATTCAGCACAAAATATGTGAGAAACTTTTTGTATCTACTACTAAGGTGCTTATCATGTTACCTATGGTTATGTCTAGTCAGATGTTTTTTTGACTATTCATTATCTATTGATGTTAAAAAAAAACATCTACCAAAGAACCCAAAAGGAATTTTAAAGTAACGAAAAAATGACCTTCTCACAGCTTAAAAAAAAAAAAAAAAAAACTATTTAGCCAAAAACCCAATTTATATCTGAATGTTCTTTTAAGACGCATTTCCACCAGGAACTTTCCCCAGAATCTAGGGTCTAAATGAAGTTCCAGCATTTTGATTGGTTGACTCCACGCAGCATTTTATTTCAACCACCATTTTAAAAAGTCTGTTGCGGTGCGTGAGTTGTTTGCTATTTGAATCATCAATGGAGTTTAAAAAATATGACTGATGGACCGATGACGAGGTTCAGGTTTTATTAAGCTTATATGTGGAGGACAGAATCCAGCTGGAGCTGTAAAGTTGCGCACAGCCCTACGTCACCGGACTTAATCTTCACGGTACTTTAGACCGCAGTGGAAACACAGACAGCAACAGGTCTGGGGGAAAAAATTTCCTGGGACAAATTGTTCCAGGTAATTACAGTGGAAAAGCAACTTTAGAGAGTCTGGTGTCAAATAAAAACTTACCTCCAGACCAATTTCAAATCCTCCACCGAGTCCAGCAATACCAATTGCTGAAGGAGCAGACCATCCTTCATAACAGAAAGCAGAAAACGAAAAACATTAAAATGAAAAACAAAACAAAAAAACGTTACACTATATATATATATATATATATATATATATATATATATATATATATATATATGTCAAGTCAAATATATAAAATATATATCAAATATATATAACAAGTCAAAATGGTCTTTCTTCAACTTTTTTTTCCGAGATTAAAATATAGTGCCAAAACATGGGACTATTTGTCCACTATAACAGCTATTACCAAAGTTTCAATAATGATTACTACAATACTCAAAAAATCTTCTGAACTTGTATCGTCTCTGAATAATGTACAAGTTAAATGAGTAAAAACAATGAAGCTCTAAATGACCATAAGGAGTGTTTTGTTTATACAGTTTAGAATGTTGCTAAGGCAGCTGCCAGACATCAATTATACCAAAACCCATTAAACCTCCCTATTTACTCAAATTGGTCTAATTTGTTGTAATAGTTATGCTTTAGACATGAAGATAAATGAAAAGGAATACATTTCTGAACATGTACTGTACAGTTTAAGTCACAAACCCGTACAATCACCTGACCTCACCAAGCAAATATTCGTGTAAATATATTTTACACTTAAAATAAACGTCAGAAAAGACGGAAAACCAACTTACTTCCATCAGCAAGTCTTGCGATCACTATCCCACTGCCACCCCTCGCAGTGATCATGAAACCCGCTTTGAAGACTGACAGGATGGCGAGTCCCTGAGCCTTGGCAATGACATGGGCTGGTGTCAGGTTGTGGAAAAGATAGAAGTAAATGAATATGAGATATTACAACTGGACTTGTGCAGGCAAAACTCTTCTGAATCTAAACACAAAGACTGAAATATATAAATAAAAAAAATCAATCAATCTGTAAATGCAAGATGAAACAGGTAGGCAGAGTTGATTGGTGCATTGTGTTTTCGCACAGGTTGCACAGATATGGTGAAGTCACTGAGTGAGTTGCATTCATGTCACATTCTGAAGACATGCATGAACAGATACTTGGCAATGGACTGGCAGAAAGACTGCTGGTCTTGTATACAAATGACATCAGTCAACAGAAATGCTAACTTTGAGCAGTTAATAGCACTTACATGTCTGGCATGTGTGCTATTACTGCATCAGGATTAGTCTACGCTCTTAAACCACAAGAAACCATGGTATTTAGAAAAATAAAAATGTATCAATGTCAATGCATAAACATATCAATATATAAAAGTGGCATTTAATTTTTGGCACAAAACTATTTTTTTTTATTTTAAAACATTTCACTAAAATTAAAAGGTACACTGTGTAACTTTTTAAAATTTAAATAATGAGTCAATACATCATCAATCCTTCTTCCAGTGTGTGTTTTTGTCTTACCTCACTATGGTAAGCCTTTTTTAAATGTTTATATTTTAGCCCTGACGGGATGGTTTTCGCGGGGATTTGCATACATGCGTCACTCACCCGTGTGTGTCTCGTCATAGCCGTAAAAAGAGAAAAGTTATGGCTACTTTGATGCAGTATGGCGTGGGAGCAGCATAGTTTAATTGTCACAACGAGTGAGAAAGTTTGAAATGGTGAACTCTAAATCTCTCTGGGGAATCACCAGTTTTAAAAAAAAAAAAAAAAAAAAAAAAAAAAACGCAGAACAGAGGAAAGTCTGCTGGCAAAAAGAGAGCTGGTGTTCTGACGTAGAACCCAAAAGCGTTACACAGTCTATACAACGTAAACAGCGTAGGAGAATGACAGGATATTGTTGAATAAAGTCATTATTTTTGCTGTTTTTGCGCACAAAAAGTATTCTTGTCGTTTCATAACATTAAGGTTGAGCCACTGTAGTCACATTGACTATTTTAACGAGGTCTCTACTTTTCTGGACCTTGAATGTGATAATTACATTGCTTTCTATGGTGGATAAAAAAAACTCTCGAATTTCATTAAGAAAAATATCGTAATTTGAGTTCTGAAGATGAATGAAGGTCTTACGGGTTTGGTTTGGAACTACATGAGGGTGAGTAATTAATGACTGAAATTTCATTTTTGGGTGAAATAACTCTTTAAGTATCCTAATTAAACTAAGGCTTAATCCTGGCTTAATCTAAACCCTGTCTGTGAAACCAGGCCATAGTGTACCTTTAAGTTTAAAGCATAAAACAACAGATAATGAGCATGAAATGAAGAGCATGTCCGTAGGTGAATTGAATTACACCTGTATGAAATTTGAGAGAACTGACTTCATCCACTAAAAATCATCTTGGGACCACTGGCAAAATGTTTATAAAAATACATCTGAAAAGTTAGTTCTCTGGTCTAAAATCATTTGTGTGCAGAAACCACTTGGTTTGATATTTTCTTATTTAATGCTTTGAAATTTTTAAGTGTTCACTGTAAGCTTACAAATACTTTGTGGAGCCACTGTATTGTGTAAATAAGAAAACAATCTTAGAACTTCATAATTTGTCTATTAAACTGAGAAATACATTTAATAAAGTTATGGCTGTCAAACAATTAAATAAATTAATTTCATTAACTGCAAATAATCACATAATTTGCTTAAATTAATAAATTAATATTGTTGTTTGAATTGTTCCATATGGGTCAGAGTGATTAAACTAATTCATATTAAATAATTAATGTAATAATAATTTATACATTAAATTGCCCAAAACAGAACATTTGCAGTGCTTTTACACAAGGTTACCAAAAAGAAAATATTCATACATATATGGTACAAATATGATACTGAACCCTTTGTTCTCAGACTCAGAAAAAATGAATCATTTGAATTCAATTAATTCAATTAATCCCCATAACTAAAAGACAAATGTTTTTCCATTGCCTTCTAACTGGTTTACAACAGCAGCGACAACAGTTACCTGGAATAAGTTTATCAGGCCCCATTCTGTTGGATATTTCTGTGAACTCTCTGAGGATCTTGCCGGCCTTCTTGGCCTCAGACTTTAGGTTAGCAGGAATAGGGTTATTCACTGTAAAAGAAACGTCAGAAGATACATAATGTTCTCACATTCCATCAATCTGAAATGTCAAATGTCTAGTAGACTAAATTTGTAGGGCGTTGGGCATCTTCCTGAATGCTTTCAACTCTACTATGTAAATGACTCATGGCATTTTTTACTATGTACTACCAGGCTATAGGCAATTTATAATATTTAACCACTTGTTCAAGGTGACAGAGATTTGAAGTCACCACAATTGCCTGTTCCTGTTAATTATTCAGTAATGCATCAAATGTCAACATAAACAAATTATTATTATTTTGCTCATCTCAATGATAATTGCACTAATTATAATAGCCTTACAATCAGTGATTAATGTGTTAATATTCATGCTGATGACTTTGGGTCAAAGAAATGTGTCTCCCATGAGTCACTGAGTCAGATTTGCCTTTCCTCCAGTTGTTACTCATTACATCTTATCCCAGCCCATCTAAAAGCCATCTAAAACACTGATGCAGGTAAATTCCCATTTACAACATATAGAAAAAGATAAAAGTCAAATAAATAACAGTGTCCAAGATAAAGAAAAATCACTTAAAATCTCATTTAAAATGCAAGTTTATAGAAAAGATTTGAGAAATTTTAACATAAAAATTACTGTGGTGTAACCATCAAATAAATAACATTTTCCTTACAGCTTGAATAAATGTGAGCGTACATATCTTAATTATTATTTTCAGAAGTTTTAAAATATATTTCCAGGTAAAAATTATTTTTTGCAAATATGAATTAGGCTACTAATAATTTCAATATATCAGCAGCACGTTTTTATGCCCCCAAAAAAATGTATATCTAAAAGGGGTGTATTCAAGTCACTGTATGCATGCATGACATTTTAAAGTATTTTCGAATAATATGAATCCATACAAACACTGCACCCGATGTACAGTATACTACAAAAGCATTCCTTTTAAATACCACCACACCCTCATTTTGCGACACTGATTAATGCATCGCTTTCTACGAACTGATTTTTGAGGGATGAATCACTGGATATATTGGGGTGCTCAAGCACCATTTTGCAACAAATAAGAGTTGTTTTTGGCAGGTGCACACTTTCTGTGGTTTGGTTCTGTGGTACTTGCAAAATGTCACTTTCAACGCAGTCTTTCCAGTTGAGGAATTCTTGCAATACCGGCCACATCAACAAGACGATTCTCCTGTATGCACCTGCTTAAATAATTCAATTTAGTAATACCAGGTCTGCCACCATTTAGGCTGTTCTGTCCAACTAATGCTGCTCGAGACATTCTTAATGAGACAGACTTTGACAAGTCACTAACCAATGATAACTGATGACTTTATCTTGGCAATGTTTCAATGGTAGGAGCAAATGTACAGAATACTTCTTGCTTCAAGCAAAAAAAGCTATAACTAGATGTTGGTATAAACCTAATCTGCCACAAATACAGGACTGGATTGAAGTTTAAAAAAATATGTTTTGTGTGAACTTTCAAAGAGAAAAAATGATTGATTACTAGTCCAAATGTTCTGAATATATAACCCGTATTGAACGACATACATTTTGGTTATAAGAATGTTTATATACACATAGGTGATGGTTTTGACTTCCTCCTTATGTGAGGAATTTGTCACTCTAGAAACATGCTACCCTTGTTTTCAAGATAAATGTTCTCTACTTTCGAATCGATGAATAGAGTTCATTTGTAAGTTGAATAGGTACAAAAGTGACAAATGTCATAAACACATGTTAAATATTTGACCTTGTTCAACCTTTTTTACACAGTAAAAATGTAAACAAAAAAGTATCAGATTGACAACGGCTGCTGTAATTTAGCATCCTTGAAATTTTAAAGGGCTGTTGATGTATATTATTTACAACTACAAATGAATCACTCAATGGTTATTTTTTAAGTAACACACTTCCATCACTATATACTACTGTTACACAACACAAAAGGGTCAAAAATCTATTCCTATCCATGGCTCATTCAGATTGCACACCAAAGTTTGTTCAAGTTCCTAACCCTAAAAATGAGCAAAAGTAAAAATGATGCTTGCCTTCACATAAAAACTTCCCCAAGTTCAGGACATCACATGAAAAAGCAGATGACTAACAAAGAAGTCATTCACAGTTGTTTCAGATTATTTCCAAAGTAAAAAAAGAGGACCAAGGTCATGTTCTGTTTTTGTATCGCTTAAAAGTGCCTACAATCCATTATTTATTTTAAGAAGCATATAAACACTGCTCTAGCCTGAAAATAAGTGCACGAGATTTCCGAAAGTGAACTGGAGTAATGAACTTTTTAAGACCTGAAGACCAGTCGAGAACATCAAGTTGGTCATTTTACACAAAGTGCTTATGGGTAATAACAATCTCTCATTACGAACATATACATTGTAGCAGTAAATGCCAGGCTGTGGCTGGTAACACCTCTATGATTCTCTTCCACTCACATTTTTTTAGTATTAAACAGCTGTGTGCTGAGAATTCTTCTCTCAACTGTCATTCAGCTCCTGATGTAATGCGCTGGAAAAATTACTCTACTGAACTGCCGTCAATGATCATAAAACTCCACGCGCTTTCAAACTGTCTGGGAGATACCTCAAGACTTCTGCGTAAGTAACTTATGTCAAATAGCATCTCATCTATCAGACATTATGCCAAAATACCTCAGAAAAGAATGTCTGTCTGAGTCATCCTCAGTCTAACCTGATCATATGACGTGGTTTTAAAGTGGATTAGTACGCACTGAGCAATGTAATGGTGATTTCAGGGATCAGCTGTGCTATAACCAAAACAAAAACAAAACATTTTCTAGTGTTAAAAGTGTATTAGTTATCTCATCTGACAGACCATGCAGTATTGCTTACAAATTCACACTATTAAAAACCTCTGCCGTTACCAAAGCTACAAAAACCCTGTGCAAGCTAAGACACTGACATTTCATTGTCATGTCATGCAAATAGTAAGCCATTTCAACCCCATATTTCGCCAAATAATTTGTTTAACGATATGCATTATGGTATTACGCAATACCGCTGACCAGTATGTCTGATTTTTACTTGCCCTGCAAACATTTTCACTGACCTAAACAGAAAAGAATGATCCATTTTTATATTTTCTAGAAATATTTACAATACTGATCAAAAGTTTGGGGTCATTTGGGGTCAGATTTTTTGTAAAGAAATTAATATGTTCAACATTAACATGTTAAATTGATCAAAAGTGACAGTAAAGGCATTTGTAATGTTACAAAAGATTTTTATTTCAAATGAATGCTGTTCTTTTAAGCTTTATATTCATTATGAATCTTGAAAAAAAAAAAAACATTTTCACAAACATATTAAGCAGCACAACTGTTTTTAACATTATTAACTTAAGCAACGTTTCTTGAGCACAGAATCTGCATATATAAATTATTTCTGAAGGATTATTTGAGTACAGTAAGACTGGAGAAACAACATTGTAAGTAGACTGGACTGGAGTAACAACATTGTAACAATATTTCTTTTTTTGATTAAATAAATGCAGCCTTTGTGAGGCATGTTTTCAAAAACATTTTTAAATATAAATAATATAAATAAACATACAGACCCCAAACATTTGAACAATTTTTTTTTGTTTACTAAAATATTTTTTCTTTATAAAACCATCACAGATAATTAAACGTTTAAGTTTTCAAGGCATAAAAACTACGGTTGCAAAATTCCGGGAATTTTCTAAGCTGGAAACTTTCCATGGGAATTAACGGGAATATATGGGAATTAACGGGAATATATGGGAATTAACAGGAATATATGGGAATTAACGGGAATATATGGGAATTAACAGGAATATATGGGAATTAACAGGAATATATGGGAATTAACGGGAATTTGCAAAATTGCAGGTTAGCCTATAACAGGATACTTAAATGTAGTTGAAAAAAACATCTTGCAACATAATTTTGGTTAAAACAACCAGATTTAATGCAATTTCAGTTGAATTTTTACCCTGACATTCACACAGCACACTACTTACTGCAGGGCTATTGAGGCCACACCCCCTGCATGCACTGTGCATTCCCCCAGTCCATAACATGCACATTTGATCAAAAATACAGAAAAAACAGTAATATTGTGAAATATAACTACAATTCAAAATAATGGTTTTCTATTTTAATATACATTAAAATATAATTTATTTCTGTGATGCAAAGCTGAATTTTCAGCATCATTACTCCAGTCTTCAGTGTCACATGATCCTTCGGAATTTATTCTAATATGCTAATCTGATACTCAATTATCAATGTTGGAAACAGTTGTGCTGCTTAATATTTTTTATAACCTGTGATACTTTTTTCAGGATTCTTTGGTGAATAAAAATGTAAAGAACAGCATTTAAAATAGAAATATTTTGTAACAATATACACTACCAGTCAAAATTTTGGGGTCAGTAATATTTTTGAAAGAAATTAATACATTTATTCAGCAAGGATGTGTGAAATTGATTAAAAAAAAAAAAGTGATATTAAAATGATATTGTTAGAAAAGATTTCTAACTTTTTATTCATCAATGAATCCTAAAAAAAAAAAGTATTACAGGTTCCAAAAAAATATTAAGCAGTGCAACTGTTTCCAACATTGACAGCAACTGAGTATCAAATCAGCATATTAGAATGACTTCTGAAGGATCATGTGACACTGAAAAAAAGAACACATAAGAACTGCTGCAATAAAAATATTTATTTTACATAATTACTAAATTAGAATTAATTGAATGTGAAAAAGAAATTTCATGTTATGACTAAACAAAATGTTTATATTTATGTTTGTATATGATACATTTTATATAAATATTAGAAATTTATATAAATTTCCCAAAATTTCCAATTAATTGCCATAAATTTCCATAAATTCCCATAAATTCTTGTTAAGTTTCCAAATTGGAATATTTCCAAAATTCCCCCGGTTAAGTTCCCATGGAAAGTTTCCGAAAGCACTAGCACAAAAGGGGCAACCAAAAGACCAAAAGGGCAAAAGGGTTTCATCAACCAGACCAAAGCTCCTTCACACTTGCCCCGGGTCAGTGGGCCATCTGTCTGAGCCCTGCTAAATACAAATAATAATATGCAACTAACCATATATTATATCATGCATATTTAAGATGAATATTTGTTATTTGTACAGTATTTTGGTCCAAATAAATGTCCCTTGTTAGTAGCTAGACAAAATCAGCAGATCCCAACATGAACAGATTGCATGACATGCCTGCAACCTAAATACATTAAATACAGGTTACTGATAAAACTTTGTGTTCACCACACAAACACATTGCAGTTAATTATTGGCTTCTGAGAACATGATCATTTACAAACCAAACAGAACTTTGGTGGGCCAATGCTTTTTACTTTAGTTTGTAAAATAAACACGTTTGGTACTGTCCTGGGCCAATGCATGATTCCCATTGTAAAATCCGTTTCCTGAAGTAAAATAATTTGAAAAGCACTGCCATTAAAGAGCAAATGAAGCACTATTTCTGAACCTAATGTCAGCTGCCACTGACTAAAGTGAGCCTTGGGTCGTTTTTTGATTTGTCTAATACAAGAATCCCCTCTTTCTATTCTATAAGCCTACGGCTTTAATACATGTGTCTGCAACAGAAAAAAAATGATTGTGCTATTAAAAAAGGGAATTCATATACAAGCAAAAGCACTGAACTTTGTGAACTGAGAACATCTGGATGGGGAATTGCAGATGAATGCAGTTCTCTCTCTTACATGATAAATATTTTCTCAACAGACTTGAGAACAATAAAGCATAAACTTTGCATGGTATAAATCTGACAAGAATCGGTAGCAACAAAGCTTTTTCGGGGCATCTTGGTAAGGTTTATTACTGTCCCCAGGTAATAATAGATGGTGTTGTTTTCCACTCATTTCCTCATGCATGTAAAACCTGTGGTGTGACTGTCATACAGAGGGGGTGGACTAATAAATGCAGCTGTGATATCAAGCGTAACAATGAGAATATGATTGTTGTGATTACTACTGTACAAATAATTACCGCTTACGCAGATAATTAGTCAATTCCAGATTAACATAACAAAATAAAGCATGAAAAATGCAAATACCTGGGACAGTGCAATTATGTCTTAATTTGTAGTTGGAAAAGATAATGAACAATTACGGATGCAGCATTGATCCACAGAGAGAGAGCGCAAACATCTGACTGTCACTGACATTTACAGTGGAGGTTGCTTTAACACTTTGGACAAACAACTTAATCAGAAAGGTTCAAGAATCTTCATTCAGTGCTTCCCCGACGATCGATCAGTGTTTTTAAGCGAAAGGGATAATAAAGACGTAAATGTGGTTCTAGAATGAAATAAAGTCTGAAATGGCACAAAGCAGCCAACAATCCCCTCAAATTCAACCAAAGTTAACCCCTTTAGTTATAATGTTTTTAATTATAGCTTCAAAGTTTTAAACACATTCGACAAAGTCTCCCACAATCAGGTCATGTCTTTCTCTTTTTCATCATGCATGTTAAAAAAGCAACTGGAATGTTGAAGGGACACTCCAGATCATGACAAGCTGTCTGCTCCAAGGTGGAGAAATCATATCTACTTTCCCACAGGGGTTAAATTAATTGCTTTTGTCAATCAAGACAGCAGACAGTCTATATAATCACGTGTGGCCGCAGTGACGCTAAATAAAGTGTACGTCATGCAGCTACTATTTACATCATCTACTCTTGAGTAAAAAAAAAAAAAAAAAAAAAAGGGGGGGGGGGGTAGATTGACAATGGTAATCATATTTTACACCAAAATATAATTAGGCTAACAGACCTTATTATTGTCAAAGTCATATTCTGTTAATTTTCCTAAGGGACCATCAAATATGCCCCATAATCACATACATTTACACTTAGTTTGAATGAATACTCTGAATGTTTTGAATCTATTTATGTTTAATCTAGGCAATATAGAAGTGATGTCATACTTTAAAAAGTAGTAAACCAAAACAAATGGCACTTCACTAAATAAGTAGATCACACCGTACGTGTGAATATTTCAGCCCAGCACTGCACAGAGAAATAAACCGACTCGATTAAACGTTGGTTTACCGATTCATCTCAGGGAAAATGAAAAACGTTCTCTACTTACTTTTATCAAAAACCGACTTTATTCACCAGGATTGAAAGCTTCTCGAAGTTTTAAGTTGACTTTTATGTAGTCTCACCTGGTGCAGGTAAGAGAAGTTTAAAAGCGAGAGCGTACACTTCCGATACACCTGCCAAACCTGTTTACTTTAGTCTTAAAGGACCCGTAAAGAAGTAAAACTAAATATAAAAAAAATCAGTTCGTTTGGTAAATAATATGTATCCATATTATTAAGAAACGCAGTGAGGAAAAGTAGCATGTCACAATTATAGACTATTATTTTAAGCTTTACAGAGATCAAAGTTCTAGTCAGCATTTTTGATTCAGGCAACAATGGGACACAGCAAGGAAAAATGACGTTTAACATGATTAGGACCCCTAGCGCGCTCTGGTGTGCACAGAAGCGCGTTCTGGTGAGTTCAGCTGACAGGGAGTGTGAAGTCAAACAGGCGCGCGTTGTGTGATGAGTGACATTTCTCATTTATTTCAGTCAGTGTTCATTTAATAGACGTATACTTATATAAAATTGTATTATTAGGAAAACTCAGTGTGTAAAACCATCCCCGCTGATAAAAAACAGTTAATAGCATTTTTTAAAAGGTGAGAGTTTCTCTTCATAGAAAAAATGAATAAGGGTCGAAATGTTTATGTAGGCTAACTTAAAGAGATATATGTTTTAAACAACCTGCCAGTATTTTTTTCTTTCATACAGTTTGGACATTTATAAACAAACAGTGATAATCCTCCTTATATGGAATCACCTGCTGTGAGCACAGTGTAAATCTAGACTCAAAGAAGGTATGAATTCACTTTTGTTGTTGCATACTGTATATAAACAGGGCTCTAAAGCCTGGTTTCCTTTGGCACATTCTCTTTTGCCTAAAAGGGTATTGTTCAGAGTATGTACAGATCATATTGTCCTAAATAACTTACCAAGGAAATTCTCAGTTTAGAAACTTGATTTGACAGGCCATTCTTGCTGTTTGATTTCTTCACAATATATTTTCGCACATTAGACATTTGTTATTCCTCTGTGGGATTTTCAAGACTGCAATCTACAACATCACTTGTCACATTAATTTTAAAACCATAAAATATTTTTTATTAAAATTATTTATTATTTATTAATATTACAAAATTATGCAGTTTTTTTGTATCTGAAAAAAAAAAACTTTCAGTCTCCTGCATACAGTTAAATCAGTTCTGATTCCTTATAATGGAATTCTTTACTAACAGTATAACCTGAAGCTTAATATGACTTAGAAATGTATATACAGTAAGCAAAACAATAACAAGTCCATACAGTATGCCAAAGAATTTACATATTAGGTTCTCATAAAAATACAACATACAGTTGTGACCAAAAGTGATGTCCGGCCTTCTTTACTAGGCCTATTTATACAAATATTATTGAAAATGTGTTTGTAAGCATATTTTGTAGTTGTAGTATTAATTATAATAATTTGTGATAATGCAATTAAACATGCCAATTGTGCAGACATAGTTTTTGACCAGGCTGTCATACAAAGAAATTATGAACACATGAAGAAACAAGAGACAACCAATGAAATATTAACTGATTGTTATAGTCAATGTAACCTTAAGCTTTAGTTTGCCTTTTTTTTTTTTGCCAAATCATTTTGTCAGACCTTAACCAAGTGTTTTGTTCTTCCCTCATATTTAAAATATTGAAAAAATATAAATAAAATAAAACATATTTTCCTCATATTTTGATGGTTTAATCAAACTTGTGGAGTCATTAAAAACAAATATAATCTCCGGACATCACTTTTGGCCACTTCTGTATCAATAGAAGCTTTTCCCTATAGGAAAGTTCTGAAAAAAACTACTATGTACTTACATCAAAAATAAGTACAATGTACTTATTGGGTTCATATTGAATTGCAAAACATGTTTGCAGCTATTGAGGTGGGATACGGGTAAGGTTAGAGAAAGCTTTGGTGGTATGGGTATGTTTAAGGGTAGGGGTAAGGTGTAAGGGATGGGTCAAAAGTGTAATTATAAATGTAATTACAGAAATTAATTACAGATGTAATTACATGCAGGTGTTTTTAAAATATAAGTACAATGTAAAACCATGTATGTACACAATAAGTGCATTGTATCAAATGATTCATTTAAATGTAAGTACATAGTAGTTAAGGCCACTTAATATAAAGTGGGTCCGAAAGTTCTTTTAAAATCATCAAACAAAATGTATTTACTATTTATGTGTTTATATAAATGCATAATTCAATATCCTTAAATCCTCTTATTTTCATTTAAATGCAAATATTTATCTTATTAACTATACTATTTAAAGCATTTGAAGTTATTCTCAAATCCTAACTTTAATATCCCTTATGTTGCATTTATAGAATTTTTAGAAGTTACTAATAAAGTATTTACCATAAAATTATGAAAACACAGAGACTGCTTTTTCATGCTATATCGTCACACATCTTCACTGGTGGGCTCTTGGCAGAACTGGCTTGTCATGTGCACCCTGATGATCTAATGATCAAACAATCTAATGTACACACACACAGACAGTCAGACAGAATTTTAAGACCCTTTGCCTGAGATCGCCCACAAAGTTATGACTTGCAAATCGCAGTAGCCGAACATTCCTCTCCCTGCCCCTACTTGGAAGCTGAGAAAACATGAAGCTTGCTGCTCAAAGCTGGGCTTTTTTATAACCACCCCACTGGTTGTCAGTCATCCACACCCAATTATGTAAGAAATGTAACGTGTGTCTCATCCTTTCTGCGTAACAGACAGCATTTTGGCATTTAACAAACACCTGTCTTCAACATAAACAGACCTTATGCAGATATATGCTCCAGTTCTTTGCTCCTACATCAAAACACGACAAACAATGCTGGTTTGCACAGCTTTCCAAAAGTCTTTGTCAATCTCTCAAAGGGCTGCAGCACCACTGTTTGAACTCTGACACTGCAGAAATCCTAAATTAGAGGATTAAAGACTGAAGTTTAGAAAATCTAATTGATTTTGACTCTAAATTCTGAACATGACCAATGACCGTAACCAATGTAAGAAATTCCCAGAGGTTGTTTTTGTCATTTCATTGTCACAGATTTGCTCCATAGGCTTAGATCCCATTATGTGATGCTTTAGAGGGTCTAATAATGTGAAAATCATTTGGGGTTTTCACCAAATTATACCTTTTCAAAGCCAAATTTCTCTTCGCTACCCTAAAAGATGTTTTCTTATATGCCAATTTGTTATGGGAGTTAGTGAAAATGGTTTAATGGAAACTTACAGATATTTCCCGAGACATTCCAGTGAAGATTATGTGAAGGTTTGTCAATAACAAAGCATGTTTTGCCATACAGTTTAGGGGAGTTAATAGCAGAGTGTTGTTTATAAAGTCAGTGATGGACAAATATCTTTTTTCCTATAGCCTAACTTATATGCATCCTTCAGCCTTGATGCTATAGACATAAGCTTGAGGAGCTTTCATTGGTGGATACATTGTTACTTTGAACATTTTCAGATCATGTGCTCAACAAAGTTCCAGTAATCAGCTTATGGAGTTCTTTGAATGCTTCATGTCACATTTCCGGGAACTTTTTCCATGCAGTATATTACCAACTGGAGTGGGAAAAGGGAAGGAGCATTAAGCCTAGAATGGCATTTGGTAGAACACCTATCTAGACAACTTGAAATTAAGCCCCTCAGTAATGTTTTTGACTTCTGTTGGAGCCGTCTCAAAGAGAATGTCCTCACTTCAACTTTGTAAATGACAAAGAACAACATGTCTTTAGAAAATTCATAGAATAGAATACAATACAATGAATTGATTGATAGTTTCCCCATTATGGAAAAAATATTATTTTTCATTAAAATATATTCATGTAAATAAATGTATTTTAACATCTACTTCCGTTTGCATATTTAAATATCTGAAATTATACATATTTTTATAATATTGGATGTGTTGCATGATGAATTTCTGTTAGATGGACCTTCAAATACATTTTTAGATCATATCATTGACTGCTTAATTATAAAGCAAATATAAATTGCAGTGCTGTTGTTGCTCAGTTTCTTGTGTCACAGTTGTTGCATGCGGTTAAGGCTGACGTGGAGGTATGAGTCACCAGATTTTGTATGGTTCATTTTAATCATCAGGTCAGATTTGGCCAGTTTTGTTCCTGATCTTTGGTTTCAAGTTACTGCTCTCTGCCTATCCGTGTCACTTTACATTACCAGTTATCACTAGTGGCACCATATAGCTGTGACATATAGCTATGAAATCCAACTGTAACCTCCATACATTGATTTTTTTCAACATTATTGAATTACAGAAATTTCAAAATCTTTATCACCTTCTCTTGATGGTCAGTTGTTGTCACAATGGTAAATGTACCATTTGCTGCTTATACTCTTGCTCTTACTTGGCTGCTGCCCAAAATTATAGTCAGACCAGCTAAACCACAGTGTTGGCATCAGGTAACTAATGGGAGTTCCTAAGCAAGACAGAAGAAAGATACACAGGCATTACCTCAGCAGACTAATAAATTGCATGCAATATGGCTGATTGTAACAGCAGCAAGTAAACTAGCCTTGAATGCTTATATGACTATAAGTACTAGAGCTATTGGCGAAACAAGAATTCTCTTCATCTACTGTACTTTAGTGATTCTGCCTTTATTGTGTGTGATGTTTGGACTATAATGATCTGAAAGTAAAGGAAGAGCTTTTTATAAACTTTTCTGTAAGTTAAAGATGAGCAGTTTAGGAGGATGTTCTTTGTGGCTAGCTGACTAGCTAGATCGGCATGGCTAGCTTTGTTTGCTTGTCTGGTTCATCCTGACAAATGAATCTTTCCATGTATCTCCTTTAATTTTGTCATTCATTCATTTGATTGTTTGTTCTTAAGCTTGAGCACAAGTGACACTAGCGTGTCTGGACAAATCATGATAACTCTGCAATAGTAAACCAGAAATAATAGAGGGTTTTACCATGGTTCATTAGACAGTATACTTATACATTAACTTCAAGTCAAGTTGATGGGCTGCTGCTCAATACCAAACTATGTGTGTGTGTGTGTGTGTGTGTGTGTGTGTGTGTGTGTGTGTGTGTGTGTGTGTGTGTGTGTGTGTGTGTGTGTGATGATTAAAATGGTGCATTATCTCTGCTTAACAGACACTAATAAAATTTGCTGATTTTTTTCTTAACAATTTGAAATGTTTTTCTATTGCCTTTTTTCCCTCAGTAAAATGCCAATGCAAACATTATTTCAGAAGGTTGTCACTTAAATGTGCTGTAATGACATCAGCTAAGAGCAGTACTGCTTTGCTTTCCCACACTCTTAAATGGGTCTCATACCTCTCAAAGATGGATTTACAGCCAAAATGGAGTGGGAAACTTCAAATTCATACGTCACTCTTTAAACAATTTATAACAAACATGTTTATTTTAAAGATCATATGTTATATATATACTGTATATATTTACAATATTTACAAACTGAACTCTAGCTTAGATGTTTATACATTTGACAATAGCAATATTTAATAGCTTGAATGTATAAATACATAATATAAGACATTCAATATTAGCAAAATGCAATTAATTTCTTTCACAGAATAAACTGCAACCTGTAGCATTCATCACTACCAAGACATGTCTTGTAAAGACAAAAAAGGCAAGAAAATATCATGCAAATCATAATTCAATCAAAGGATTTAGCTCTGGCTTTGAGGAATGTGGCTTTGAGGTTGTCAGGAATATTGGACCAAAGGCTTCGTTCAGCCAGTAAACACCTTTGAACATCAGCAACACAACATCTAAATTCTAAGTTCTTCAACCAAAAACTACCTGTGAAGGCAAATTCAACTTATAATGTATATGAGGTTGAATGTGACATCCAGATTTCGTGTTTTGGCAGCAGGACATATTTTTTTTGTGTGTTTTTCCCATAAAACATTGTCTTCTTCATTTTCACCATGACCATTGCCAGTAAACTTGGTTCTAACATCAGTTTTGTCAACTCACAAGACTGACGAGTTGTATGCGAGAAGAAAAAGGTCAGAAGAGGAGTTCCATTTCATTGCAAAAAAAGCTATGTTTATGTGATAAATATGATTGTTCTGAATTAATTTATTTTCCCTGTTTTTCTCCAAGGCACTTTACTTGGTTCTCTTTATTTCTTCAGGTCTGTTGAAATCTGTAAAATGAAACAATGATTGGAATGAACAAAAAATTATTTCAGCACAAAAACCTTAAAAAACAAGTGAAACACAATTTCTGTACATATATGCTAAAGCTAGACTATGCAAATATATTTATATGAAAAGGGGGCATTAGCAATAATAATAATAAATAGTTATGCAGTTATTAAAACAGCAAAATAATAAAATCTTACTATATTTATTATTATTCACCTAGAGATCTCCCTATGACTGCACACACACACACAAAAATTAATAAGCTATAATTTTTACGAGGCAGAGGATGAAAAAAATCTAAAATAAACCTATATTACTGATTCGACAGCACTGACACCATTGGATGAGAACTCAACTTAACTGGATGATGACATCACTGTTTTCTGCAGAGCTGCTTTATTGAACTCATTTCATAATTGATGTACTTTACACAGTTACTGAACCGAAATGAATCAACACTGAACTGATTCCAACTGAATAATGACTGTTTACTAATGACTGTCTTTTTTACAGCAGAATTGAATTCTGTTTGCATCATTGAATCGTTATTTATTATCACTGTAAAGCTGCTTTGAAACAATCTGTATTGTATAAAGCGCTACATAAATAAAGGTGACTTGACCTGACACAATAGTGTGGAAAAGCCTCAGAGAAGAGCAAATTGTGCAACACAGATGGCGAACGGATTGAAGGTTTTATGTTACACTGAGAACTAAAGCAGCGTCATAAAAGGCCATTGTCCATAAGTGTGGCTCTTTACTTCAAATAGTTAACATGCCATTTACAGTCAATTGAGAATGTAATCCCTGATTATATTCAGGTACTTTCTCTGACAGACGTAGTAGTGCCACAGTTTGACCTGCTTACACTTTTCTTATGTTTTTGCGTTCAGTTTGAGGAGCAGTACTGTATTTGAATCAGTTTTCAAACTTTTTTAGGTTGCGGATCACAAGTTCAACAGTTAAACAATACATTTTAACCACCCAACATCCAAATATGGGGGAAACCACCAACTACCTCAAAACAGGGGAGAAGATATAGAGTCCCAATATGCAAATTAAATATCAAGAATTATCTGTGTGATTGTTTATCAGTATATGTGTCTGTGTGGTAATGTTTCATGCTTTGTGATATGTTTTTCTTATTTTTATCTATGCAGCAACATAAAGTATAACAACAAAGCACACTTAATAATTTGAAGTATCCTTAATTTGTACTCTTTTGACATAGCTTCTCTTTTAATGATTACAGAGTGCTATTTTATTTTCATTTCATTGAAATGAGCTACACAGGTACTGTACATACATGAGCTAACTATTCACTTGCTAAGAAGTTAGTTAGTTCATTTTGAATTGATAAAATCTACTTATATATGTCTATTTCTATCAGCCACCTGGAATCCTTCACAGACCATCAGTGATCCACAGTCTGAGAAGCTCTGCACTAGAAACTCCACCAGAACAGACTTTTAACTAAAATATGAAAACCCTTTCATTACAAACAGGTTAAGTAAAAGCTAATTTGGGAGCTCCGTAATATTAGAAAGGTCATAAACAGTTAGGTGTAGTATTTCTCCTGTAGAGTTATGTTTAAGTATACTTCTGTACGTAGATTACACATTGTGTGTGTGTAACCAGAAACTGTCTATCATGTTCTTTTTTTAGAATGTGGTAGCGAGAACGTTGGGATGATTGTGTCCTAGATATTTGATCGCTTTGTGTTTGTTCTGGGCAAATATTTCCATAACAAACATTTTAGCTCTAATAGCGGAAACAAGTTTACCATTAAATCTGTGTATACATTATGTTAACTATTCACCTGCGACATCTATCCCTCTGAGCATCGTTGACTCCCTGCTAGTCTTGTAAGAAGCCGGGCACATCTTTTATAATCTAGAAAAAGACAAGAGTTAGACACGTTTAATTTGACAGACCTGTACCATATACAAATGTTTAAGTAAAAAAAATAATATAAAAGCTTCATACAGTGTGCAAGCATAATCATTTACCAGAATATATGCCAAAACATTTCAGGTCAATCATTAAAAATGAAATATTTCCAATCAATATGTTACACTCCTAGATATAGCAGCTGAAGTCATAATAATGGTATTCAATGAAATGGCACTTACAGGCTGGTATTGTGCAGTCCCTGGTATTATGATAGAGTTTATAAAAGTGTTTGCTGCATTTGGGGCTAAAATAAAGTGGCCCTGCAAAAATACAAAAAGATTTTAAATTGCTGTCAATTCGAAAATGAAGAAAATGCACAGAGATACAGACATTTGCTCACCTGTTAAATGTTTTAAAAATCTCTCCTTCTGTCGAAGATCTCTCGGAAAGACCTCTGTTAAAAGAAGAGAAATTCCTCAGGTCAGAAAAGTCTGCCACATAGCAGATCAGTTTAGCATAGTCTTTCTACAAGTATGGACTAAAATACTCTCATTATCCAAACACAGTAAGCCAGTGAATGTGATGATGCTTACCAAGAATGCGCTCATGCTGATATGACTTTGTAACTTTATTAACGTCTCTTGTTTCCATCGAATGCTCGATGATCTCGGGGGGATGCTGTGTGTTTCCCTCGCTGCGATGCTCCTGTGCCTGTCTCACTCTGTCCATTAGGAGGTCCAGCAGACTTGTGTCGTCCCTATCTCTCGGTTTGCAGTAGCCGGAGGTGAGGATCAGCAAAAGGAGCCCTATGAAGACAGGTGTGCGCACTGCACTCATGCTGAAAAGTGGGCAAAGAGAGCCCCTCTGCCCAGTGTCCAGTCTTACAGACCTGCAAGCACACCATGATCATTTCAGTCCCCTGCCACTTACATGATTTATTGATTCACATTAAATGAATGGACGGTTGACACATAATTAGATTTTGTCCATAGACTTTTTTAGTCATCGTGTACATTTTAGGTTGAAAAGTATATAAATGCATATGTCTTTTAATTTTTGCATCCTGCTATACTTCATCTAAAATTGTTTTAAACTGCTTTTTGGTGATTATTGTATAATTATTATGCATACAGATTTACAATCTCATATTAATTGAAAGATTTTGGAAGACACTGAAAAATATTGAATTGTTTAAAATATTTTAAAAATTAAAAGACATCTGCATTGATATACTTTTCAACCTGAAAGTAGCTGGATATTATTAATTATGAAATTATTGACAAACCTTGGTCCATATAGGGGGGTACTTGACCAAGGTTTGTCAATAATTTAATAATATCCAGCTAAAAGAAGTAAACACAATCTCTTCTCTTATTCCTAAGTTGTAACATGCATTAAATAAGTTCTTGATTCACAAAACAAGTTAATGTAGCTTCAGGCTTTGTCCGATATCTCTAAACAATCAAAGCATCACAGACCCACACCAGAATCCCGAGTTTTCTCCACTTTTACGCACGAACGCTCTTGCGCAAAGGCGCTTCGGAAACACCTGTTTGTTTGGTAAAGTAACAAATTACCTGTTTTTCTTCAATGCAGATTTGGTTTACACTTGTTCGACGGCCTTCCCGTGTTTAATAATGTTAAAGCAATGCACATCAAATAGACTCCGCTGGCGTCGCCTCTCCAAAGGTACTTCCACAAGCTCTAGCGCACCATGACACAAGGAGAGCGAGTCTCTTTTATATGGTTAAAGACCGCCGTGGTCATCTGTTGATCGTGTTGACTCGAAGTGGGTGGAAATTGACGAAAGTCCGCCGCTTTTTATTTATTTATTTTCCCCCTCCGGTGCGTAAAGTTGCTTCAGATCATCCGGCATGGGTTCCTCACTTTTTATTGTCAGCTGCAGACGTAAGGAGCTGTCCCATGTGGATTACCCCGGCATGTCTTTAATTAGAAACGCGTTAAGAGCACTCCTTAAAAAATGCATTTTAATTTTGTTGGATCACCGTCTCGTAACGCGCATCTTCCGGTGGTCCAATTTGGCACGAGTGGAAAGATTCTCACCAGAAGTGCTTTCTTTGTCCTAATGCCTCTTTGTATCTTCTTATTAAGTGACACTATGTGCGCGCGGTGCTTCTCGGCTCCTTTATATTTAAAGTTTCCCCGAAGAGGATGCTGCGGTTTTGTATTTTAGCGCAAAATATCATCAGAACCCTTCATGGTAAGAGCTTGAGTGGGAAGGCAGAATCTCCTGGAGACTATCAACAGCAGCGTCTATGAGAAGACTGAGGCCTTCTCCAATATTGGTTTCGTTCTCAATCTCGACATTACACCACTCCCTTTGAGTATAGAAAAAAACCCTCATATTTCATTCCCCTCCTCTTTGGCTCTCAAACGGTTCAAATTCAAGTTGCACACCATTCTGCCGTGCGCTTCCATGTCCATAGCTGATGATAATCAGGATTATATACCTTGGGAACTATTATTAATCATCTTGCATGGATTAATCTGGGATAACGTGATGCGGTGTTGAGACACAGCTCAACAGTGCCACACAGTGAATGTGTTCATTTGAATGATAAGTGCTACGAAATGGGCTCAAGGTGAACCTATAGAGATAGTTAACTCGACAACTGAAAATTCTGTCATCATTTACTCGCCCACATTTCGTTCCACACCTGTATGACTTTCTTTCTTCCGTGGAAGGAAAAAAGAAGATAAATCATGTGGTGTGGGTTTTATATATCAGTGTTGGTTTACTGTTGTTTTGGACTTGTTTTGGAAAAATATGAAACATAAAAAAGAAAATTATGATAGAATTATTATTATTTATTTATTTTTATTGTAATACATTTTTGTGTAAACTAACTATCATGAAGCAGGTGAAATATGACAAGGTTTCCTTGCCCAACAAACCCACTAAACCTGATAAATTGCTTATGATATTCCACATTACACTTTGGATTAAAGCATCTGCTAAATGAATAAATGTAAATATAATTGCTTTCATAAATGTTCTAAGCAAAATCAAAGTTGTTTTGCAGTGACAGCATGCGGATATGAGTTAAAACTCAAAACAATAGAAATTACAGAAATTATTGTGACAAGTTAAATGAATGAAAACAAAAAGTATCTAAAGTTATAAAATAACAATGAAAACAATTGTATAGAGTAGAAGAGAGTACTCACTCTCACACCAGTGGCCATCACACAGTTGTTCCTGTCTTTGTGCCAAATAAATAATTTATTCTTTCAGTTTTTAATAGCCCATGTTCCATGTCTTTTATCACCCACAGACCCTCTTTCTTTCTTGCAGTCCTGTAGTCCTGGTTTCTCTGTCCCACGTTCTCTTTTCCTTATCCTCTTCTCTCTCTTTCCCTTCACAAATCATCCATACTGTACTTGTGAATGAAATGTTACTGCATCCCTTATTTCATCATCTGTGGTTAAAATGTTCTTCAAAGCTGCCCCTAGTTATCTAAATGACTTAATAGATATGATGCACCACATGAGCGGGTACAACTAAGATAACAGCTCAAGTAGTGGCAAGTTGTCGCCCACAGTTTCTACATGTGTGAAGTATTCTGTGTTATTTACTACATCTTTAATGCAGAGACACTGCACTAAAGTAAAGCTTTAACACTGCAGAGACCTTGAAACCACAAGATTTGACAGAAGTTTCAGATCTGCAAATATTTTCTTTGGTTTAAAGTTGAATTCTGTTTGTTTTTGCTTTTAAAGTTATTTTTGTTTCCTATTTGACTATTAAATATACATAGATAAAATTTTATTTAAACCACTTATTTCTTCGGAATTCCCTTCCAAACATTATAGTCATTCCAAAAGCAGACTTAATGTTTTGATAGCTTTTTTTTAAGTTTACATAGAGAGTATAAATTCTTTTTACTCAAGTTTTACTCAAACCACAGTAAGGTTTTTTCCATGGTCATCATCACTGCAGAACACGAGATCCAGGGGGAGAGGTTGAATCCAGATCCAACTCCTACCACTTTACATATCCCTAAACCTACCTGTCTCCACCCCCTGGATCTGGATCTTGGATCTCATGTTCTGCAGTGAGGAGCTACTTCAAGCATTCAAGGCACGTACTCCACCCACGTCCAATTTTAAAATCTTTATTATTATTATTTTACTCCAATACTTAGACTCTATGGAAAATTACTTTTTAAATTAATACATTTAATTTAAAATGTCACTGTGAGGCAGAAACCTTGTATATTTCGTCTTTTTTCCCCATAAATCATCATTGGTCAACCTTTACATCTGTCTGTGGGTTTTGCAAATATTTAATCAATGAAAAGTTTAAAAGGAGCTTGTGACTAAAACCTTGTAACTCTATTGGCTCCCAAAAAATGTCAGTCAAACTTCATAGCCCCACCACTACGGTGTATATTTTAGGACATCCTTCAACCTCAGTCATACAACGAAAATGTGTCATGCCTTAGACTAAAAGGATTCAGTCACTGGACAAAACAGCATCGCGTCTTAGACTGAAAAGCTTCAGGTCTCAGGAAAAACGACATCAGGTGTCAGGTCTCATACAATCGGACAAAACAGCCTCAGACCAAAAGGCAGCAGACATAAAGGCATCAGACGAAATGGACTTAGAAGGAAGCAAATTGCTTAGTTTTACTACAAATACCATAAACTATAGTGTAACAAAACCATGGTTAATTTGTGGTTACCGTGGTTATTTTGTTATTATTTTTGTAGTAAAATCATGGTTAATATTCATAATGGAAGTAAAAAAATCTTACCAGTAGGGGGTGCTCACCCTGTGGTCTATGTGGATCCTAACACCCCTGTATAGTGATGGGGACACACTGTCAAAAAACACCGTCCTTCGGAAGAGATGTTAAACCGAGGTCCTGACTCCCTGTGGTCGTTAAAAATCCCAGGAGGTCCTTCGAAAAGAGTAGGGGTGTTAACCTGACATTCTGGCCAAATTTGCCCATTGACCTCTGTCCATCATGGCCTCCTAATCATCCTAATCATCATGATTAAGGAAGGAATCATTTTTCCTGAGACCTGAGGCCTTTCAGTCTAAGGTGTGATGCTGGTTTGTCCAAAGACTGAGCCTTTTTGGCTGGATCCCAAATGGCACCCTAAACCCTCTGAGTCTGCACTTTCTTGCCGCTTTGACTGCCGGGTAAGGTCCGCGTAGCTCGCAAACTTGCGGGCTCAGCTGAAGTGCGCATCGAGGGCGCATAGCGGCCACAAAGGGGGCGCTTGCGATCACTTCTGAAACCTAAAATGATGAATGGGACACCCTACGGTCTCGTGGACTTAACGGACACGCGCACCCTGCAGCCATTATAAGTCCACAAGACCGAAAGTGCTATGAAGTGTGCCATTTGGGATTCAGCCTTAGGCATGATGCCTTTTTGTTGTATGACTGAGGTCGGAGGATGTTCTAAAATGAACACCGTACACCCCACCTCTATCGCTAGTGCAGCTTGGAGCGTCTCTGCTTGTCTGCAGTCCAAAGGTAAATAAAGAACTTGTTCTTTGAAAAAGTTCAGCGTTTTCTTTACTCAAAAAGAAACATATAAAGACTAATGCTTTATGTATTTGAGGAGCGGAGAAGAGTGTTGCAGACGCAGTGGGGACATCTCCAGTGTCATTTCCAGAGCCTGGAACAGGTTCAGAAGGTCTGGTAGTGTGAGTAGAAGGCATGGTGGAGGCAGACAACGGGTCACAACACCAAATCAAGACCGATACTTGACCCTGCATGCCCACAGATATCGTTTCAAGCCTGCAGTTAGCCTGTGAAATGACCTTCAGGATGCAACAGGGGTGCGAGTGTCCACTCAGACTGTGAGGAGACGACTTCATGAAGTTGGCTTAAGAGCCAGAAGACCAGCTGTGAGGGTGCCTCTTTCCAGAGCCCAGAAACTGGCACGTCTGCAGTGGGCCACAAAACACCGCAGGTGGACACTTAATGAGTGGGGTACAGTACTCTTCACAGATGAGTCCTGGTTCTGCGTGAACTTCCTAGACAGGCGTAGGAGGAGCTGGCATCGCCCTGGGGAGAGAAATTTGCCACAAAATGTTGTACAGCATGACAGTTTTGGTGGATCATCGCTCATGGTTTGGGGAGGCATCTCCATTGGTGGAAGGACAGAGCTTGTCATCGTTGAAAATGGCAGCTTGACAGGCCAAAGGTATAGTGATGAAATCCTGAGACCAGTTGTGCGAATGTATGCTGGTGCAATGTGGCCAGATTTCATGCTTATGGATGACAATGCCCGCCCACATTGAGCAAGGCTGGTGACGGAATTTTTGGAAGAGAAGGGCATCTCAAGGATGGAGTGGCCAGCCCGGTCACCCGACTTGAACCCCATTGAACACATTTGGGAGCAGCTACAGTTAAGAGTGCAAGCACGCCAGAACGTTCCCTCCAGGAACCCGTGTGGAGTTGCGAACAGCATTGCTGGAGGAATGGCAAGCCATCCCTCAACAGAATATACAAAACCTCATCTCAAGTATGCACAGACGATGTGAGGCTGTGATCAACGTCAGAGGTGGTAACACTGACTACTGACTGGGTGTCTCAATGCATAACGCTTGTTGTTTGTTGTTCATGACTTATTTGTCGCATTTGTTAAACCATGTTTGTTTTACAATATGAACTCAGATTTTTGATCTGCTGTAACGTGCAATAACATCTTATTTTGTTGAACTGAAAAAACTCTCTTTCCTGTTCTGGTTCCTGCTTCAAGCTCAAGAGTGACTACAGTACAGTACAGTACAGTATCCAGTGCATCATCATTATGACCATTGTGCTCGCTCCTTGAGGCACTCAAAAGGCACTACACTGCTGCACTGCTTAAGAGGCATTAAGAGGCATTTCTAGTCAATTGTGACTTCAGGTGAATCAAAGAAGTACTGAACAACCAACAGTTTTTTGATGCCCTTTTGATTTCATGAATTTGTGACAAGCCACTTCACACCTTGTGACAAACAATCATGTCTGGGCACCATCAAAAGCAATGAGGCATGAAATTCCATTGATGACAACACTGATTAATAGCAGAATTACATGTTATACATGAATTTTGAACAATACCCGTTCTTGTCTTAGGACAACTTTGATTAACTTTTTTGATCCACTTCAAACGTTGACTACTGTATATATATATATATATATATATATATATATATTCCTTTTTATTTGAATTCATCTAACTTAAGAAGGTCTTGGACCTGAGATATATAGAACATTTATAGAGAAGTATGCGATATGTATGCATATCGCATGTAAGCATATCATCCCCTATAGGTCGATATGCATACATGGGTCAACATTTGAACTTTCATCAAAGCTGTCCTAAAACCTTCTTCTTAAGACAACTTAGTTCTTAGAACAACTTTGATGAACTTTTTTGATCCACTTCAAATGTTGACTACTGTATATGCTGTATATATAATTTTAAACTCTTTAAACTCACAAAAAAGTTCAAAGAAATGTTATTTAACTATATACTATAATAACTGCAACTGTGCTACGTATGTGCTTTTTTTTCATTTTAATTCTAAAAAAGAACTGTTGAATTAAATCAATGCAAGAGAATTAAGTAGTAGGCCTACTTTATGCAGCACATGCTTGACACAGCACAAACAGCGACACTAAGCCTCCCACGTGTAGCCTTTATCTTCTCCCTGCCTCTCTTCAAACCAATCTGTCATCAGACTCTTTCTTAACGGTCAGTAGATTCTGCTGTCATCCACTCAAACTGCAGTGATCCTCTACATCTAGTATCACATAATAAGCGCTCCAGATCGGCCATAATTCAGTGCTTGGTATGACACCAGCCATGTCGACCCATATCCAAATATGCATTGCACAGTCCAGCCTACACATTCAGCCACTGATCCTAAAATCCACTGATCTTCTTTCAGTCATTAACTCATTAATCTTGGCTCATGCCAGTTCCCTGTCCACAGCCTTAATCTCTGCTGACCTGTTTGCCATATCTGATATCATTGACAACTTTGACAGCAGTTTTGACATGTATGCGTGATTAGTTACGCCTGTTCGTTGTCACGTCAGCATCATATGTTTGGTTTTGACTGAAGGCCAAAGCAGCTGTCCATATACAGCCATACCTGATGATTCCAGTTTTTCCAGGCGTTCCGAGACTTGTTTATACCGGAAAGTTTGACGGGAGCTTTTTACAGTGTAAAACTGCTGAGTCAGTTAGTGGTTGGTTAGATAATTGCTATATTTCTAATGCCATGCTATACTTAGAGACTGTCACTAATAACTGCTCTACTCAGGTCTGTAGTTGATTAAAGGTGAAGTGTGTCATTTTTAGTACAAAAGTGAATTGTAAAAATAATTGTTTCTTTACATGTCTACTATTAGTCAGACAGACACACCATCATTCAAAGTTTTGGAGTCTGTGATAATTTATGTTTTTGAAAGAAGTATCTTATGCTCACATAGGTTGTATTTATTTAATCAAATATTCAGTAAAAGCAGTAATATTAAATTAAAATATGATTTATTGCTGTGAGGGCAAAGCTAAATTTTCAACTGCCATTTCTCCAGTGTTCAGTGTCACATGATCCTTCAGAAATCATATAATATGTTGATTTGGTGCTCAAGAAGCATTTATTTTTTTATCAATGCTACATTTCGATTTTTTTTTTTTTTTTTTTTTTTCATGATTCTTTTATGAATAAAAAGGAAAAAAAAAAAACAGCATTTATTTGAAATATAAATCTCCTCAAGTGCAGCCCAAAGTGCTGTACAAAGCAATCAGTCAATTATAAAAGCCTTTACTGTCACTTTTGATCAATTTAATGCATCTATGCTAAATATAAGTATTCATTTCTTTTAAAGCATTAGTTCACTTTCAAATGAAAATTAGCCCATGCTTTACTCACCCTCAAGCCATCCTAGGTGTATATGACTTTCTTCTTTCTGATGAACACAACTGGAGAAATATTAACGCATACAAGCTTGCAGTGCATGGGTCATGACTCACAAGTATGAGCTGAAGAAAGTGCTTCCATCCACATCCATCCATCATAAACGTGTACTCCACACAGCTCCAGCGGGTTAATAAAGTCCTTCTGAAGCGAAATGACGTGTTTGTGTAAAAAAAAAAAAAAACCCATATTTAACAAGTTGTGAAGTAAAATATCTAGCTTCCGCCAGACCGTCTCCCGTATTCAACGTATGAAGAAAGTGTAAAACTCTTGCAGTTCAAAACGCTTACGCTATGTCCTATGCCTTCCCTATTCAACTTATGGAAAAAGTGTAACTGGCGTGACGCCAGTTTACTCTTTCTTTGTAACTTGAATATGGAAGGTGTTCTGGCAGAGGCTATTTACTTCATAACTTAAATATGGATATTTTTTTACACAAACGCATCACTTCACTTCAGAAGGACTTTATTAACCCCTGGAGCCGTGTGGAGTACATTTATGATGGATGGATGTGGATGGAAGCACTTTGTTCATACTCGTCGGAATCGCTCACTGCCATTACAAAGCTCGGATGCGTATATTTCTTAATATTTCTCCCATTGCGTTCATCAGAAAGAAGAAAGTCATATGCACCTAGGATGGCTTGAGGGTGAGTAAAGCTTTGGCTAATTTTCATTCGAAAGTGAATTAATCCTTTAACCTCAGACTTTTGAATGGCCATCATCAATGGATAAATACGTTTTGGTGTAGTTACAACATCTACCAGCAGGGGCAAAGTGGACCATGTTAACCAGACAACCCTTGACCGCAAAATGTGAATCTGAATAAAAAAAAAAGTTATCACCTGAATTCTAGAAAATGTCTTGAATGAGTAGATATGTTTGTGGACTGATGTTATTTCTAATGTCATTTATTGTCAGTTATATGTATGATTTTATTTTTTATTAATGTTCCTGGATTCCACACATTACTTTTTGTAAGAGAACAGCTAAGTCTATTTGTCAGGTTCTTTTCTTGGACTATTAACATGCATCCATAAATAGTATGTGCACACAGTCAAATAACAGTAATACCTTATAGCACATGTTCTGATTAATTAGCATCAACAAGGAGTCCCACTTAGAAAAGTAGCAGGGGTCTTCTTGAAATCTCTGTGCTTCATGTAAAGCCAGCAGACCCAAGTAAAATGGGTCAAATCATTTTTTCTGATGAGGATAGGTAATTTTTTTTATTTAATTTAGTTAGTTGTAATGATTGGACTTTTTTTTTTTTACTGGGGAGTATGTATGAGTATGAGTTCTGAAAGTTGCTATATGTCATATAGTATATCATTTCCATCTTTTATCTCAAAACATCAATGACAGTTTGATTCCATGGTATGAGGAACCTGAACTCATGAACATTTGCTGTGTTCCTGTTGGGAAATAAATGTGTGAACATGTCTCTTGTATACAGCAAAACTATTATCCCGTTTCTGGAAGTGTATATGCGGTTTGTCGTCGGTAACCTTAGAGACCAAGCAAGCAGAGACAGTTCTGAAATGACTCATTCAGGAGCAGAATGCATGTAAGCGGATTTAATCTCAAAGGAATATAGTTCAGCCAAAAATAAATGTGGAGATTCTTTCAAATTTACTTTGTTTTGCACAGATAAAACAAATAAAATAAAACAGCTTACAGGTTTGGAATGACATGATGGTGGGTAAACAATGACAGAATTGTAGTTTTAGGGTGTTTTAAAATTCCTGTAATCATTAGCACTCTTTGATTCTTCGTCTCAGTAACAGTATACAAATATATATTCAATGTGGTGTTGATGGAATAACGCTTTTCTATGTTGAGGCTTGTGAACAATCTTCAAAGTGAAAGCATCAGTTGACAGAGGAAGGATAGAGCAGTTTGAAGACAAACTATGTGGTAATTGTTTATATAGGATTACAAATTCATACATTTTTATTCCCATCTATCTTTTTGGAAGCACAAAAATCTTCGTTGAAAACCCCCAAATCCTTAGAAAAACATGACTTCACTTGAAGAGTAATTTCACAGGATCTAATACAGCACAAGCTGTTGATTTGACACCACACTGGAAAAAGATTTACCATTGCTTGAGGGCTTATACCACACAAATGACTTTCTATATAAGTCTATATAAGTATATGGCATATTTCTATACAAGTATATGGCATATATAAGAGGCTTTTTATATAGACCTCAACCCTGACAGTTTATTTAAAATTTTACTGAATTTTCAAATTTTGAATGAGTGAATGAGTGAATGAATACATAAATAAATAAATAAATAAATACCACATTAACTGAAATTAAGTAATCATCATTATGCAAGAATCTACAATATTCATATATTTTCAAATACATCAATTGAGGTATTGTAGTAATATTGTAGTAGATTTAGGCAAGCTGTTTTGTGTGCAATTTGCCAATATTAAAAATATAACCCAAAGTCTGACAGCAGCAATACACTAATTTCTTATAATTTCTCTGAATTTTATTAAGCAGATTTACTTAAATTATAACACAATTTCAAAAAGCACTGCATGTGTGATTTTTAGATTAGTTTTGCAAGTACTTTCGAAGCTCACACTGATACTTTGCTATGTGTATATATTTCTCTTTGATATTAAAAATTGACAGCCTAAATAAAAGAGGGAATTCCTTTTGATAATTTATTAATGATGTACTGAGAGACTAACTGAGCTCCAGTCTGAGAGGAAATCCTTATTACGCTAACAGAGAAAATGAATAGCTTAGAAATGTACTTTCCACAGCACAGAAAATACCTGGCAATCAATAATCAATAACAATGTCTCTTACCTTCATCAGACCTGTTGGGAAATGCTCTGCTAATTATGTCTTCATGATATTCACTAGTTGTTTTCTATTTATCTTGAAATACCACTGGTTGAATTTGTGTTGCAATTGCAAATAAATATTTCTATTCTGTTCAGTTAAATTCTCTACAAGCAGTAAGTGATAACAATACATTTGCTAAGGATTTTGAAAGCTTACAAGGATTTCGAAAGCTTTACGATGGCATTAGCTAAAGACCATTAGTGTCATTATACACACTTTGCATTGCCAAAGGCTGTAATGATAGACGTTAAACTCAGCACTTTTGCATACATTTTAAGCTGTGATTCCTTAAGATCCAATGGAAACATAAACTTGGTGGATGTCAAATTGCTACCTGAAGAATCACACGTACATGAGAATGTGGAGCCAAAATCAATATTTCAATTTTGATTGCAGGTGTCTGTATCTTCCAGATTTCCAAATTCCATCCCTGCCGCTGTTGAGATAACACATTATCACTTCTTTGTTGGCCAACATACTGTGATGAATGCACTTAAAGATGTGACACAAGCTCTGGTGAGTGAAACTGAAGTCTCTAGAGAGAAATCTATTGCTGTCTGCACGTTTCTTGTACTGCCAATGCTTTTCAATTCTATGATTCAAATAGTCTTGTTTAAGAAATATAACCACAGCATATCGACTTTTTTTTTTTAAATTGCAGTTAACAGTTAAAGGGTTAATTCATTTTAAGTTGACATCAGGAGCATGCAGCACTTAAAGACAGGCAGAAACTACGGAGGACAAGACAAAAAATGTGCATGGCTATTTAGCAAGACTAATACGTCTCTTATGCTACACCTAAATCTTTTGAGAAAGACATGCAATAGTGAAGGCTAAAATCACTCTGGGTGAGTAATTTTGACACCCCCCTCATGGAGACTTTAAGGTCATCTGTGCACAACTCCCTAGAAGTCATCAGAGAAAAGACACATCAGGCAATTCTGTGATGAAGAGCCTCATGCAGTAAATTCCTCTGTGGTCAGGAAAAAAAGCTGATTCATTCTTCAAATCTTTGGACTACAAATGAGCATCTTTTGCTCAGCTAGAATGAGAAATATTTACATGAAAGCATTTTCATGCATTTCAAGCATTTTGGGAATTGTTATATTGTATGTGTAAGTGATCTGAGTCAGCATCAAAATAGAGAAGGTTTAACAAAAGAGAAATATGTGCACTCACACTGCCTCTTACATCAAAAAAATGACGGGGAAAACCACTTTCACGTAAAATGGGGTTGGTTAAAACAACACAAAATGTAAGCTAAAGATTTTACTGGGATTTATTTTCTAAGACCAACTGTCAAGAAACCAGGAACTTAATCTGTAAAGATAAGACTTAAGGTTAACTTTGAATTTATACTATACCATCCATAAATTATGTCTTGGAAGAGTTTCCTTCCAGCTGAGGCCAGGCTGAAAATGAATCATTGGATTTTGAACCAGCTCCTGGTGGTGTGGATCTGAAAGTTTATATAAGGCCACATTAAAAAAAAAAAAAACACACAAAAAAGACATGACATTCATTTACTCACCTGAATGTGTTGCTTTATACAAAAGTTAGTTCCTACCACGTTCCAAAAGTGCACTGCACTGTGACTTTCACTGTATAAATCACTCTGCTTCTCTGTGTTTCACCTTTCAGGCAGTCTCTTGCTTTTACGTCATGCTGGAATAACCATAATTACGACGACAAGTCAGAATATTCTCAGAAGATTCCAAATTCACAAGTTGTTAGAAACAAGTTGTACCAGGACATGTACGCTTTTTTACAAATCAGAATCTCCTAATAAAGGTAATTCTGAACATGTTGTGAATGCACCAAGTGTAAGTATTAGTTGGGGAGTATTTTATGATTCTCTCTGTAAGTTAGATTGAATAAGCAGGCTAAAGAAATTCACTTTTTGTCACCACCTACTGGCGATAGCTGACTGTCTTTAACAGGTTTGTTCAAAAACGTGGATTAATGCTGCCTTTACACACATCGACATAACCTGTATTTGACCGAAGCTCAGCGCCGCGCAGCACCGCGCCACGTCTTTAAAATTCGAACGCATTGTTTTCTATGAGTGTACGCACACCGGTGGCGACATTCGGCGCCTGTCCGCGGCGCCCAGAAAACAATAGAAAACAATGCGTTCGAATTTTAAGACGTGTCGCGGCGCTGAGCTTCGCGTCCGGTGTGCGAGCCCCTTAAGGTGTCCCCTGAATGTGTCTGTGAAATTTCAGCTCAAAATACCCCATAGATTTTTTTAAATTTTTTTAACTGCCTATTTTGGGGCATCATTAACTATGCACCGAACTATGCTGCGGCCCCTTTAAATCACGTGTTCCCTGCCCCCTCTGAGCTGTCGACTAAAATACAGTGCATTTACAAAGTTCACACAGCTAATATAACCCTCAAATGGATCTTTACAAGATGTTCGTCATGCATGCTGCACGCATACATCGATTTCTGTGAGTATAGTATTTATTTGGATGTTTACATTTGATTCTGAATGAGTTTGAGGCTATGCTGCATGGCTAAAGCTAACATTACACACTGTTGGAGAGATTTATAAAGAATGAAGTTGTGTTTGTGCATTATACAGACTGCAAGTGTTTAAAAATGAAAATAGCGACGGCTCTTGTCTCCGTGAATACAGTAAGAAACGGTAACTTTAACCACATTTAACAGTACATTAGCAACATGCTAACGAAACATTTAGAAAGACAATTCACAAATATCACTAAAAATATCATGTTATCATGGATCATGTCAGTTATTATTGCTCCATCTGCCATTTTTTGCTATTGTTCTTGTTTTGCTTACCTAGTCTATTGATTCAGCTGTGCACAGATCCAGACGTCTAATGCTTTGAACATGGACTGGCATATGCAAATATTGGGGGCATACATATTAATGATCCCGACTGTTACGTAACAGTCGGTGTTGTGTTGAGATTTGCCTGTTCTTCGGAGGTCTTTTAAACAAATGAGATTTATATAAGAAAGAGGAAACAATGGTGTTTGAGACTCGTCATTTCCATGTACTGAACTCTTGTTATTTAACTATGCCAAGGAAAATTCAATTTTTAATTCTAAGGCACCTTTAAGGAACAAAACCACTGTTGTGTGTTGCTCTGAGAAGCGCAATGGTTTAATTTGGCTGTGGCTTTGTTTGGAACTATTTTCGTTTACTATTATGTTACTGTAAGTTACTCAATATTACCTTGTTGTTTATTAAACTGTTCTATAAAAGAAATGACAGACTCTAAATCGTGCTGTGTGAATATTAGCACAGACAATTGATATTTGGTTTATTCAGTAGGGTATAACTCACGACTTTATATAGAAACTTTTTTTTGGTGGGGTTGTGTTGAGAGAGTGGGCTGTGTGTCACGCTGCTTTTGAAAATCTCCACCCATGGGACATGTTATGTAGGTGGATTTATTTGTCGCAATCACACCTCAGATCTCAGCTGTCCCCAATCTGCAGTTAGCTTTGAATGAACATGAGGGAATCCCTCTTGCTCCAAGATCAAAGCAAAAGAGCACCAAGCTGCAAGGCAAATCAGACTAGGAAACCCTCAGTTTACTTTAGCAAGTCAGGTCTTTTGAGGAAAATTGTGAAAGTGGTTTGCATTTAAGAGTTATATTCATTTATTTTTCACTTGCAAGTATAGCGTGGTAGAAGTTTACACATTGCACATAACTGAAAACTTGGATCAGGTAGAATCACAAATTAATGGCTTTTTTACAGCTGTTTTATAGTTATTGTTCACTTTATCTTTATTAGTTTTGTATTTAGAGTTTTTGTTTTACTTGTACTAGATGCATTATTCCTGGTAAATAATGAAAAACAGCTTATAAAATGTGATTGCTTAAAATGCATACCCTGAAACCTTACCAAATCTACCTTGTCAATTCTTATTGGTTTATGAGGATTATGAGGATTCCGTTTTCTGAATGTAACTGATGTAGCTGCCAATAGACCCTTGACCAAACCTTTCTCAGGCTCATCAATTGATGTTATGAAATCTTGAAAGAATTTTTGAAATCCAGATTTGGTGATTTATTTCTTTTTACCATATCTGACTTACAAATAAATATTGAAGGTTTTGCAAGACATAATAATATAGGGAGGGAATTCAGTCCTCCTCATTCTTGAGCCTCATTCTGAACCTCTGTGCCGTGAGAAACTAGCTGAAGACAAAAACATGTGAAAAGAAATGTTGCTCAGAGGATGCTCTTTTTAAAACCCAGGAGTCTTAATGGAGTTTATAGTTAATTTTCAATTAATTAACTTCTCAGATGCTCCACCTAGAAACTGAGTGCATGTGAAACCTATTAATAGCAGATTTCATTTCAAATGGCAAATCAGAGAAACAGGAAACAACCAAGATTAAACATAGCTCCTTTATGATTTTTTTTTTTTCTATGGGAAAACATTAGCAAATCAGCCAGAAAATGTTTAGAAAAACTTAAGTAAATCTAAACCAATGGTTTATTTCTCAAACTGAAGTTATTGAATTGCCCTGTTGTCTGTAGGAAGTCATGTTGTTATTCTCTAGCATGTGTTTATTGACCTTGGCAAGCTCTTGTTTGTGTTTCTGTAGCCTAATATAACCTCTGCGAACAGAATTGCACAATTCAGGATTCCACCTGGTCATCCAGGCCTGATGAATCCTTCTTGGGGAGTGTGTCTATAGTTTATAAGACAGACCCACATCTTGGCTGCTACTGCAGGTATTACTTACTGCCCCATATCATCACTTACCAGCTGCACAGATGGCAGGCTAAAACAAAGCCCAGCTTTTGACGTGTGTAGTGTGTATTTGTATTTATTTAACCCTCTCAAGTTTTCTCTCCAGCTTTAACAGCCCAATGCTACATATTTATCTAAGCAGCTGAGCGTGTAGGGTGCTGGCACTTTACGCATGTTTGCAACTGCTCCTGCCATGAACTAATGTACTATCCTATTTTGTTTTTTGTCTTCTGTCTTATCTATGTCTTCATCGGGAACAACTGAAAATGCCAATGGATATTACTGGCAGGATGTACTGCTACTTGTGTTACAATCTCTGTGCACAATAATCAAATGGCAAGTGCTTGCCATTTGCCATACTGTTGCCATTGATGAATACTGTGTGTACTACTGTTTTCTGATCAACAAAAAGCAGCCTGGTGAGCATAAGAGACTTCTTTCAAAAACTTTAGGTTTTGTATTTGTCATGTTGAGTATTTGCTATTGTTAAAAAAGGAAAGGTGTTGTTTTGCTTTAGAACAGACTAAAAGCTCAGATTCACAAAGATGATTCAGATCAATGTCTGCTATTAACAGTCAAATATTTCAGTATGAACTCAAATAATTCTCTTTAGATTCTTTCACAACCAAATTATCAGAGCTATGCTGTCCACATTTAATTTTATAGCTTCATAGTCTTACTGTATGTCAACCCATCGCTCATTATCTTTATATCTCCTTAGGTATTTTGGGAGAAACATTTGAAACAACTTTGATACTTAGTTATAACTTGTTTTGAGCAACAAAATGTTCTTCAGAGACAAGAAGTATTTACACGGTGTGAGGTGAGATCTGAAGAGTTTCTGCACACATGAGTTTGTGGATGAACTAATCAAACTGACAACCCATAAAGGGAGTTCACAGCACTGAATCTGTGGTCTCAAAATCTGCAGCCAGCAACTGATTCTTTTATGTCGACAGATAAGGTAATTATAATCAAACTATCATAACAGTGTAATTTTAAAGTATATTTGAGACAATAGACCATATAGATCTGGCTGTGTGTAGTTTGAATTAATCTCTTTTCTTTGCATGACACTCTAAAATTACAGTAAAGAATAGCTCTTTCAGCATTATCCTGAAGAGAGTCTCTCGGAAACACGCATAAATGTCACATCCTTTTGATTTTCCCACCATAAAAATCAGTTTACAGGCTTTCATTAACAACCAAGGAAGGTCTTGTTTTTAAACTTTTCCTTACAAAGGTTTCCTTACCTTAGTTTGTGAAGCAGTCCGGCGTAAAATGACAGCATGGCAACAACACTCTACTACAACAACACTTTAAAGCAACCCAACATGGCCTCGCTCCCTTTGTTGCATGTTCTCAGGGGCAGGGTTTGAATAAATTTTAGGGTTATTGATGTCAATAACCCGGGAAGAAGCTCGTTGTAGCCAGTCGTTTGTTGTAGTCCTTAAACAGCAAATTTTCTTAAAAAGAAAATATCTCTCTTTGCATTGAACTTTGAGCGTTATGACGCGAATTCGCGTCTGTTGTGAAGGGATTTTCACGCGCGAATGAAGCGAGTAAACTCAAAATGTTCAAGCGTCCAACTACGCGCGAATAGCGCGATTTATTCGCGCAAGTCGCGTCTGGTGTGAACGCAGTATAACTTTGTAGATGTTGTTTATGCTCTAACAGCAACAATACACACTAACTAAAGTTAAAAAAGTGAACTCATAATTTACCACCCCTTTAAAGGTAGGGTAGGCAAATTTTTCATAAACATTTTTTGTTATACTGGTTGAAACTCTCTTCACATCCTGATAGCAGTCAATAATAGAATGGTCTAAAAATTAAAAAATGTACATATATCTTCTGTGGAAGTCTCAGGACCAAAAAATGTTCGTCCAATCATTGCATTTGATCCGAATGCAATGATATAATGTCCTACCTGCCTGTCAACATACAGTGGTATGCGAAAGTTTGGGAACCCCTTGCAGAATCTGTGAAAATGTGAATAATTTTAAGAAAATAAGAGAGATCATACAAAATGCATGTTATTTTTTGTAGTACTGTCCTGAGTAAGATATTTTACATAAAAGATGTTTACATATAATCCACATGACAAAAAATAGCTGAATTTATTAAAATATCTCCGTTCAAAAGTTTGGGAACCCTTGATTCTTAATACTATGTGTGGTTACCTGGATGATCTACAACTGTTTTTTTTTTTGTTTTGTGATGGTTCTTCATGAGTCCCTTGTTTGTCCTGAGCAGTTAAACTGAGCTCTGTTCTTCAGAAAAATCCTCCATGTCCTGCAGATTCTTCAGTTTTCAAGCATTTTTTGCATATTTGAACCCTTTACAGCAGTGACTGAATGATTTTGAGATCCGTCTTTTCACACTGAGGACAATTGAGGGACTCAAACTCAACTATTAAAAAAGGTTCAAACATTCACTGATGCTCCAGAAGGAAACACGATGCATTTAGAGCCAGGGGGTGAAAACTTTTTGAATTTGAAGATCAAGGTAAATTTGTCTTCGGGAAACATGCAAGTATCTTCTGTTGCTTCCAAAGGGCAGTACTAACTGAAAAAAAATATTTCAACAAAATAAGAAAAATTGGGACTTCTTCATACTGTTCAAAAGTTTTCACCCCCCGACTCTTAATGCGTCTTGTTTCCTTCTGGAGCATCAGTGAATGTTTGAACCTTTCACAGTAATCAATAACCCTAAAATTTATTCAAACCCTGCCCCTGAGAAAATGCAACAAAGGGAGCGAGACCATGTTGGGTTGCTTTAAAGAAGAGGAAGTGTTGTAGTAGAGTGTTGTTGCCATGCTGTCATTTTACGCCGGACTGCTTCACAAACTAAGGTAAGCAAACCTTTGTAAGGAAAAGTTTAAAAACAAGACCTTCCTAGGTTGTTAATGAAAGCCTGTAAACTGATTTTTATGGTGGGAAAATCAAAAGGATGTGACATTTATGCGTGTTTCCGAGAGGCTCTCTTCAGGATAATGCTGAAAGAGTTATTCTTTATTGTAATTTTAGAGTGTCATGCAAAGAAAAGAGATTAATTCAAACTACACACAGCCAGATCTATATGGTCTATTGTCTCAAATATACTTTAAAATTACACTGTTATGATACTTTGATTATAATTACCTTATCTGTCGACATAAAAGAAACAGTTGCTGGCTGCAGATTTTGAGATCATAGATTCAGTGCTGTGAACTGTTCTACAAGGGGTTCCCAAGGGGTTCCCAAACTTTTGCATACCACTGTATGTATTTCCATACCTCTGCTCGTGCAGACATCACATGTCATCAGCACGTTCCGTATGTTATTCATATGTACACAGACAGTCACACAGTGCTGCAAACAAACACCAGCCACCTTTTACAGTTCCTCCTGAACCAAAACAATGAGCTTATGCTGCGTTGTCATAACTGTAATTATGAGATGGCAACCCGTGACGTTCTACCCGGAGCTGTTCACATCCTCATACTCAGATTTTTTGCACTTCTATGTCAACACTATCAACACTGAAATTAATCTGCAGCAGTCAGGAGGTACAGGTGGCTTTGAGACATGAGGTAATTTAACGCCATCTCTCATGAAGTTTTGCAGACTGTGCTGTGTGTGTTCACATCTTTTGGAGGAGGCATAGCTTTGGAGACGCTCTGAAGGGAGGGTGGGTCCTCATGTTTCAAAGCTAGCTTGCTATTAGATTCCTTATTCAGCCTATTTACAATTACTACCACTTTTGAGATTTAAGAATCTGTTTACAATTGTTGTGATGACAAATCTAACAATTCTTCAGCTACACCCAGATGCACATTCTTGGTCCTAAAGATTGCACTAAATCCTTATCAGATCCCAGTTATTTAGACATTAAGCAATAATTCACACCTGTATGCTGGCATATACCTCACAGTTCGCTGAGTATCATCTAACATTCCTGAATTCATACGCAGTTTATGTAATTGACTTTCAAGCTGTAATGGAGCCGCATGACATGAACAAAAAGTATCTGTATAATATATACATTAAAAAGTTATAAAAGATTTCTATTTCAAATAAATATTGTTAAAAGTGGACTCAGTAGAATTTCAAATACACTGTTTGGAAGTTAGTCAGGGGCGTATGTCCAGGAAAGAGAATGAGCAAGAGAGAGATTTGAAAATAAGAAAAAAGAAAAAAAAACAGCGAGAATGAGAGATGGGACACAATACAAAAGAGCTCAAAGAATATCACTGGAATGAAGGTTTATGACTGGGCAAGCGCTTTAGGACCTGTGTTTATATAAGAAAAGCTTTCCAGCACTGGAGAAAGCTAAGTGGGAAGGCCTGAAAACAGACATGGAGGCTGCTTTAATCCAGCTTCTCATGTGAGAAACACTGGGTTTTGATTGTCTGGAGCTGCTGTGCTGTATGCGACTAGCTTTGTATTTACTCTTGTGTACTGTACGTTCATTTTTTGTGCTTCCTTGTCATTCGTTCATCAACTGCACTTAATTTTTCGAGAAGCATTTTGTTGTGCGTCAGCTGTGATAAACAGACATCCACTCGCATTGCATGTGTAACAGTGGCCAGATAGTGAGAGTTTTGCATGTAAACCACTGCAAACTGATGTTAGCTAGAGAATGCAGAGTTTACTGTCATTGTTAGTGCACTCGCCTTGCCTGCGGTGGTTAGGATTGGAGTGTGAGTTTTGGAGGCGGAGCAATGAAAAGAGGGGTATTTTTTTTGGGGTTGATTTCAAATATCAACAATGTCCAACAGCGTTGTTCAAAATCTACTTACCGCACCTTTAAATATATATTCATCAAGAATTCCTGAAAGAATCTATGTATCAGATTTCTGCAAAAATATTAAGCAGCACAACTGTTTTTAGCTTTGATTAAAAAAAAAAAAGAAATGTATCCTGAGCCCAAAATGATTTCTGAATCATGTGACACTGAGAGTAACGGCTGCTGAAAATTCAGTTTTGCCATCACAGGAATAAATAACATTTTAAAATAAATTAAAATAGAAAACAGATATTTTAAACTGTAATAATATTATTTCACAATATTACTGTTTTACTGTATTTTTGATCAAATAAATGCAGCTTTGGTGAGCTTAAGAACAAAAACATTAAAGTTCTTAACTTTGAATGGTAGTGTACATGGAAGTGGAACATGGATGAAACATTTTTCTTTTTTTTTTTTAATTCCATAACTACTACATTTCAAACTCTGTATCAAAATCATACCATCGTATCCTAATGTGTCTTGTAAAGCACTTGCTGTTTTTCTATGGTCCAATTCTTCAGCAAAATGTATCATAGGCAATGGCCCAAACTCTAAGGTTAAATCGGGCTGGGTTAAAGAGCAGCCCTCTTGATTGGTGGCCGGATAGCTAAATGTCACTTGTAGAGAGTGATGGATCAGAGGGCTGGAGATAGTGTAGGCGTAGTTTGATTAATAAGGTGCCTGAAGCAGTGACTCAGCCATGCAGCCAGAGAAGAGACCTCCATGATAGGAGCCCCTGCATACCCACCCATAATCAATAAGGCAGTCCAAGAGCTTTCCAGGTGTATCATAACCAAAAAAATAAATAAATTGAAAACAGGTTTTAAATATGATGCAATATATTACATAATACATTTCCATATATGGGAAACCAGTGCTTATATTTTTCAATATACTGCAATATATGCACTGACCATGCATGGCTATACTGATACATATAAAATATTTATAAATGAAGACAAAAATAGCATTAAATTCATAAAGTTTTATCCTTTATTGTGTACATATATTGCACATACATGTTCCCATATAAATGTATATATATACACACACATTCATGGAATAAGTTACAATCAGTGGTTACAACAGACTTCTAGTTCCCAGCATGCTTTGCTTCTGTTGTATTATTTTAGAATTTAAAAGGTTTTCTGGTATGTGTGAGTAGAGCCTGAGGTTAGATTTATTGGCTGAACACCATTAAGACTATAATAACTTTATTTAAAAAGTAACGGCTGTGCACACTATAGCGCAATGATAGTCTTTTTGGTAGAAACTTTAGTACATGCAGGTGTGCTTTTGTTATCTAACTTGCAAATATGTAACATTTAACATGTAAATAATTATAAAATATAAGAAATGTGTTACTTAATATATTTTACCATATATGTGTTTATACTGCATGAATAAATATATCTGCAATATATTATGCATGCAGTACCATATCTGATCACATATAAATCTATATATTATGAAGTATATTACTGAATATAAAATGACATACATTATGATAGATTAGTAAATATATTATCACATATTTTTCAATATATGAAAAGCGGCAATTCCTTATGTATTATTCAATATATTTTAATATATTTACGCAATATATTTGTATGTATATTTTCAAATATACTGTTAAATCATGTAATATATTGATTATTCATATATAGGGAAATATATTTTCTTTCCATAAGGGTTGTGCTTGGCAAAACTCAGCACTATGTTGTTGGTAGTTGCAAGGGTGTTCTGGTTGGTTGCTAGAGTGTTGTGATCACTAAGGTGTTATCTGTGGTTAATAGACAGTTTCTACGGTTCTTACTAGGGCATTGCTAGGCAATTGGGGTGTCCAAACTCAGTCCTAGAGGGCCACTGTCCTTCCACAGTTTAGCTCCAACCTGCCTTAACTACTTAAGTAAGACTATAGGCTTACTAGAAGCAGAACTGGACACCAGGGTGTTCTGGGTGATTGCTAGGGTGTTCTGGGTGGTTGCTAGGGTGTTGCTATGTGATTGCCAGGGTGTTATGTGTGGTAGTATTTTGAGCGTAAAAATTCCATTTTGCCAGTTATTTCCTGTTATCCAAACCAGGTTGTCTCAGACCTCTCAATAATTTCAAAAATATTTCAAGTTTCTATTTGAGGCAACAGATAATGTAAATATCATAACAACCGCTAATGCTTGTACTGGCCTTCTGTGCATCTTCCAACAGCCTGCTGGTTCTTGTTCCCCTTTGAAGGTCAGATGTTACTATTGGAACGGAGTCTGTCTGTCTGTGTTTGATTGTGACATTATGAAACACAATCTGTCAATGCCTTTAAGTGCTGGGAAGATTTTTGCTTTTTAATTCACACCAGTGTATTTATTGACAAAGGCAGATTATTTAGATGATGAAGTCATTGCATCCTCTTGTGTAATGCAGCAAATGCATGACAGATAAATCATATAAAGCCGAGCTGACCAGCTGAAGGGTGAACTTTGGGAAAACTGAATGACAGATTTTAATAATTGCCGCCGCCTGCTTCTCATTTCTCTGATGTCTTTTTTTATCAAAGAGCACGCTCATCATAGACCAGAAGACTTTGGGGTTTATCCCTAACAAAAACACCTTGCTTAAATTTATTAAACAATATAAATTGACAGTAACTGAAATTGAATATAGGGAGCTGGAGGTAAATACCACATTTATCAGACAACATCAGTGGCAAGATGTCTTTTAATTAGATTCAGCTTTCTAAATTCAGCTTTTGGGAGGTCTAATAAATAATGGCGAGACAACAGAACACTGTGTGTAATATTGGCTTTAAAAACAATTTGACTTTAATTAGTTTGATATTTAATGTTCAAAGAGGAACTTGATAAGATCAAAGTGAAAAATGTTATTATAATCATAATTTCTTCTAAGAAATCTGCCTTCAGTAAGTCGATTTGAGAACAACAGACTTAACAGTTATGTTTTTGTTGTGCTTAATTTTATACTTTTTAACTTTATAGCCTACAATGTGTAAGTGTATGAAAAAGTATATGAAGTATAAATAATAAATTATACAAGTATAAGTAAATACAGAAATCTTATAAAATATTAAATATATATTTAATAGGATTCTTGACTCAGTTTTACAGAAACCTCTATGCAAAAAGGTTCTATATAAGGAGAAAAATCTTAAATCATGTTTAACAGGTTATTTTATTCTTTCTAGTGATAAAGTATGTTTATGAGCTGTTTAAATCATAAGATTAATTAATTAAAACTAAATCTATAAAATGATCCCATGATGGGAACCCCTAAAAGGTTCTACATATAAAGTGCCTGACAGAACCTTTTAAGGATTTATATAGAACCGCTTCCTATAAGATATTAAAATATGCATTTAATATTTAGCACAAATATCTGCTGAGACATATTCTTAGTAGCCAGTGGTTGTCTAAAATGCCATAAGTTTTAAAGATGAGAAGAATCCTTTTTTCTTCCTCAGACTTTTTTGTGGTTCTTTATTATGACTATTAGATTAAGTGATGAGTGTATTATTGTTAAGTCTATAGATAATAGCATAAAATGCTGATTTAATTTGCTTCATGTACTTTAGAATGACCTGGCACCTGTTAAAAAGAGTGTTTTCTTATCTCTTAACAGTGATCACAGCCCACCTTAAGTCAAGTTCTACCACAGCACCTGCAAGGAGGAGAGTGCCAGCTGAATACACCCATGAACCCTTAATCTCCTTTGGTCCATAGATCACATTTCAGCCATGCAACCCTGTCCAACACCCTCTGTTAAATAAAAAAAGTGTATTTTAAGTCTCAAACATTCCTATCTTTGTAACAGCTGCTCCCCTCCTTGCTGATGGCCATCTTGTTGGCTGACTTTTAACGTCCCTCCCTTTGTTAAACAACAACAAAATTCACTTTACAAATGATTAAAACTTATCTGGTTGCTTTCCATGCATAGACTTACACTAGAGCACAACGGTATGTTGCTGTGAATGTGTACACTGACTCATTCCATTCCATTCCATGCTGTGCCTGCTAACATAAAGGCAATGAGGTGTGTTGTGTAAGTGTTGAATCTGAGGTAATGATGAAATGACTGGAAATGAACCTGTGGGGAAATCCCTGGCATGGTGATGTGGATTAAATTAATTAATTAGTAAAAATGGAACAACCCAGAAAACATCAAACAAGAACATTGTGTGTGGGAAACCAAGTTACAAGACACTGCCTTGAGTACTCTGCATCCTTATCTTGATTTGGTATCTGAATATTTCCTTTAAACTTGCTACCCAGAGCACACTTCAAATCAGTAATAATAATAATAAATCATTCAGGTGTTTATATAAGCAATTCATTTAAATAATATATTTTTAATTCATTAATTTATTATAAACTTAGAAAAAAGTTTCAGTGGGGTTCTTTATGGGTTCTTGACTCAGTTTGAAAGAACGCTTTATGACAAAAAGGTTCTGAGAAATGTCTTAAATTATTGCATAATACTTTCATGTTTAACAGGTTATTTCAATTTTTTCTAGTGATCTAGTTTATGTGTTGTTTAATTCATGAAATTGGAGTCTTTTAGTCTTTTTATTTAAAGGGACTAAATGAGGATTAAAAAGATTTAAAGGGTTAGTTCACCCAAAAATGAAAATTCTGTCATTAATTACTCACCCTCATGTCATTTCACACCCATAAAGGTTCATCTTCGGAACACAAATTAAGATATTTTTGATGGAATCCAAGAAGTCCTCAGTAAACAGCAATTTAAGCACCGCTTTCAAGGTCCAGAAAGGTACTAAAGACATTGTTAAAATAATTGACGTGACTGCAGTAGTTCAACCTTAATTATATGAAGCGATGAGAATACTTTTTGTGCGCAGAAACGAAACAAAAATAATGACTTTATTCATCAATATCTTCTCTTCTGTGTCATTCTTTCAACATTGTTTACGCCCAACGCTTCCAGGTTCTACGTCAGAATGCCGGCTCAGTATTGGCGGACGCTGTTCATGTCAGCAGCACAATGCATGCGTGTGATGCTGAAGCAGGAGCCGGCCAATAATGACTGGGCATTCTGAAGTTGAACCTGGAAGCACTAGACACAAACAGCGTATGAGAATGACACAGAAGAGAAGATATTGTTGAATAAATTTTTAACCCTTTAACGGGTTAGTTCACCCAAAAATGAAAATTCTATCATTTACTCACCCTCGTGTCGCTCCAAACCCATAAGACTTTCGTTCATCTTCGAAACACTAATGAAGATATTTTAATTAAATCTGAGATTTCTGTCCCTCCATTGACAGTCCATGCAACTACCACTTTGACACTTCAAAAAGTTAATAAAGAGACTATAAAACTAAACCATATGAATATATATGAATATGTTGTGTCTATTACATATTCAAGCGGTTTAGTCCAAATTTTCTTAAGAGACACGATTACTCTAGGCCTATTTGATGAACAGATTCCATTTAGGCTTTTATTCGCAGACAAACATCCATCAACTCACACATCAGATATGGTAAACAGAAGCTCAATCATGCTTGTTTGACGTACGAGAACCATTGAGGTTCATTCTCATGTGTTACGCAGCATGTTTGAGCTTCCTTAAAGGATTAGTCCACTTTTAAATACACTTTTCCTGATAAATTTACTCACCCCCATGCTTTAAACGATACCAGATGAGTAATAAGGGTCTTATCTAACGAATCGATCGGTCATTTTCGAAAAAAATACAACCGTTTATGCTTTATAAACAAAATATCGCCTTGAACGTACTTTCCGCTTCGCATTCTTCATAACGCTTACGCTGAATGTTCTACGCCTTCCCTATTCTACTTATGGAACGAACGCGGCGCCAGTTTCGTTTTTTTCCGTAACTTGAATAGGGAAGGCGTAGGACATTCAGCTTAAGCGTTATGAAGAATGCGGAAAGTACGTTCAAGGCGGTATTTTGTTTATAAAGCATAAACGGTTGTATTTTTTTCGAAAATGACCGATCTATTCGCTAGATAAGACCCTTATTACTCATCTGGTATCGTTTAAAGCCCTTGAAGCTGCACTGAAACTGTAATTTTGACCTTCAATCTGTTGGTAGCCATTGAAATCCACTATAAGGAGAATAATCCTGGAATGTTTTCCTCAAAAACCTTAATTTCTTTTCGACTGACGAAAGAAAGACATGAACATCTTGGATGACATGGGGGTGAGTAAATTTATCAGGAAAAGTGTATTTAAAAGTGGACTAATCCTTTAAGAACCAATAGCCTAGTTCTAGGTCTAACTGTAGTTGTGAACTGAAGCAATCAATTTAAACTATTTGCAAATAATATTTTATATTAAAATATACACATTCCCTCTTATTCATAGGCCTATGTCTAATATCTCGAAAATTGACAATTTGGCAATTTCTAATTATCATCCCCTTCAGTGTCTATGGTGGTTACGACCCATAGGCTATAGAACCTTTTTATAGTGTACATAGATAATATTCTATCTATCTATCTATCTATCTATCTATCTATCTATCTATTTCTGTTGTCCTAGACAATGCTGGCACCTATTGGTAAACAAGTGGAAGTTAATTTCAGGCTTGAAGCAGTTTTAGCAATATTAGCAAGCATTTCAAGTCCAGTTTATTCTTATGCAATTCATTTGTACAAAATTGTAAATACACATTAATTTAATAACAATATTTTTGTTCAATTCAAATTCTAAATCCTGTTTAAAAAACTATTTCTTCACATTACAACAAAGTGTAGAATAGTAAAGTGCAGCTGAATCACATTTATGCCTATACAATGTATTTGCAACATCCAGAAATAAGAATAATAATTAAATCTTGAGAAACAATACAACTTCTGATAACAAACTTAACATACTGTGTTCCACCTGTTCAGCATCACTATTCAGTCCACATCTGTTTCCTTTCTCAGTTTGTCTTCTCAATGAGAGCACTAAATAAAGGCACTCCACTGGCATAACATCCACAATACCATTATTCTATACTTACTTTATCCATCATATTAAATATCAAGTTCAAGAACTTATCTGTTTGGTAAACATGTTTGGCCTAAGCCTGTAAAGTTAAATGTTTTACTCAGTTGTGCATTATCAGACAAATATGTGTAATTATGTGTAAATAACTGTAGTCAATCACAGCATAGGCCTACTTAGTGTTTTCTTGTCAAAGGCAAATTATCTCAAAAATGTAGTCACTACCATGTCTCTTCATTGCCATTCTCTTTTGATAACAGTGGCATATAAACAATAATACAAATTTTGCAATTAGATCAGTTACATATCACTGATATGGAAGTGGCTGCAGTAAAAATGGGGGTCCAACATTGATCAGTGTGCTACCGCCTGATCTCGAGTCATGTGTTAGACGTGAGATCTTGCTCTTTGGATGTCTGGCACTATTGTGGTAGCGACACCCAGTGGCATAGAATAGGCTGTGCTCAAATTCTGCAGTCCCACCACTAAACACTTCCAACTGTAACGAAGAGCTTTTCCCACATTCTGCAAAAAAGGTGGATGAACAAAGATGAATAAAACAATACAGTATTCAAAATCCCCCCTAGGCCTATTCTATTTTAGTGATTATAAAGCAGCTTGTTTTCAAACTTTTTATTAAGAGAAACTATATTGTCAATAGGTTAAATTAATTAACCACACTGAAGAACTGTTGTTAAATAAAAACAACAGATGTTGAGAAGACCAGTTAAAATAAGAAATGTCTGCTTACATGTTTTAGCCTACGTATTTTAGCATTTTCCTTAAGTTTAGTTTGTAGATTGCTTACTATGAGTAGGCTAACCTTGTGAAAGACAAATATAGCAGGCCTATCACAAATAGGCTATTATTTTTCATACAATAGCATGCTTTTGATTCTTCAAACAAATGAAATAATGTTTCTGTGATTATGTCATTAATTTGTTATTATAGGCTATAGCCTATTTACCGTCATGTGTAAACAATCATGATAAGACACTATAATAGTTAACCACGTACTTTTCTTAAACGTTTATATTTGTCTTGTTTTTTCTTGATATTGTCATCTTGTGGTTGGTCAACAACATCCTCCTCAACCAGCGGTTGGTATTTCTCCGGTAGAAAAGCGATGTGCACTTGTTTGGCGGACTTTTCTTTCTTGCTCACGCACTTCGCTGAGTCCAGCATACGCGGCTCGTCCTGAGCCTTGATTCCTTCCTTGGCTGATTGAGCGTCGTTTATAGGAATAATTTTAGATTTGTCCTCCTTTCTTTGTTTTGATTTCCGCTTTAACTTGACACGTTTTCGAGGCATTTTCTTCACATCAAAAATACACTGTCCATCGGAATCAGCTGAACGTGTAAGCAGGTGCGAAGTTCACGGAACTTCGACCGGAGTAGTTTAGCGCATGCGCTGTTCAGCGAACCTGATGTAATGTGTCATTTAGACGGGTTTGAGTATCACTTTTCATTTTGAAGTTGGTATTCAGTAAGTGTTATAGCCTACACTACCGTAGAGTCTTCTGCAACTTGAAATATAATCACAACATTTTAAACTAAACAGGACTTAAAGGGAAAGTTCACCCAAAAATAAAAATTCTGTCATTATTTACTCACCCTCAAGCTATTCCAAATCTGTATACATTTCTTTCTTCTGATGAACATAAAGGAAGATATTTTGAAGATTAGGGGAAACTGAACAGTTCTGAGGCACCATTGACTTCCATAGTATTTTTTCCTACTATGGAAGTCAGTGGTGCCCCAAAGCAGCCTGATTACAAACTTTCTTCCAAATATCTTCCTTTGTGTTCAGCAGAAGAAAGAAACTCATACAGGTTTGGAATAACTTGAGGGTGAATAAATGATGACATCATTTTCATTTTTGGGTGAACTATCCCTTTAAAGTTCAGCTTGAGATTTGGTATAGGCTATGTGTGAGAGAAAGTGGTGGATTGTTTGAATTTGTCAAACAATAATAATAAAAAAAAGCCTTTTCTTTTTATAAACCTATCATGCACTCAAACATTACACCCCTTTAAAATCCATTGTCCATTAAACATATCCTTTTAGACTGTATTACATTTACCCCTGTGAGAAACCGTTTTTACTCTGTTGATAGTTTTGAAAAGGTTTTTAATCAAGTGAGCCCAAGCATGGTTTTAAGATTTTTAGAGGAAATAAATTTGAAACATCTTTTTTAATCTTCCTTTGATTTAATTATACTTTATTTTCGCCATGAATATAGCCTTTGAAGAAAGAAAGAAAGAAGATTACACCCCTTTGGACATTGCGATCACCCATTGATTTATGAAGTTTACAGGTAGGCCATATGCCAGTTTGAGAAAAGAAAATATGCTCCATATCTTACCTTAAAAGAATATAGGCCTACAATATTTTAGTCTGCCAGGCCAAGTATGTGGTTAGGTTATTTCATTTTAGGTTTTGGCATGAAAATCTTAACATTTTGTTGCATTATGAATAAATATATGTGAAGTCACAATGTTAATTGTCTATATAAACTGATAAATGTATTTTATACATTTATTTAGTTTTGTTTTATTGCAAACATCAGCTTTAGACTAAAACAGACTTTGACCACAAGACATATTTTCATGCCAACTACTGGTTTACTCTACATGCAAATACAAATATATATTAAATTATTTACATTGTGCATTGTGACAAAAAAAAAGTTGCTATTTGATTAGGGGTTTTTTTAGCTTGAAAAATACAATTTTTGTTTTGTAGCTTACAAAAAGGACAATTTTCGTCTTCACTGTCAAGAAGATGATTGTGAATATTATGCAACCCTCTTATGTTGTAACTTTGAAAGTGACTTTACGTGTTAACATATCAGCTTGGACTCCTATACATTGTGCCTTATTTAACATATTGATTAGATTTGTGAATTCGGCGTTACGACATACTACCATTTAAAATAGGACAGTGGGTAAATACAGTACAGTCAGAAAATTAAAAATTGAAACATCAGCTACTGAAACCTGTAAAATTTTCATTTTAATCAAGTTTCATTTCGCAAGTATGTAATTGCACTTATACACTTGCAAAATGAGACATATGTAGGCCTAAATATGCTTGAAATTGAAATGAAAATGAAAAAAAAAAGAAATGTATATATGTTTGTGTTTTTATTAGACAAAAATAGGTGCCCTGCATTTATTAACATATTTATTCACATATTAATCATGTTTTTCTTGTGTTCTCCCTGTGTTCTCAAATAGAATATGTTCATGAACTTTGACAAGTCAGAGTTGTCATTTTGTGGTCTTTTGATTGGAGGAGGTTTCAGTTGGAGGCTTAGGGGGTGGGGGGCATGCTATAAAGCACGCGGCTGGGTGGGAATATTTAAGAGAAGTTAGTGAAAAAAACAGAGGGAAAGAGTTTTTTAGTGGCCATAAAGATGGACACTAAATTGTGTCTATTACTCTTCCTCAGTGCACATTTATTTGCAGGTAAGATTATTTATATCTTTTTTTTTTTTTTTAAGTTTGTACTATACATTTGCACTCTCTTTTTGTGCTATCCACATCTTCCCTTTTTACTATTACTCCTATTTGGCCAATTCACCTATTTTTCTTATTTTTCATCCTATTGTTATTCTTATTTGTATTATTATCTTTTTCTGTTACTCAAATGCCTTGTCTTATGAAAGTTTCTAGTGTTTATTATGAAAACAAATTATAGAAATGTTAAGATTGCCGTGCTTGAAATTAAAGTCTAGAGATTGTTCACTGTTTTTACATTTAAGTTTTATGTTTTTTGTCCTCCTTTCTTAGAACTGTGTAGTTATCATTTACTGAGATTTGCTGCATTTTGCTAAACATAAAATTGATTTACTTATAGAGCTACTACTGTTTCTCTGTCTCTGTAGAAGCTGAGGTAGCTGAGGAAGACGGTGGAGAAGGACAACCATCCATATGCCCATGTAAGAAACCAATAAAAAACATGTTGATTATCTTCTAACTAACCTTAGGTTAGTTGGTTGTGACATACTCTATCTTTAGTCTGGCCTACCATGTTACTATCGGCTGCTGAAGATAGCAGCACTGAACTCTGGTACATGGTACATGTGTCTGTGTCAAAAATATTGAATCAGAGAGGTGCCACTCTGTCAACAAATGGTCCAAAGGTCTTTAGATCATCTGATTGCTTAGAACTGACTCTGAAATACTGCCAGGCAATTGTGGCAATTGTGAAATAATTGCAACAACAAATTTGTTATTTAATTGTCATTATTGTCAGTGATAAAATTATTATTATACAGTGACAATTATTGTCAGTAATAATGACAATTATTAAATGCTTTTTTTCTTTTGAAGTGTCTGCAAGGTTCAAGAACCTCAGAAAATATGTTTATCAGTATACAGCCGAGAGCAAAAATGGGGTGACGGGTACAGCTAACCTCAAGAATGGGCCAAAGATCTCCTGTCAGGTACAAAAAAATCCTTAAAATGGCTTAACCTCTTTTTTATATAAGCATTCAACTGGCGTTGGTAAGATGTTTTTTTTTTCTCAAAGGCTGCATTTACATTATTAAAAACAGTAATATTGTGAATTATCATTACAATTTAAATGGCTATGTGTGTGTATATATATTATGAGATGATATGATTATTATATATGAGAATACCATGTGTACTGTATGTATATTCCTTGTCCACCATCAGGTTGAAATTGAAGTCCCACAGATGTGCAGTTTTGTCCTACACACAAAAGAATGCATCCTGAGCGAGGTGTCAATCATCGACGCACAGGGTCAACCTGTTTATAGACAGGCTGCTGGAGCTGAGGCCTTCCAGCTTGCTATGGAGAAGTATGTGGAAAAGCCTTTAATATATGGGATATTCCTCCCCTTAAATAGAGGACATACCCCCAGTTCCTTCAGTACTGATAATACAGTATCCTATTTCACTGAATAGTGATTTTTAATATCCCTTTTCAGGAACCCTCTGAATTTTGTGGTCGAGCAGGTAACCAGTGTTTCCATTTATCCAGAGAAGGATGAGCCAGATAACATTTTGAACATCAAAAGAGGAATCATCTCTGCTCTTCTCGTGCCAGCGGAAGAACACAATGAAAAAATGGTGAGATTAAAACAAAAATGTAGAGTAGACACACAAATGCAGTCGACACCGTTCATTTTCCATTCATTGTATTTCTGTCATATGTAAAATACACTTCTTTTATCTCCAGGTTTAAATGAAAAAAATGCACATTTTAAATCAGATGTTGAATCCCACTGTACACCTCTATAGATTTAATACAGATTTTCCCTAACTTCTTCTATGTTCTTATATTTTTAAGAGTACAATCCATGGCATATGCAAGACTCGTGTCACAGTCAACTCACGGAAGGACATTGACACAGATGTCACTGTAGTCAGAGATCTGTCAGACTGCAGCCATTTCTCACCTCACAGTCTCCCAACCAGCCCCCTGTCCCTCTTGCCTGGCCTGGTAGGACACAAATGACTTCTTTCAATATCCATTCTTTCATATCCATCTCAGTCACTACTCATACAACTTAACTGAAATTTACTTTTGCAGAATGGTGCTATGTCCAAGCTAATCAGCAGTACTCAGACTTGCAACTATCAGTTTGACAACAGGAGAAAGCACATGACTGAAGCCCAGTGTACAGAGAAGCATCTCTTCATCCCGTTCTCACATGAGTGCGTATTCTCTTCCCATAAAGGCTTTGTTTTGGATGCCTGGTATCTGACCTGATCAGAAATGTATACTCAAAACAGGAAATTCAGTTGTTAAAGGGATAATTCACCCAAAAATGAAAATTTGATGTTTATCTGCTTACCCCCAGGCATCCAAGATGTAGGTGACTTTGTTTCTTCAGTAGAACACAAATGATGATTTTTAACTCCAACCGCTGCCGTCTGTCAGTCAAATAATGCGAGTGAATGGGAACTTCTAATTTTTACCTCTAAAACACCACTATGTCCAACTGCGTTCAGCATTCGCTTAGTGAGGTCTGAACGGGCTCTGACAACTGAAGTGATGTCTCGCGCATGAGTGCTATACATCACTTCCGCTGTCAGAGCTCAATCAGACCTCACTAAGCGAATGCTGAACGCAGTTGGACATAGTGGTGTTTTAGAGGTAAAAAATGATATAAATACTGTTCGGTTTCTCGCACAAACCGATCGTTTCGTGTCTTTGGACATCAGTGTGTCGTCACAAGCCACAGGGTTTAAATTGGATTTGTCTAAGCAAGTTTTATTTACTCTTATAGTAGAAGTTCCCATTCACTAGCATTATTTGACTGACAGACGGCAGCGGTTGGAGTAAAAAATCATCATTTGTGACCTACTCAAGAAACAAAGTCACCTACATCTTGGATGCCCTGGGGGTAAGCAGATAAACATCAAATTTTCATTTTTGGGTGAACTATCCCTTTATTTATTCATCCTCGTGTCATTCCAAATGTTATGATTTCTTTTAACACAAAAGGTGATGTACCTAGGCTGTTCACACTGTTCTTTTCCATACAATGAAACTGCCCAGCTAACAAGTATGTTGTAAGAGCATTTTGCTAATGTTCCCAATAAGTTATAAAAACATTATTGAAAGTTCTCTGAATGTTCAAAATGTCCTTTTTTTCAAATGTACCAACATTAAGGGAACGTTAATTTATAATTTTTGCAAACATTATGGAAATGTTACTTTTGAGTGTTCTCTGAATGATTTAAAAACATTTAAAAAACATTAGACGACTGTCCAACTAAAATGTTTCTGGAAAAAAAAAAAACATTTAAGAAAATTACTAAAGACCAGATGACTCTATTAATGTTAGTGGAAGAATGTTTGCTCATGACTTTGAGAGAACCTTGTCAGAACTTTAGCCTAAGTTTTGAGAACGTTCACTGGGTGAATGGTGACCTGAACTGTCAAGCTCCAAAAATTACAAAATAGCACCATTATTATAGTCTATACAGCTTAAATGACTATATTGTGCTGCTGTATTATATTATTTTTATATTATAGCTTTATGAAAATAAATTTAAGTTGTTAATCGCCGAAAGTCTTTCTCTACATCTTAGCTCTCTAAACTTTCAAATGTATTTGAATATGCACCTATTTAAATATGGACCAATTTGAATATGGACCTATTTAAAGTTGCTGCATTGTAATTAGTTATTTAACACAAAAAAATTATGACATCATAATTGATGTCAAACCTGGCATAAACTATGTAATGTTCATGAAAATCAATGTTAAAATTTCTCCTACAGGGGGCAGTATGGTATCTCCTCAGAAGTAAAACAGAGTCTAACCCTACAGGATTCAGTGAAAATAAACAGCAGATATTTCAGCAAAGATGGTGAGTAGCCATCTACTTTGTATTTTTGATAGATTTTGAGAGGTTTAGCGGCATGATAATACGAATAAATAAACAAATTTCCTCTGTCTTTGTCTTCTGAACAGACACTCTTGAGAAGAAGCTCTTTTTAGAGGAGGTGGAGGACAAACTTCCTCTTCAGTCAAAGGATGATGTGCTTGCCACAATGAGAGAGCTGAATACGCTTAGCAGCTCAGGAAAGAGTCAACAGAGAGCCAGCCTCTTCCACAAGTTGGTGTCTGAAGTCCGTGGCTTGAAAAATGAAACGCTTTCTGGAGCTGCTGACGAGATGAAGAAAATATCAGAGTGGCTTACATGGCAGACACTCTTCCAGTGTGGAACCAATGAATGTACCAGTGCAATCATGCAGATCCTCAGGACTTCTGATGAGTCAGCCAGAGGGGTGGATGCTATAGTTTATGCTTTGAGTCTCTTACCCCAGGCCAGCCCTCAGAGGGTTAGAGATATGCTGAGCATGGCCCAAAACAAGCCTAGGAAAGCCATCATGTATGCTCTTGCCAACACTGTGAAACAGTAAGTGTCGGCGATGTTTACTCTGTTAGCTTCTCAGTTAGCACAAGTCAAGAATTCAAGAAAGAATTTTAATAGATAAATGTATATTTTGCACCAGACTTCCTCAAGACCAAGCAACATCAACACCTGAAGTGAAGGAAGTAGCTGAATTTATGGAGTTCATGCTAGGTGATTGCTCTGGAGACGAAGACAGCACTTTCCTTACATTAAGGGTATATGTCACAAGACTCTTTATCCATCCATCTGATGAATATATGATAAACATAAATGATTTATTATTAACCAAAGTATTTGTTGTACAGGTTATTGGTGTCATGGGAAAGTACATGGAGAGATTTCCATCTCTGAAGTCTTCTCTCCTAAATTGCATGGGCCAGACGTACGCTTCTCTGCCAGTACAAAAAGCAGCTATCCAGGCTTTCAGACTCATGGAAATGAATTCAGATGTAAATCAACTCTTGTTAAGATTTACATTTATACGATCCGCATTCCAGTTCTTAAATGCATTGGTTACTCAAATAAAAGTTTAGTTCTTGAAAATAATTTAAAGTGAAAAACGGCATGATCTTAATTCCTGTCAAAGCATTTGATATTTTGATTTCTTTTTACTAGGTGAGAAGTGCCCTGATACAACAGTATGAGAACACAGTGGCACCTGCACAAAAACGCATCGCAGCATATCTGATGCTCATGAGGAACCCTGAGGTTGCAAACGAGGTTCTGAGGACACTTAAGAGTGAGCAAAATGAGCAGGTTAAGAGCTTTGTCTCCTCCCATATCGCCAACATATTGGAGTCAGAAGATCCAAACCTGGGCACGTATGTACACTAATATTTCAAATACTAAATGTGTTTATTATTATGGCCTTGTAGTTCAAAATTATTTGTCTTGATGTTTTAGTTGGAAGCAGAAGCAGAAAATGTACTTGTACAATGGATGTTCAAAAGTGTTTGAAGTTTTGGCCATGTTGTATTAAGATTGAAGATCTTACCTCTCGAGGACAAATTCTTAATTCTTTCCTCAAACAAAAGAAATACTTTTTTATGTTGTCAAGACAACCCCAGTCTTCATATCTTTAATCGTTTTAGGAATGCACCAATATTAAAATTATTTTCATGTTATTGCTGATAACTTATAATCTAATTCTATTTTAATTTGTCTTAATAAATTAATCACAAAACACTCTAAACTAAAATACTATAAGTGAATTTAGGCAGCATAACATTATAAATAACATTTAATGGTGTTATTAAATCAAGTGATTTTAAAGCTAAACTTTAAATGTGAGCGTTAGATTAACGGTAAAGGTATCCATAAGTGATATCCATTATAAGTATCTGATACTTATAGCTTAAAAAAACCTCTAATTTTAGATTAGTCTATGGCCGACATGGCACTGATATATTGTTCATCCATAATATTTTTTGTTGTTGTTATTTTTGTCTATGTTTAGAGCAAAGGACTACATTCTTAAAGCTGTACAGGGGGATGCAAGCTTTAATGCTATGGACTTCACAAAGTTCTCACGTAGCTACAAAATTGAAGTCCCTCTGGTTGGCTCGGTAGAAGGCAACATGATTTTTGACTCTGCCAATTATATGCCCAGAGAAGTCATGTTAGCTACCACACTTGACAATTTCAATGCAGAAATACTGGAGGTACTGTATAAGTTTATCATAAAATACATTTTTTTTTAAAAAAGGCTCTATATTTTTGCCTATATTTTCCATTTTTATGTTTGCATGTGATCACTTCTTTTTCAGATTGGTCTTGAAGGTGAAGGCTTTGAGCCGGCCATTGAAGTTCTCTTTGGTGAAAATGGTTTCTTCCCTGATACAATCTCGAAAGCTATGTACTGGGCCAATGACAAGATTCCACATCCCATCAAACGGGTTTTGGATAAGTGGATTTCCCCACTAAGAGGTGAAAGGATGAAAAGACAGGTAAATATTCTATTCTATCTTAAATCATTTAAGTGTATAATGATAATAATGAAAATAAAAATAATGCTTAAAAATCTTTTCCCTTAAGGTCCCTCAGGACATTATGAGGAATATGGAAGAATACCTCTCAGAGTTCAAAAAACGCCTTGAACAGATTGAAGATGCCCCCAAAGGCTTGGCCTACCTACGGTTTATGGGAACAGAACTGGGATACTTGAAGACCAATGAGCTCAATCTCATCATTCAGTACATTAAACGATACACAGAAACATTTAAGTCAATGTCTATGAATGTAAGTGTTATTCATAGAGTTTGAAAGTATTGTATACTAATTGCATTACCATAAAAATCTCTCATCAACTAAATTTAACTGTAGCTTAATTTAAGTGTGATATTCTTTTGTCATTGCAGTTAATGGGAAAGCTGATATCTAGCTTAGACAATGAGGTTTTTGTCCACTATATGTTCCTGGACAAGGCCTTTATACTACCTACAAGTGCTGGTTTTCCACTGAAGTTTTCCCTATCTGGAGTTCTGGCCCCTGGAGCCAAAGGAGGCATGACCATTGACCGCATGATGGTAATCCTTCTCACTAGTGTAAATTTTGTCATGTCACAATTAAGTAGCAAACTGTTAATGTTTTTCTGTTTTGTTCACAGCAACAGCTTTCATTCATGCCATCCTTAGGAGTGGAGTTTGTTACTCAAATGGGTGTTTATATCCCAGAATTTGTGGTAGCTGGGATTGAGACACACACAAACATGTACCATGAAAGTGCGGTTAATGCCAAAGTCACTGTAAGTGACAGTCAGATCAAGCTCTCCGTCCCTGCTCCACAGGGAAACATCCAGCTCTTCAGCATCAGGTAGGCCATCTAAACTCTCAGTATCCTCCATTTGTTGTTTCTTGTCAGATGCTTTTTTATAATGCATTTATACTGTTGCATACTCACAAGGGTCACTTTTTTCTATAGCACTGAATGAGATTAAAGATTTGAATGTAACATAAAGAAAAATGTGTCTTCTCTTCCACAACAGTAACAAGTTGCTTTCAGTGACCTCCACTCAGACTAAGATTGTCCCCTCCATGGTAGAGGACAGGACTGACTCAACAGAGTGTAATCCCATCCTTCCTGGGATGAATTACTGCACCATTTTGCGCTATTCAAACGCTAGTTTAACCAATAATGCCCCGTACTATCCTCTCACAGGAGAGACAAGGTGAGAAAACGGTGGATGTACAGTATGCAAACAACTTATTTACTTCTATGGTCTATGCACTTAAAAACAATAATAGCAATAAATAATTTCTTTCCAGACTTGCTCTGGAACTTCATCCTACAGGAGAAGTGCCTGAGTATACGGCAACCATTGCTTATGCATTACTCAGGGAGGGAAAAGAGGGACGCCATAAAGTCGATTCTGTGAAAATTGTTCTCAAGGCTGAGAGTAAGTTTTCAAACATTCTTTCTTATTTTATTTCTAACTTTTGCATTTAACATTTATGCTTTGAGGTCATCTACAGTATATGCTTGTGTTAAATCTTGTCAAAAGTTAGTTTTAACAAATACACTACCGTTCAAAAGATTTCGGTAAGTAAGATTTTTCGTGAAGGAAATTAATGCATATATTCAGCAAGAATGCATTAAATTGATCAAAAGTGACATTTATAATATTACAAAAGATTTCTATTTAAAAAAATCCTGTTCTTTTCTAAGTTTCTATTCATCAAAGAATCCTGAAAAAATGTATCACAGTTTCCACAAAACCTCCAACACAACTGGTTTCACTACTGATAATAATAAGAAAAATATATGTTTAGCACCAAATCAGCATATAAAAATTATTTCTGAAGGATCATGTGACACTGAAGACTGGAGTAATGGCTGATTCAGCTTTGCAATCACAAGAATAAATTACATTATAAAATATATTAAAATAGAAAATTGTTATTTTAAATTGTATTGAATAATATTTTATAATATTTTACTACCACAGCTACTATTACTATTAATAATAATAATAATAATAATATATTTATATTAAAGGATTTGTTCACCCAAAAATGAAAATTCTGTCATTTATTACTTAGCTTCATGCCGTTCCACATCCGTAAGACCTTCATTAATCTTTGGAACGCAAATTGAGATATTTTTGTTGAAATCCGATGGCTCAGTGAGGCCTCCATAGCCAGCAATGACATTTCCTCTCTCAAGATCCATAAAGGTACTAAAAACACACCTAAATCAGTTCATGTGAGTACAGTGGTTCAATATTAATATTATAAAGCGACGAGAATATTTTTGGTGTGCCAAAAAAAACAAAATAACGACTTATTTAGTGATGGCCGATTTCAAAACACTGCTTCAGGAAGCTTTGGAGCACAATGATTCTTCTGTGTCGAATCATGGATTCGGATCGCGTGTCAAACCGCCAAACTGCTGAAATCACATGACTATGGCGCTCCGAACCACTGATTCGACACACTGATTCATAACACTCCGAAGCTTCCTGAAGCAGTGTTTTGAAATCGGCCATCACTATATAAGTTGTTATTTAGATTTTTTTGGCGCACCAAAAATATTCTCGTCGCTTTATAATATTAATATTGAACCACTGTACTCACATGAACTGATTTAAATATGTTTTTATTACATTCATGGATCTTGAGAGAGGAAATGTCATTGCTGGCTATGGAGGCCTCACTGAGCCATCGGATTTCAACAAAAATATCTTAATTTGCCTTCCGAAGATTAACCAACTTCTTACGGGTGTGGAACGGCATGAGGGTGACTAATCAATGACATTATTTTCATTTTTGGGTGAACTAACCCTTAGATAATATGTTTAATAGTCACAATATTACTGTTTTTACTGTATTTTTGATCAAATAAATGCAGACTATTTTCAAAAACCTTTCAAAGGTATGTTTAGTGTACATGCATTAAAAATGTACCACCTCTACCTTTAAAAATAGAGTAAAGATGCGGATCACTGATCTTGCACTACACAGATTTTGTCCAGTAATATTCATCTGCAATTTATGAAAATAACTTACTTATTCAGTCAAGATTGCTTGCATTTCAATTAATGAGTTGTCTAGTATATAAGAATGTGAAATCGGTCTTAAAATAAGTTCCTCTTATTTTAAGGTGCTGAACCAACTGAAGCCACAGCAGTTGTGAAATACAATCGCAATAAGAACATCCTCACCACCGACTTTCAGATCCCTGATTATGACTTTGAAGCTGGCATCAAGTTGGCAGTTACAGATAGCAGTGCTAAAGGAAAAAAGATGCGTGGTATTACAATTGATGTAACTAATAAAGACATCCCACAGATTTCCCTAGTTGGGCATGCCAGGTACAGTATAAACAATTATTCTTTTTAAATATGATTTAGTAAAAACTCAGTAGTGGGGAAAAAATATTGGAACAATGCAATCCCATCAGCGTTATGGAGACTTTTATTTTAACATGTCATATACAGTACTTATATGGGCAGTGTCATTTGATGCTAATCTGGATATGTTTCTGCGAAGGCTGGAGTCTATGAGGGATGGTCTGATTGAGCTTCAGTTGGCAGTGCCAGCACTACAGATGGACACCTCTGCCACTGCCACCTTAAAGAATAACAATGGGCTCGTCCTGCAGCTTGAAACAGCCTTTAACATGCCGGAGACAACATCTGTGCAGAAAGCCATACTCCGATATGGTAACGAAGCACACATTGCTAATGAAGCAAACATTCCTGGAATGAATTTGTCATTGTGTTTTTCATTATTTTCTTGGTGACTTTGCAGATAATAATAAGGTTGAACTTGAAATGAAGTCAGATTTAAACTCTGAAGTTGAGAAACTTTTTCCAAATATGGAGGAGTACCTTAGCCAGCTGCAGGCAAGTATTGATGATATCCTTGACCAGAAAGTCACCAAGACTGACATGAAACTTCGTCACATTGTTTCAAAAGGGTTAGAGGTAAGTCCGTCAAATCAAACTTGAGATTTTTCTGAATTGCCTGTATTTTACAGTTTGACTATTTGAATGGCTTTGTTCAAAATGAACATTTCATAATAAGTCCTTTTGTCCCTAGGCAGTGAATATTTGGTTGGATAAATTAGCAGCAGGCAGTTCATTCGTGAACGTAGAGAGGAGCAAGAGAAGCACCCCAGAGCTCACCTTGCCATCTTTGCCCGAAAAAATATATCTTAAATCGTGAGTGACACTATTTGCTACTTTTTACATAAAAAAACTGATGATACAGGAGATATATATACCCAAGGGTGTATATACTACTATTAGGGCCTTTTGTCACAACAGATCAATGTATTACATTAACATTTTATATAGTATAATGAAAATACAGTGATATGTGTCCACATTTTAGACTGTTAGTGTTTATATGCAGGTATATTATATACATTGTTATTGAGCATAAACTTTTTTACTCTTCATGTTTTTGTTATGTTCAGCGATGCACTGATGAGATACCAGTTCAACAAAGGCAGAATCTCCATTTCACTTCCTCTTCTCCTCGGAGGAAAGTCATCTGCTGAACTAAACATCCCTCCCACCCTCACACTCCCACAGATTCAAATTCCTCTTATTGGCCTGGACATTCCTGAGAACAACTATAAGATTCCATCATTCACAATTCCCCGCGCTTTGGACTTCTCCTTACCCATATTAGGTGTAGCAGAGGTGTCTGTCAAGATGAACAGCAACTTTTATGACTGGGAGGGTTCCATCTTAGGGGGAAACAACACTGTTGACGTTCCTAGTTACATTGCTAAGTACAAAGTGATGGCCAGCTGCCCTGTGACACCCCTGTCATACAAAATTGAAGGTATTTAAGTCATCAAAAATCACCACAAAGATGACTGTCATAATGGCATCTTCAGTTTATTTGAATTTATTTTACTTCACTGTACATTAGCACTTTGTTGTTATTATTATACTTATCACATTTTATTAAATTATTAACTAATTATTATTATTCATTATTTATTAAGTGCAATTTTTTTTCTCTTCACATAGGTATGGGTATGATCACTGGTACAGTCGATGATACACTGAAGTACATTGTCAATGGATCCATCAGTCATTGTTTACTTGACGCCAGCCTGAGTGTCTTTGAAACTATGAGTATGGCTGATAAAATCAGTGGTAGGACCAACTACAGGATTGAAGCATCTAGTCCACTTGGTCTAGACACCTCTGTGTATTATTCAGCTCAGTCAGCTTCCACGAGTGATGAAGTCATTGGAGATGGAAACTTTGATGGATTTATCAGGATAGGCTCTCTCTATGCTAATTCCACCCTCAGCCAATCTTACATCTACAATATGATCAAAAGAGAAGGAAAAGGAGAGTCCACATTGAAGTTTGACTCCTCAATTATCCAAGGTCAGAATGTGATCAAAGGATCCTACGTCAATGGAGAGCTGTCACTTTTGTCCAAAACAAATGTGCAAAATGATGCTCTGAAGCACGTGGTCGAGTTAAAGCACAAGAAAGGCCAGCTGTCTGTGAAGTCGGATGGTAGCACGACTGCACTTGGAAAAGCGCTCCGCTGTAAAGCTGAACTTGATGTCACAAGTGAGGAAGCCATACTGAAGGTTGAATCCCAGGCAGATGATGCAACACATCATGCATACTCCCTCCTAACTGGATCCCTAAACAGTAACGGCCTTGAAATTAACACAGAAGGTTTGCTGAATTTTGAAGGTGGACGTGGGACACACAAAGGCACACTTACTTTTGGAGCAAATGGTTTGACGACCAGTTGCATGACAACCATTGATGGAATCTCTTTGACTTTTGAAAATAACTTCAATGGTGGAATTGATAGCGATGGAGCCTCCATGTCTCTTGTATCAAAAGGATCAACACAGGATAACACAGTTGAGCTCAATGCGGAGGGTAAAATTTCACCCAAAGAAGTGCATCTAACCAGCGTTTTTAAAGGGAATGCCTTTGATGGAACTGCAAGAAACACAATGAACTTTGGTATTAATAAGCAAGGACTGAGTCTGTCTAATACTATGATGGGTACCTTACAGAAAATGAGATCGGAGTGCACACATACCCTGACTATAACGTTATGGACCTTAGCTTTCCGCTCCAAAATGAACAATTTCATCTGTGATGGAGCGTCCTACAATCACGACATTAAGATTAATATGAGGCCATTTATCACATCGATAAGTGCAAATAACGAACTTGAGATTTTTGATTTTGGACTCAGTGGTGATGGTCACCTAAAGATGGAGCCATTTAAGATGGATGTAGCTGGAAGCCTCAGTGGGAAGTATGGGGAAGAGGATAACGTTAAACACAGCTGTGAATTTAGTTACGCAGATCTGGCTGGCACCATCAAATGCGATACAACAGCAAAAGTCTTTGATTTCCAGATAAGTAACAACTTCGACTTGGATTTTGCTGGACTGTCTTCTGTTATGAACAGCAAGACACAAGTAAATTGTGAATCTTTACGTCTTGAAAATAACATTCGCACAATGGCCATGCCGTTTAGCCTTACAATCGATGCCAATTTGAACAGTGATGGCACTGTGAAGTTTTATGGTAAACACAGTGGTCAGCTCTACAGTAAGTTCCTCTTGAAAGCTGAACCATTGGCCATTGCTAAGTCCCATGAATGCAGAGCTTCTGCTGTACACATGTTGCCAAACGGAGAGTCACTTGAAACAGACATTGAAAACAAGTTTGACAGCTTTCTGATACCTAATGAACAGTCTGTGGTATGGAAGGTTAAGTCAAAGCTAAACAATCATGCATACAACCAAGATGTCAATATTTACAACAAAGAAAATGAGATGGGGGTCCAGTTCTCTGGAGTGCTTCAAACAAATCTTTTGAACACTGAAACAATATCTAGTGATATTCCATTAGACAATCAAAAGTTTAGTGCTTCTGGGTTTGTCAAGTATGATAAGAACAGCGACTGTCACATTATTTATTTTCCATTTATCGAGAGCTTCCCTGCTGCCTTTGAAAGAATGAAAAATGCAATTCTTCATAAATTCGAATCCCTCCAAAACTACATCAACAGTTTAGATATCAATGGTTTGATAAGTCGGTTTAGAAACAAGTTGGATGAACTCCCTCAAAAAGTGAATGACATCATAGTGGACATGGACCTAGAGAACAAAGTCAACAATGTCAAGAACCAGCTGATTTCCCTCATACATGACTACACTGTATCAATAGATGACCTTGATGCATATGCAGAGGAAATTAAGCAAGCTTCTGGAAAGAAAATTATTGATTTAGCGACAAGAATTAGGGATCTAATGATTCAAATCAAAGATGGCATTGAGAGTGGATCATGGGCCAATTCTGTCTCTGACATTTTGACGCAGATTGGAGATGAACTTAAATCTTTTGATGAGAAGTATGAAATAACCAAAACAATCATCAGAGGCATTGATGGTATTGAAGATATAATAAGACAGATTGATTTACAAAAGCTGCAGGACAGCAGTGCTGCTTGGTTGAAACAACTGGATGCAAAATATGAAATTAAAACCAAACTTCAGGAAAAGCTGAGTGAACTGAGGACGATTGTTGAGACATTTGACATCAAGATGTTACTTGACAGTCTGAGAGACTATATAATCTCATTTGACTTGAATGAATATGTGGAAGAACTATCTTATCAAATCCCATATGAAGACATCGAGAGAGTGCTGGATTCTGCAAAGGATGTCATTGTCAACTGGATAGATGAATATGAAATTCCACAGAAAATCAATAGAGTTTATTTAAATGCACAAGAGCTTATATTAAGGTATGAAATTGACAAGAAAATTGAAGTTTTTGTGCAGCAGGCCATTATATTAGTCAAGCAGTACAGAATCCAAAATCTGGTGCAGGCTGTAGTGGATACTTTAAAATCTATCCAGTTTGAGTACATCTCGGATAAGGTTATGGAGGTCTTGGATAGAATTGTTGCTCTGTTAAAGGTTATGGATTTCAAAAAGATTATAGATTATTTAAATGAGTACATTCTCTTGATTGTAAAGACATTAAGAACTTTTGATTACAACACATTTGTTGATGAAGTAAATGAGAAAGTAAAGAACATAGTCAATTATATTAACAAGCAGATAAATGAAGTTTATGAAATCCCTCAAAAAATAGAGGCATCCAGAGAGTTTATAAAAGAGATGCAGGTGACGGTTATTGATTATTTGGAGAAAATGAAAAATACAAGGATAGCTGAAGTTTGCAAGAATATTATAGATGTAATTGACACTACTGCATATAAAGACATAAAACTGAAGATCCAAGACATTCTCGAGGATGCGAGGCAGAGAATCAGTGACATGGACATCAGAGATGAAATCTCACTTTACTTGGAAAGGGCAAGTGGTGCTTACATCAACATGATTGAATACATCTCATCACATTTCATAAAACTCATTGATGAAATTAAGAAGATGGTTGAAGATAAGGCGCTCCTCAATCAAATCACTCAAGCTGTGGAGGGAGTTCTCAATGCCCTAAAGACAGCAGAAATTGATGTACCTACCTTTGTTCTTCCATTCACAACTCTTGAGGTTCCTGCCTTTAAGATTAAAATGGCAAGGATACATGATATTACAATTCCAGTAATGATAACAATACCTGAATTCACTATTCTGGACTTGTTCAGTCTTCCTTCCATCACAGTTGACTTTGAGAAAATCAAGCAGAGCATTATTGACTTCATTGACAGAGTTCGTCAGATAGAAATGCCAGAAGTGGACCCTGAAGCTATCTTCGGGAACTTACGAGCTCTTTATCTTTCCGACTTGCCTAATTTTACTTTTTCAGAGATCACTCTATCAGAGATCAGATTCCCAGAGATCACTGTTCCAAAACTGAAACTGGATAGTTTTGAGATCACCATGTTGCCAATTCCTGATGTCAAAATACCTGAAATTCCATTTGAACCATGCCTACCTGCTTTCGGCAAACTTTATGGAGAATTCAAAGTAGATTCTCCTTATTATACAATGATGACATCAGCAGCTTTCGAGAACACAACCAGAACACCCAAATCTCCACAGTTTAAAGCTACCCTGAACTCAATGGGAAAGTCAAGCCTTGAATTTCTTGACTATACTCTGGATGCAATGCTTCAAATTGAAGCTCCAAAAATGAGAAAAATGGTTATTAGTGAGACTGTGAAAGTTAGTCACAAGGCCCTTGGAATTGACCATGAGGCTTCTGTTCTCTTAAGTGGTCCTTCAGCAGAAGCAACAGTCAAGACAGCTGCTAAAGTCATCACTCATATATACACAGCTGATTTGATTAACAATGTAGGCATTGCTTTAAAAAATGGAATATCTGCAAATATAGACACAACTTACACGCATAATCTGAACATACCCAACATAGATTTTTCCAGTCAGGCTATAATAACCAAAACAGCAGAGGCTCGCTTTGAATCTGGGATTATATCCGTGACCATTGGAACAGTGGGAAGTGGAAAATGGTCTCCATTAAGTCCATCAAGGACCATCAAGTCCATTGATGACTATTCTGATGAAATTACACACAAGAGCAATTTGGAGTTCACTGTCAACGCTGGTGCAGCAAAGCTCAATTTTGAAGGAGAAACAAATAGCAGAAACCTTAAGATGAAGCAGTCAGTTAATGCAGAGTCTGTCATCCTGAGCCACATTACTGTTGATGCCAGGGCTGAGACTGAGGCGCCTTTCATTAAGGGCAGTGTTTTGACGCTTAAAGGAAAGGCTCAAATGGAGGATGTCCGAATGGAAATAGGAATTTCACATAACGCTGAGCTCATTGGAAAAGTGAGTGGAAGTATATCCAACGCATGTGAGTTCTTGGCTCAACCATTTGAGGTCACACTTGATTGCAGAAACAAGGGTAACTCTAAAATTCTCTTGCCCCTAAAGCTGACTGGAAAAATTGATCTCCAAGATGACTTTGGATTTACCTTGAACTCCAATAAGCAACATGCTTTTTGGGTAGGTCTGGCTCGCTTCAATCAGTACAAATACAAACACAACTTTACTTTGGATAACAGTGAAAATGAAGCTGGAATCTATGGTTTTGTTGATGGTGAGGCCAATCTTGACTTTTTGACTGTTCCACTCAGTATTCCAGAAATTATGATCCCATACCTGGGTATGAAAACACCAAAAATCAAAGAGTTTTCTCTTTGGGAAGATTATGGTCTGAAAGATCTTCTGACCACCCCTCAGCAATCATTTGACATTGATTTCAAGCTCTTGTATCAGAAAAACCCAGACAAGCACACATTTGATCTAAACCTTGAGCCGATCTATGAAGCCTTCAATGAAAATGCCAAGATCTTGAATCTGCATTTTGAACTTGGACGAGACCACATTTTTGATGCCCTCACCAATTCCTACAACAAAGCCAGAATTCAGTATGAAAAGTACAAAATTGACACATCAAACCAGCCACCAAGATATTTCACTGTTCCTGGATACACCATACCCATACTAAACATTGAGGTTTCAGCCTTCCGAGCCGAATTGCCCGCATTTAGTTATTTCATACCCAAGGAGGTAAGCACACCAAGCTTTAAAGTTCCTTTTATGGGTTTTTCGGTGCCATCATACACTCTTGTGCTTCCATCTTTGGAGCTACCAGTCTTGTATGTTCCTGAGACGCTTCGAGACTTGACCCTACCCACATTTACAATACCAGAAATCCAGAATAACATCATGATACCTGCATTTGGAAATATGACATATGATTTTTTAATCAAATCTCCTGTAATATCTCTGAATGTCATTGGTGGCCTGTATAATCAGTCTGACATTGTCATCAAGTTTGATGTCTCGTCAACATCCGTGTTTGATGTCCTAAAAGCTAAACTTGATGGTAGTACCACCATCAATAAAAGGAGAGGTCTGAAGATGGCCACAAGTCTGTCCTTTGTACATATGAGTGCTGAATGTAGTCATGAAAGCACTGTGAGCCTCACCAAGAGGAATATGGAAGCTTCCTTAACAAACCTAGCAAAGATTAAGCTTCCAGTTTTTACGATGGACCTACATCAAGTGATTCGTGGTAATACTAAGTCTAATCCAAATATAGACTCTAAACTAACGTGTAAAATAATGTATAATTTACCTGTAATCAAGATGGAAGGCACTGGAAGCATTGATCACAATTTTGCTCTTGAGGCGCTGTCATCCTATTTCTCTTTGGAGAGCACTTGGAAAGGAAAAACAGAAACAACCATCATGGAAAGTGCAAATCTTGCTGGATCTTTGGACAATGAAGCAACTATTTATGTGAATGCCAATGGTCTTCGTTCCACACTGAAAACTGATGTAACATCTAAGGTCTACCACCAAAAGGCTGGTTCCTTGAATATGGACATCACTAAGAACCTTGCTCTTGAGGCCTCTCTGCGGCGTATTTATGCTACGATGACTTACACAAGCACTAATGCAGCTAGTATTGCATCGTTTTCAACAAACGGAAAGCAAAATGTGAGGTTGACGCTTGAGTTTGTTCCATTGACAACTTTGACAGCTAATTTTGATATTGACATATCACAGCCGAGTGACCTCGGTCATGCTGGCATAGTGCAGAATGCAGATCTTTCCATCACTTCAGACAAGCAAAAATTACTTTGGAGTGGCAAGGAACAACTAGCAACACTGATCCATTCCTCTGATCTGACACTATCAAACGATGAGTCTGAAATCCGCATGGAAATGTCTGAATCCATTGAGGGGGATGTTGCATTCCTGAAGTCCATCAAATTGCCAGTCTACCATAAGAGTCTATGGGACATATTTAAATTTGGTGAGGTCACCAAAACTGACCAATTACAGTTCCTCAATGTTTCAACTGTTGTGATATACACCAAGAGCATGGAGGGAACACTGTTTGCGCTACCAACAAGATTGTTTGAAAATGGCGTGACGTTTAATATCCCGCAAACAACAGTCAGCATTCCGAATTGGTTTAAAGAAATTCCGCAAATGATTAGGGAGGTTGATATGCGATTCAGAGAACCTGACCTGCCTGATTATGTCTCAATACCACCAGTCATAGCTGTTCCGGAGTTTACTGTACCTTTCACTACTCTCCATGTACCGTCCTTTGTCATTGATTTGACAAATCTGGAAATCCCCAATGAGATCAGTACACCTAACTTTGATATCACTTTGCCTGGTTTACCAAAAGTGGAAATCCCTAGCGTAAATGCTAAAACAAAATATTTGAAAGACAAAATGGCTCATTTGTTTGTAAGTTTGCCACAGTATGAAATTACCATCTCACCATTTAACCTTCCCAAAGCATTCGACATTGGCGAGTACCCAATACGTCTGGATGACATCACAAAAACACTATATCATTTTGAATTGCCAACTATTATCATCCCTGAACAAAAAATTGAAGTCCCAGAGATATCACTCCATCTCCCAGCTGGTGTGTTTATTCCAACCTTTGGTTCCCTATCAGCCACTGTCAAAGTGTCTTCCCCAGTTCACAACAATACATGGACTGGAAATATGGAAAACACAAAGTCAGGAATTGTTTGCACATTGAAGTCCACTTGCACGTCCACCATGGTTTTCCTGGAGTATGACTTGGATGGTAAGTTTAAAAGACTTTTGCAAGTTCATATATATTTACTGGCACTTTGTTATAACTTTAATTAACAAACATAATATTACATTTATATAATTGTAAACAAACCAATAATTAAACATGAAGAGATATAATAATAAATAATATGTATTTTGGATATATGCAATTGATCTGTCAAGCATTGTGCAATATTTCTCAATTAATTTTATTAATTAATACTAATATTATTTATTCATTTTCACATTCCCTTTTTAGTGATTGCCACCATCATTTTTGAGAATGGAGCTCTGGGTCTAGATGGAAAAAGTACCTTCACTCATCGTGATGTAAATATAAACTGGAAGCATGATCTCAGTCAGAATCTAAGGTAAGAACAATTAATCAATTTCTCAAACCTACACATTTATAAAGTCTCCTGTCATAATTTCCTAATGATTTTTGTTGTTTCTCCAGAATGAAACGTGAAGAGTCTTCAGTTTCTAGGTAATCGCTTGAATTTCTGTTTTACATAGGCCTTGTTTTGCTATATGCATTGCAAAATTGCAATACTAATATTACGGTGAATGTTTTTTTACACTACAGTCCTTCACGTCATACACTGGGCATTGATGTAGCAAGCCAGACCTTTGCTGACATGAGCTTTCGTTATGCATCGCACAACAATGGAATTACATCCTCGATATCCTCACCAGCAGCTGGCTTCATTGGGTTCCAGTTCACTAGGAGGTCACCATCTCAGTTTTATGCAAAACTGTTCAGCAGATATTTGGTAAGAGAGTGATAATCTTTTGTCAACAATTTATATAACTTGTTTAAATATTTTAACAAAATGTCTGCATTGTTTATCCAGTCAACCCCTGACAAGGACACAGACCTGATGAGTTTCAAGGTGACTTTGAAGAACTCTGAAAAGTTGAGCATTCAGGTTGGCTATCATATCAATGGGCTCTCAGACATGATTAATGGCCTTAAGGAAAGACTTCCGTCTATCCTAGCAGCTCTTCACAAGTTTATCAACCAGTACCACATTGATCACTTTGGCATGGACCTGAACCGTGCTGCCCTAAAACTGAAGAACACACTCTCCAATGGCATCGACAGAGCTTACCAGGAGATCCCGTCCTTGATTGATACTCTGCAGACCTCAGTTGAGCAGCTCAGACAGCATGGTAAAAATATGTGGAGGAGAACACTGGAGAACTTTCCCCAGATTGATCTTCAAGAGTTGAGCAGAAGGTTCTTCAGCAGTGCCAATGAACTCCTTCAGAAGTATGAGTCAAACATGCGGGTTCTCTTTGATGCTGCCATGAAGTTTTTGAGGGACACAAAATTCCATCTTCCAGGTCTGGAGGAGAAGCTTACCGGGCAGGAGTTGTACAATAGGATCAGGCAGTCCATTTCAAAGACGACTGATAGAATAACTACAGGGTTTTTTAGTCTCATGGAAACCATTGCTGACTCCGTTTCAGATTACATCAACAAAGTAGAATTTACTCTTCCTGGTACCACTAAGGTTATTAGTGGGAAGAACATTTTGAAAGATCTAAGGTCTGCCATGAAATCAGCAAAGGATCAGATTATGCAGGCGATAGAGGGATGGGAAAACCTCAAATTGGAGACGGTGTTCCAGGACCTGTTAAACTCAGTAAGGGATTACATCCAGAGAGCAGAAGAGTTCCTGAACTCTCTCAGGACTGAAAAACTGGAAGAAATTTCCTCACGTATCAATGGGATTTACAAAGAGGCAGGGAACTTACAAGTTACACAGAAGATTCGTGAATGGATGCGGGAGGCTAAAAGAGGTTTATCTGAGCTCAGAGACTTTGCCAAAAGTAAAGTCCAAGAGCTGTACAATGAAATATCCATGGAGAAGCTCAACTCAAATCTGAAAGATTTTCTCATGGTATTAGAATCGTATATCAATAGCCTGTTTAAGAGCTATCTTGCGTTTATGAAGTCATTGCCGTCATATACAGAACCATACGTACGAGTTTCAAACAAAAAAACGGATGTAGATATTCCTCTTCCTTTCTATTGGAAATCTTTTAGTGAATGGCCCAGCGTGGCGTAAACCTTTTGTCTAAAAAGTCTGCATTAGAAACACTTTTTCTGTCCACTGTTTTCTTCTGTCCGTTATTGTGTTCCTTTAAACACTGTATTATGAAGTTTGTATGTCATTTCTATATTTTAATCTTTAATTTAATTGTAGAAAATTAAAGTATAAATAATATAGTAATGTTTGGAATGTCTGTCTTGGTGAACCATGTTTTAAGAATATAATTAAGCTAAAATGATTTTGTAAAATTGTATTTAAGGAAATACATAAATAAAAAGCTGCAAGACATTACATAAATTGAAGTGAAAAACATTTGCAATGTGCAAAGATTATTACAAATGGGGAGTTTTTATATAAACAGATGACTTTGGAGTGCTTTTCCACAATTCCTTAGAAATGTCCTTTACAGTTCTACAAAGTTGTTAAAATACTGCATTGAATTTGTGATAGCGTTTACAGCTTTTGGTCAAAAGAGGGCGATGTCTTCATGGCAACAAATGACACACGGCTGTGGATTTCACTTCTTGCACCTTGTAAGATCATAAATGGTTAACCAGCCGTGCTGTTTCACTCCACTCAGTGCATGGCCACACCAGTATAATATAGTAGGTTACATTCCCACCATATACTGCCCCTGGTTACCTGGTGGGGAACAGTTCCCTCCTGTTGTTATTTCATATAACCTCATCAAAAGAGCCCCAAAACAAATGTTGCTAAGCAGAGAGACTGCCACCTGTTTGGAATCTGGGCCTGTGCTGTGTTCAAGTGCGTGCTGCTTTTCCCACACCAGTCTTTTCAGACAAGGTTAGAGGTCATTAGCACTGGAGTGGGGGTGTAAGGGATAGGATGTAGGCCTCATCTGGCTCTTCTGCTACTTTTTTTTTTTTTTTTTTTTTGCTACCTGGATGAATGTAACTTTCATGCAGTACATCATTTTTTTCTTCCAATGTGGCTGTCAGAACTCACAAATCCTTAGAATCACTCAAAACTAAGCATAGCCTGAGTGTATGGTGACCCAAAAAAAGATCTTATCACTCATCATGCATCAACACCTGTGTTCTTTAGGAACTTCCTGTTAATATTTATAACAGCTTTGCTAGATGATGCATTTCTGTTCCAGAAACATTCAAATATTAATTTCTCCATCTAAATTTCATATAACATATGGATAACATATCTGGCATTGATAGCTGATACAGAAATACTTTTTCTCTCACTCATCATGAATATTGAGAAAACTGAAGTTTGCCAGTTAGGTACATGTGTAACAAAAGCATAAAAGCATTTCTATATCCAGTTCTTGATGTGACAATTAGTTTTGTCCTGCCAAAAGAACTATCAGCATTACTGCATCTGCTCCTGGAATAAAGGGAATAAGGCAGTAGCCTGCTACCATATTCATGATGAAGTGCTTTCTTAGGAAAGACGTTTTCCATTTCTCTTGGCATTCGTTCATTCACTTGTCAGAGGTTTAACGTAACACTCCGAAGAGTATGCCAGTTATTATTTAGCCATGGATACTTGGCAAAACAACTTAGGTGATGTTTCACAAGTAACTGAGTAGCACAGCATAGCTGTCTGCTGTTTTCCGAAGGATGTCCAAATGGAAGCAGCGAGCAAATTGGTCGCTGTCCATTTTCTCCCCTTACTGCTGGGGATTCCCAATCCCAAGATTCATATATAATATTTCTGCCTAAAGATTGGAAAAAGTATTGAGACAAATACAGTACACTGAAATATTGGCTAATGCTGTGAATGAAAGATAGTTTGTTGGTAGTTTTATTCATGGTTGTCCATCATTGTGGACCCCCGCCGTGTGAAGATGAACTTCAGGATATGGAGAATCAGCCTCCCAGTTGTGACCCCCAACATTTTTTTAGTGTGTGATCACCCAGACATAACATATTGCTTTTTGAGACAGTTTTCATACATGGGGTTGGTTAAAAGTTCAGTGAAGATTCATTCTTTTTAAAGTGTGCATGAATTTGACCCTTAGGTAAATCACATTTTAAACAAACTTGAAAGAGCACAACATTTCAAAGGACATTGGTCAAAAACAACATCAGATGTGCTATCTTAACTGATGATTCAGGAATAAATATTGAAGTAAGTAAGAATAATAAGAAAGTATGTTGAATTACATTATTTTTTCTAATTGGCAAATAGTTTTGCCAACTTAATGGAGTTTATACTTAAAAAATAAAAAAATAAATAAAATAACAATGAATTAAGAAATAAACTTAAAGGATTAGTTCACTTTAAGATGAAAATTACCCTCAAGCCACCCTAGGTGTATATGACTTTCTTCTTTCTGATGAACACAATCGGAGTTATATTAATAAGTAGTGTAAGCGTTTTGAACTGCGATAGGCATTACACTTCCTTCGTAAGTTGAATATGGAAGGCGGTCTGGCGGAAGCTAGATATTTTACTTTATAACTTGTTAAATATGGACATTTTTCTTACACAAACACATCGCTTCACTTCAGAAGGCCTTTATTAACCCCCCGGAGCCATGTGGAGTACATTTATGATGGATGGATGCACTTTCTTCAGCTTCATACTCATTGGTCCCATTCACTGCCATTACAAAGCTTGGATGTGTCAGGATATTTATTAATATAACTCCGATTGTGTTCATCAGAAAGAAGAAAGTTATATAACACCTAGGATGGCTTGAGGGTGAATAAAGCTTGGGGTAATTCAAGATATATTTTTTGAAGTGTTAAAATAAGTTTTAAAGGTGCCCTAGAATTAAATATTGAATTTATATTGGCATAGTTGAACAAGAGTTCAGTACATGGAAAAGACATACACTGAGTTTCAAACTCCATTGTTTCCTCCTTCTTATGTAAATCTCATTTGTTTAAAAGACCTCCGAAGAACAGGCGAATCTCAACATAACACCGACTGTTACGTAACAGTCGGGGTGTACGCCCCCAATATTTGCATATGCCAGCCCATGATCAAGCCATTAGACAAGGGCAGGACATCTGGATGTGCACAGCTGAATCATCAGACTAGGTAAGCAAGCAAAAACAATAGCGAAAAATGGCAGATGGAGCAATAATAACTGACATGATCCATGATAACATGATATTTTTAGTGATATTTGTGAATTGTCTTTCTAAATGTTTCGTTAGCATGTTGCTAATGTACTGTTAAATGTGGTTAAAGTTACCATCGTTTATTACTGTATTCACGGAGACAAGAGAGCCGTCGCTATTTTCATTTTTAAACACTTGCAGTCTGTATAATGCATAAACACAACTTCATTCTTTATAAATCTCTCCAACAGTGTGTAATGTTAGCTTTAGCCACGCAGCATAGCCTCAAACTCATTCAGAATCAAATGTAATACATCCAAATAAATACTATACTCACATGATCCGATGTATGCAAGCAGCATGCATGACGAACATCTTGTAAAGATCCATTTTGAGGGTTATATTAGCTGTGTAAACTGTGTTTATGCTGTTCAAGGCAAGCGCGAGCTCCAGGGGAGGGGGAGCACGAGATTTAAAGGGGCCGCAACCTATATATCGGTGCATAGTTAATGATGCCCCAAAATAGGCAGTAAAAAAAATGAATTAAAAAAAATCTATGGGGTATTTTGAGCTGAAACTTCACAGACACATTCAGGGGACACCTTAGACTTATATTACATCTTTTAAAAAGAAGTTCTAGGGCACCTTTAATATCAACGCAACTCATCATCTTGTTTTTAGGATATTTACATAAATATAAAAATACTGATATTTTGCAGTGAAAGGCTTGATTGTGTTGGACATGTAGTCAGATAAGTAGCAAAGTTATAAGCCTAAACAAATCAGTTTGTCTGGTAGCTTCAGTAACTCAAGCACATGTTGTTAACAAGACATATTTCATAACAGCGTCACTGATTGTCAAATATCCCTGAACTGGTTCAGTGCCAGCCCTAAGTAATCTCATTTCTCCAGAGGAGAAGGCTAACAAGTGAAAACAAAATGTCAGTGATTTACAGGGTGCGTAAAAGGCAATAAAACACATGCTGCTCTACGCCGCTCCACCCCACTCCACCATCCAGACCTGCTACAGCTGGAAGAAGGCTGGAAACTGATAAAAATCACATGGACGGATGATTTCATATTCCTTAGCTGTTTTGCTTTTCACTTGACCTTCTTATAGATAAAATGCTGACAGTCTCTCCGCTATTCACTGGCATTTGGGTATCATCAGCTCCTCACACCAGCGTCATATTAATCAAAAGGTCATTCATTTTCTCCACTCCTCAGTGAACTTTTCATCCGATTAACAACAAACTAGAATTAAAGTTTTTGAAAGATCCAAACCAGTCTACTTTCTTGTTTTAGCCAATCATGTGGCTTAAGCCTTAAGGAGAAAGTTCACCCAAAAATTAAAAAATTCTGTCATCATTTACTCACGCTCAAATTGTTCCAAGCCTGTATGAATTTCATTCTTCTGCTGAACACAAAAGAAGATATTTTGAAGAATGATGGTAACCAAACAGTTGATTGACCCTATTGACTTCCATAGCATGGGGGGAAATATACAATGGAAGTCAATGGGGACCCATCAACTGTTTGGTTACCAACATTCTTCAAAATATTTTCTTTTGTGTTCAGCAGAAGAAAGAAATTCATACAGGTTTGGAACAACTTGAGAGTGAATAAATGATGACAGAATTATCATTTTTGGGTGAACTATCCCTTTAAGAGTTAAACTTAATGTGAGTTAGAATTAGAGTTCTGGGACAGAATCTTTTATTTATGTTTTTTCCAATTTGCATGTCTTTTTCTGAGTCCACCAGAGAGTTTAAAAGCCTCTTTTATAATAATCTATGTTTTGTCTGTTCATAAATTGAAAAGGATTTGAGTCTTTTGAGGAAAGATCAGCAGGTGAGCAGTTTTCAAATTCCCCATCTGTACTGTTACTCATCTATTTATCACATGCTCTCAACCTGACGTTTTTCTTCAGAGTTCCATAGATCTTCCCACTAATTCATTTTTTACATTTTCTCTATTTTTTTTTAATGGAATACACAATTTGCCCCCTCTAATTGTTTTAATGTCAGATACTGTACTGCAGTATCACAATACTGCATATTGCCTGTGTTTTGTGTTGATTTGTGTGAATGTCTACATTGCCTTGCATCAATCTGTAAACATTTTTTTAAACATTCATCTGAATACATTACTGTTATGAGAGCATACAGGCCTGAATGATGTATTACCTTCCACACGTTGATGATTTCATGTGGCTCCTGACCATCTGCTGACATTTCCAAGATGTTTGGAAGCTAAAATAAGTAGCCTGTTTTACATTTCCTCTATATGGTGCTCAGTCAGCTGATGAAAATTATACCATATAATATAAATACTCTCAAATCCTTTATGGGCACTGAGGCTTTTAGAAATGAAACAATAAAAGTTATTTATTTATTCATTCATTCATTTATGTTGCATAATTTGAAAAAAAAAAAATGCTTGAATGGAATGTTTTAAAATGTATAGATGATTTTAAAATATTGAAATGGATGTATTATTATTTATATATTTGTTGGAAGGCGCATGCTGGCAGTGGTGTCCGTCTGTCAGTCATCTTGCAGCTGTTTGTTTAATTAATGGCAGCAGAAGGTGACCCTACACCAGTTTTCCCCAACACCAACAGAGACCTGATGTTGGACAAGCCATGGCAGACAAAGAGCATTGCCAATAGTTTCTATTTGAAATGTCAACAGTAATGAAATCTGGTGGGTGAATTTGTCATAAGTAACATGAAGGCAGGAAATGGCATTACAGCCCATAGACACACCGGTACAGAGAGTGTGGCACTGTATATGGGTAGTGAACCAGACAGCAAATAATATTGTGATTTAACATTGTTTAACATGATTTAAAGGTTACTTTTATTATTAAAGTTCTAGCTTATTCAGTTTAATACTTTTTGAATTATTAACATGCAAACATGCATAAAAACATAAATGTCAATTCTTTAACAATAAATTGTTCCATAACAATAAATTCTGCATTATTCACCAAATAGAGGTACAGATGGTTGGATGGGGAATGTTTTTTCCTCAGATGTATTCAGACAGGATTTAGAGGTTGTAGTGATGACAAAGTTGTTTGATAAATGTCTCTTGAGTAGCAAAGAGAGAAAGAAGAAACTGATGTGATCAAATATGATGGGCCAGGTGCTAGAATGAACACCAGGTGCTCCCTCTTCCTTCTGACCCATACATGTGTAAATCACATCCTTCTCACTAATACACACACACATACGCACACACAAACTCATGTTCTCAAGCACTAAAGGCCCCACAGGAGCAAGACACCATGGACTTTAACCGCACAGGGCACCTGAAGATTTTGGGTGCATCTGTTTCTAGCTATTCTGGCAACAGACTATGTGTGTGTGGGTTGTGTAGTGCCTCTAATGGACAGCAGTCTCCCCCATTTGAGAGCTCAGATGATGTACCTCAACCTGTTGGGTCTGTCATACATGTAAATCACTGCAGCAGGTTTCAAAGTGTCTCTCTAAATCTTGTGATGATTTGTGACCAAGCTGGAGCATAAAACAACAGCTGGCCACTGACTGAGCAACATATTACAGATATGGCATTCTTACGACAAAAGAGTTAATCCGTTCTGTGTGGCACTTGGAATTCTAAAACATTTCCTTGTGCTTTTGTGTATCAAATATGTGAAAGCCACTTTGAAATGAAGCAATGCCTTTCAGTGGTTAGCATTAGAAAAAAAGACAACGTGCAAATAGAATTGAATTTCAATTAATTTCAGATTTATGTAGTAATTTTGTGTGTCACACTGGATGATAATCATCTTTTGACAATTAGTGGATGCAGCATCGCAAAAGCAAATGTTTTCAGTCACAGATGGTCTATTTGCTGTGAGCCATGATAAATTGATTTCACAAGCAAATTGCTTAATAACAGGGCAGTTACTGAGATAAATTGGTTAGTACTTGGTCTGTCATGGGATCCCAAAATGATGTGCTCCACGTAAAATCAAGCTGCTTTTATTAGGCTACTGATATTGTCCATTTTAAACTTCAAAAAGTGCTTTAATTTATTTATAAAAATGTAATGAGGAAATTGTTTCTTCCTAACTGTAAACTGAGAAACTGAGAACAAAGGAAACAGGTAACTGAAGAAAAAGTCCACGAGAATGACAAAACCAAGCATAACTGTGACAAAAGGAGACTAGAGATGATGGTGGCAGAAGAGATCAAGTTGGCGATGATGGTGGGTGGAGCCAGGAGCAGAGGTAGCCAGGTGGTGACCCATACCCCTTTTCCATCAAGGCAGTTTGAGTGCTGGTTCGGAGCCAGAGCCTAGTTTCAAATCAGCTCTTTGTCTTTCGACACACAAAGCACCAGCTCCGAACCAGGAAAAGTGGTTCGTAAGTAGCACCAAAACGTTGCTGGGCTAGAAGTAAGTAACCACGGTTACCGTGACCAACAAGAAACTTGTGACCGCCATTTTTGAAATAGCAGCTAATTGAGCTAATAGCAGCTCACTTGTAATCTCCGCCTATATACAAATTACGGCGAGCTGTGTTTGTATGCCGATGTAGGGTCGCAAAGCCATGAGCATCAACAGTAGTGAAACATCCGCGATTGTTGTTAGAAGGCTTGTTCGAGATGCATCGGAGCAGCGCGGACCAATTCGGCAGGTGCCGCGGATCCGCGGGAGCGTTTGTAGAGCATACAACTCCTTGTGCTTTCGGATCATTCTTGCGGAGCTTTGATGTCATGCTCCGATCGCTATGCGAGAAGCCGATGCATCTCAAACGAGCCTGGTGTGTTTGTGTTTGTTAGATTCTGTAAAATATGAGACGTATACAGTGACGTAACACCTGGCTCTGTGCTGGCTCTCTAGCCCGTGGAAAGGCAAACCGGTTCTTAGAAGGCTCGTCAGTTGAACCAACTCCGAACTGGCACTAGCACTAGCTCTGAATTAGCACTCGGTTCGTGCTGGTGGAAAGGGGGTACCAGAGAGCTGCCAGGACGATAGCCCATGGTGGAGACTTGGCTGACAACAGCCTGGGATGACTGACAGAGATGAAGCCATTGAAAGTGGAGCCCTAGGCACAGACGGAGAGCAGATGGGCCCGAGCAACACCTGTAAGAACTGTAAGAACGTCTTTAAGAACGTTGGTATTTGGTGGAGCCAAGGGAGGAAGGAGCCAAGGTGTCAGATCGATGGACCAAGGTGGAGTGACAGGATCATGAGGAGGAGCTAGGGGATCCACTTGCTTGGGGCCTTAAGACCTGAGGCTAATCCACACGGCATTGTGTTATGAAAGATGAGGGGCTGAAGGGAACCAGCTAAGGCAGAGTTGACTGACTGGCTGAGTGAGGATGAGAAGGCAGGAGAGGGAGGCTGGGTGGGATTAACGATGACAACATAGACTCTGTACAGGGCGTAGAAACTGGCTTTATGCTTGGCAGGTCCAGCGTCAATGATAAAGTCACAGAAGATACAGGGCTGAACAGGGTGGGAAGCTCTACCTCCACTTCCCAGTCAATCATCCACTCCTCAGAGTCCATCTCCACTAATACTCCCACTGGCACAGATGTTGCCAGCTCATATACCTGGTCAGACTCATTTTGGGGCTCAGGATCTAGGGCAATTATAGGCACCGTCCTACTCTCAGGCTCTGGCTCGTCCACCATGGCAGGTGTGAGCTCTCCATCTGCAGTGGGCTCTGGCTTATTCTCCATGTGTGGCGTGGGGGTGGCTGGGCACCTGGTTTGGTGAAATGTGGTCCACTGGAGGATCTTGGGGCAGGCAGGCTTGGGATGAGAATAGCTGGTTTGGAGTGGGCTTTCTCCTCATCAATAAGTGGAGAACCAGCCACACATACTTGATGTATTCATATAATAAGTAGTTGTTGTTCCCCCCCACCTTTTCAAGACGGACAATACCATTATTTTAAAAAGTTGCGTGCTGTGTTTGTTCATGAAATGTTGGCACCACAAATATGCAAATACCAGAGGTGGAAGTAACGAATTACAACTACTCACGTTACTGTAATTAAGTAGATTTTTCGGGTTTTTGTACTTTTTTGAGTACATTTTTAGGGCCCGAGCACCGATGGTGTGAGGACCCTATTGGAATTGCTCAGCCAATTATTCTTCTTCTCCAAAATGAATCGCATTTTTGAGGGCCTAAACGTTCTCAAAAACTCATGAAACTTTGCACACGCGTCAGAAGTGGTGAAAATTTACATCTGATATGGGTTTCAGAATTAGGTGTGGCAAAATGGCTCAATAGCGCCACCTACAAAATTTCAATTAAACGCCCTTCGTGCTACGTTTCACGTACAGTTATGAAATTCGGTAGGCAGATGTAACAGCCCAATACCTACAAAAAAGCCCCGGTGCAAAGTTTGTAAACCCAACAGGAAGTGAGATATTTTGAATTTTCTCTACAAAATTTTGGCAGTTTTTGCCATTTCCACATGTTGTACTTTAACGAACTCCTCCTAGAGCTTTAATCAGATCAACATCATATTTGGTCAGTCTAATCTAAAGGTCTTTGAGACGTTAAATTGCGAAGATCTAGAGTTTTCGCTGAAAGGCATGTCCGTGGCGGCCTGGCAAAGTTCGATGTTTCGCCATGAAACAGGAAGTTGTTGTAACTCGGGCATACGATGTTGGATCTGTCCCAAACTTCACATGTTTTATTAGAGTCCTGACCTGAAGACATCTACATGACAATATTCAGTAACAGTCATAGCGCCACCTGGGGGCAACAGGAAATGACATGTTTTACACTGTGATTAACTCCTCATAGAGATTAAACCAGATCAACATCATATATGGCCAGTCTAATCTTAAGGCCTTTGAGATGTTAAATTGCAAAGATCTTGAGTTTTCGTTGAAGGTCGTGTCCGTGGTGGACTGACAAATTCTGATGTTTCGCCATGAAAGATGAAGCTGTTGTAACTCAAGCATACAATGTCCGATCTGCTCCAAACTTCACATGTGTGATAAGAGTCCTAGCCTAAAGACATCTATATGACAATATTCAGTTAGCCATAGCGCCACCTGCTGGCAACAGGAAATGGCATGCTTTACACTGTAATTCACTACCAGATTCATGTTTCATTATGCCACGAAGTACCAAACATGCTAGAAACATGTTAAATTATGCAACACTTGGGCAATTTGCTTGGGCATGTCGCCCACTGTTCACTGTTTTCCTACGGCCAACGGGTGGCGGTGAGCCCGGGTGCGAGGGCCCTTTCATCGCTGCTTGCAGCTTTAATTGTATTTTGGTTTTCTTTTCTTTTGTAGATTAGTTAGTTTCTTCCTAAATAGTTAGAGGGTTTATGTTTGTTATTTTGGCCTTAATCCTCCCACATCTGTACAATAAATGAACTTGTTTATTTTGATATTGAGTTGCCTTTGGTCTTTGTTAAAGCCCTGGTGTTGGGAATTGCACCTTGCTGCCTCCGCACATCACACCATATTTATTCCGTTACCTGTTCCTTAGACTAGATGGGAACGTAACAATGATTCTCAACTAATCAAAGATATAACGGAATTGATTGATATACCGTTTTACTTGATGCAATGTGTGGGTAAAATGGCCTTAAATGTGATACACTGTATCTATATACTGTATCTAATTTGCATATGAATGTGTTCTTGGGGCAACATGTCATGAAAAAAGAAGTGTAATAATGGGAGCAATAATTGGCAACATTTTCATAATAATGTCTAATATTTCATAGGAATATTGCTATATAATTTCCCTATTCACTTGTTGTGTCTCCCAAAATGCCTGATGTTGGATAAACATGATTGTACATAATCAATGCCCTGTTTTGTTACAGAAAGTCATATTTCTATTAGAAACTCCATAACATTTTATGGAGATGTTGATTTATGACAATTTGAGGTTTAGTTATTATGATTACAACATTATTTAAGAGTGCTAAATTTGATCACTAAATTAATGTCAGTCATTGTTAAAGACCAAGGAGTTCTTGTTGTCCATGGTGAAACCTCCAAACATTTGATATCATGTAGAGTTTTATTTACATTTTTATTTAGTTTTATTTTGGGAAGCACAAAAATAGGTCTTTGCCTTTTCACTTCAAAGGTTCCTCCTAGGCCGAGACTGTTTAAAAAAAACATTTCTTTAATTCAAAAATGATATATACATATGTACAGATCGGTCATATACGAGGCGCTATATATAAATAAAGATGAGGTGTCTTGACTTTTTAAAAAACAAAGCAAAAATTCATTTTAAAACAAAGCAAATGTGGCTGGGATGACTTGATGATTTGGTTCCAGTCTCGCAGTCTCTCGTGTTCTCGCTCAGACGTGGACGGGCTCCGAGTTCCCTGTCGGGTTGGGGTTGGACTTCAGGCTTCGGGTCAAGTCTTCCACCAAGGACAGCAAGTATGTTATTTCCTGTCCAATACAAAGATCATATGAACAAGTCAACTCATGAACAATTTTATATTTTCTGTTTGCATCACTGATTCTGTTATTTTCCTGTTTATTACCACAAAGCCGCTTTGAAACAATCTGTATTGTATAAAGCGCTACATAAATGAGCTTGACTTGACTATAACAAGAACATTACAATGAACACCTCACTGCAAATGATCCAGAATTGAAGACACATGATAATAATCCTACTCTGTCTGTTACACTTCCTCACACCTGAAATCACAGACAGACTGAATCTCCTGAACTTCCCCAATCTAGATCACTTGTAATCCATTCATGCTGAAACATCTGCTCTAACGTCGGCCGTTTAGTGGGATCCCGGGCTAGGCACTGGCTAATCAGATCTGCACATTCTGTACAAATTTTAATAAGGAGAGAGCTGGTTAGTCGTGACCATGTGACTTGGCATCTATGAAAATAGCATCTAAAATGTTCCTTATTTTTACTTTAAAAGTGAAGTATGTCGTTTCTTACAAAATAAAGCATATTTTCAAAAGGCCCCTTCCCAAACTCTCGCTATACGTTGGGCTATAGTTATAAAAAAATCTTACATACTTCACCTTTAACTGTTTCTGTACAGAGCCTTTGCTTCATGCGTGTTTATCAGTGTTATCAATATTATTCACTCACCTTCGGATAATGTGGAGTTATGAAATGTAATTTTGGCCTGTGTGATTTCTCTTCTACTGCGAAAAGGAAGACATCCGTTCACCATCTTATACAACAAGACTCCTAGGGCCCAGACATTTGTTGGGACGGCGTGGAAGCGAGGTTCGGTCAGGACTTCAGGTGGGCAGTAAAGCGGTGCTCCTGTAAGCAAGACATTTGCACATTTTAAAGCAACAAATAATTAGTAAGTCACTACATTCAGGTTTCCACACTCCCAAAATACTCACCGATGTATATTTTGCTCTCGTAGCCATCACTACTAAATAGCTGACCGCAGCCAAAGTCTATCAGCTTGAGACGAAACGTGTCTTTGTTCCACAGGAAATTCTCAGCATGGATGTCATGGTGAAAAACACCACGCTCGAGGCAGTGTAGTAGCGCCATCATAGCCTGTAGCACGATGAGCTGTGCGGCTGGTTCACACAGTCGAGGGTTACGGGCGATGAAGTCATGCAGGCTCTCGCAGGGTTCCGGGTACTCCATAACGAGAGTGAACGTTTGAGGATGTTCAAACCACTCGTATAGATGTATGACGTAGGGGCATATGGGTTCTCGCCTCATCATCAGCAGCAGCGCCACTTCGGTAACGAGAGGTTTGGGGTGCCCAGGCTAGAGAAAAGTAGTAGACAGAAGGTTAGCTGGGTAAAAATCTGAAGAAAACATGTCATTTTTAAATGTACTTTTCTTTGATCTTTTTAGATACGTTCAAAAGAGGCTTTTCAGCTCAAAGTTATTTGGTGCCTCTAGGCTTATTTGTCAATCACATTCACACCTGATGCTTTCCTACGGGTGTATCAACTACAGTAATCTGCACTTAAACAACTAAATACATATTCAGGCTTTGCCCAACTTACAATATGAAGATAACGATCGTTGTCAATCTTGAGCATCTGCTTGATGGCAACCTGCAAAAAACAAACAACAACAACAACAACAAAAATCAAAACAGTAACAGTATTCAAGCACTTGATCTTGCACTAAGTATTAAACCATCGGTGTAAATTGTTTTAAATATGTTTTGATGCATGCAAGAGCAAAATTAAGATTTACCTTTTTGCCATCAAATTTGCGCGTTCCCTCGTACACCCTGCCAAATCCTCCGGATCCAAGCATCGCTCCCACGTTATACAGAGACTCAAAGGACTCTGAAAAACAAACAGTAAAATCTAAGAAATATATGAGATTGCTAGAGCCATTGTTTCATTTAAAAAATATCAGTGCTGGTTGTGTCGAGAAAATCATATTAAAATGGGGAAAATAAAACTGACAAAATAACGTTGGAGAAATAACCACTGCCGACTTACCATTAATTGGCTTGACGCCGGAGTGATCTGGAGCAGGTGACGGTGGCTCGGGATCAGACTCTGGCTCCAGATCTGGAGCAGGTGACGGCGGCTCGGGATCAGACTCTGGCTCCAGATCTGGAGCAGGTGACGGTGGCTCGGGATCAGGCTCTGGCTCCAGATCTGGAGCAGGTGACGGTGGCTCGGGATCAGGCTCTGGCTCCAGATCTGGTGGAGGGACAAAAGGCTCCACAACATCCACATCACTACAGGGGCAACAGCACCGGAAAGGACTCTTCATCGCCTTCCACAGCCTGTTGAGGAAAGAACGAATTCTTTTCCTCTTCCTGCGTTCTGTAGGTTTTTCTGAAAGGAAGAAAAACAATTGTTTTATTTAAAAAATATCAGTGTTGGTTGTGTCGAAAAAATCATATTAAAATGGGGAAAATAAAACTGACAAAATAACGTTGGAGAAATAACCACTGCCGACTTACCATTAATTGGCTTGACGCCGGAGTGATCTGGAGCAGGTGACGGTGGCTCGGGATCAGACTCTGGCTCCAGATCTGGAGCAGGTGACGGCGGCTCGGGATCAGACTCTGGCTCCAGATCTGGAGCAGGTGACGGTGGCTCGGGATCAGGCTCTGGCTCCAGATCTGGTGGAGGGACAAAAGGCTCCACAACATCCACATCACTACAGGGGCAACAGCACCGGAAAGGACTCTTCATCGCCTTCCACGGCCTGTTGAGGAAAGAACGAATTCTTTTCCTCTTCCTGCGTTCTGTAGGTTTTTCTGAAAGGAAGAAAAACAATTGTTTTATTTAAAAAATATCAGTGCTGGTTGTGTCGAAAAAATCATATTAAAATGGGGAAAATAAAACTGACAAAATAACGTTGGAGAAATAACCACTGCCGACTTACCATTAATTGGCTTGACGCCGGAGTGATCTGGAGCAGGTGACGGTGGCTCGGGATCAGACTCTGGCTCCAGATCTGGAGCCAGGTGACGGTGGCTCGGGATCAGACTCTGGCTCCAGATCTGGAGCAGGTGACGGTGGCTCGGGATCAGACTCTGGCTCCAGATCTTCCACGGCCTTCCACGGTCCTGTTGAGGAAAGAACGAATTCGTTTCCTCTTCCTGCGTTCTGTAGGTTTTTCTGAAATGAAGAAAACAATTGAAAACACAACTATTAGAAACATCTCTGACATCAAATTAAGCAACGATAGAATGCCGTCTGAGAAGAGGATTTCTGTGTGCGTGTTTCGGGTGTGTGTCAGACAGCGCAATTACCATTGATCTGTCCACTTTACACCGCCCGGCCTTATTTCAATCTCACCTGTTGAGCTCTCGCTCACAGGAGAAGCCTCCATGGCACCCTGGGCAGTTAGGCCACGTAACGTCTCCTTTGGCTCGACAGGAACTTGACCTGGCAGCGGAGGGCACAGCCATCCATCGAAGCTGTCGGCGGACCTGACAGCCTGACCTGCGGACATAGAAACAGCCGACTCAGAAGACAGAGGTGTTAAATATCCAGGAAGCTCCTGGCTCTGTGTCTGGGTCGGGTCTGGCGGCGGATCCTGATCATCAGAACTGGGTCTCCAAGTTAGTTATGTTATGCTATGTTATGCTAGTTAGTTATGTTGTATTAATAATCAATGTCAGTGGGTCAATTACAAATTGTTACTTTAGTTACTCAAATTGAAGCGTTTATTTCATATGCAAGGAATCAAATTCATCTGATCACTTGGGGGATCAAATGGGTTACCTGGCACAATTTTTTTCACATTAATGTAGGCAATCATTGTACATCATACCATACCATAAACAAGTGAAAAACTAAAGCACTCGCCTCCTCTTTCACCCATCATGTGAGCCATCGACATCTTCCTGCAATCTGCAATAAAAACTATACAAAATACAATACAAAATGCAATACAATAAAATACAACTCTCCTCAGAAATACTCCTCCACAGAAAATAAAAAAATAAAACAAAACAAAAATTAATAAAATAAAAAAAAAGAAATAAAAACAAACTCCTTCTAAAATAAGAGAAGAACAATGAAATAAAAGTATCCTCAAAAATAATAGGAACTCTTTCAAAAATATAACTTTATATAAAAAGGATATATCCTGCGATGTCTTCTAGAATAAAAGTCTCCTCTCAGAAATCCTCCAGCAGCTTCCAAGTCACAAGATTCGCACAGAAAATACTCTGCAAAAGTCTGTAAATTCGTCTCTCAACCGACAGACAGTGATCGGTTCGAGTGTATATATTCAGTCAGAATTCATAACACGCGTCGCTATAGCAACTCATCGCATGCATGCACGTGCACATGAGAAGAGCGCGTGAGCGCACGTCGAATCGGAACACATTTATTGACTGTTTCAAACTTCATTTGGACGTTTTCTTTAATAAATATAATTTTTATTCTTTCTGAACAGTTATTGTTGTTGTTATTATTATTATTAAAATCCTTGGAAATATTCGTGTCCAAAATCTGCATTAGCCTATTCATAATTGAGCAAAAGCGTCCACTTCGCAATTAAGGCACTTACAGTCTAATGGATCATGTAGGCATTGCTTCTGTCCAAAATGCGTGTAAAAAGGCACAAGGGAGGATAAATCGGACATCTTATAAACTCTAGAGATTGATTAAATTGGCTCTTTTCCGCATATATAACCATCAAGCCAATCAGCTTTCAGTATCACTAATGCGTCATCGAAATAAAGCCCATTTATGATTTTACTAATGAAGGAGTGGAGGATGACGTTCATCATGTATTTTACAATCATATCTTTTATGGAGGACGAAACCTGCAAAAACAATAAATATATAAATACCAGAATAAATAAATCCACAAAATTGTACATAAATAAAATACATGTGTAAATAAATACACAATAATTCCACATATTCCTGCATAAATAAATACACAATGAATTAAATGTGCGAGGAAGATAAATAATTTAATAAATAAAACGAATGTTGGGGAAATAACAAAAAAAAAATGTTCAAGGAAACAATCGCTAAACTGAAAGTTGACTTTTTTTTTTCTTTTAACCGTTTATTCATTTTTTTTTTTTTTTATGTATTTACTAGGGTGAATTAAAAGGGTGATTGGGACAGTTTTTGAATTTGTCTTAAATGAAAAACATCAGCTCAGCACATGATACATTTCTGTAATACTGAAGATGTTAACTATCCATTTGAGGAGGAAACGATGGTATATTATAATGAAAGGATGTGCGACATACACTTTTCTGCAAACTGAGCAAAACCATTTGTTTGGTAACGTTTGGGTGATTGGGACAGCACGTCTTTCCATTGATTTAGGGTAGTTTAAGCATATTTACTGTATTGCACAGTTCATACTTTGATATAATTTTATATGCAATATTTCCTTTTCTGTTCATCATCATTAAGAGTCCATGTTTATGTTTGTTCAACTTTATTTATTTGAAATCCATCAAAAGAAGGTTTGAAGTCCAAAAGTCAAACCTTTCATTACTGCAACAGTAAAATTATTACTGCAATCAGTAAAAAAAAAAAAAAAAAAGAGTTTAACTATAATGTTTCTATTTTCAGAATATAGAGAATATAGAGCATATAGAGCATAAACAATGGTTCTCTATTGCAAGGCTAATAATTTTCTTAATTAGCAAAGCATTTAAGCACTGTCCCAATCACCCAAAATTACACATTTTGTGTTTGGGTGGATGGGACAAAATAAAAACAACCTAATTCTGAAAATAGAAACATGATATTAACAATTGTTTTTACTGATTTTGTAGCAGTAGTGCGTCATATTCATGTTTCTATCAAACGTTTGTAGTAGCTATGACAATTTTAAGACCTTATTATTAAAACTACCAAAAGCGTATGTCATTTTCCTCAGTTCATGCATTTCACGGTCAACTTCCCGTTTGATGCATGTCCCACCCACTTACATGATGTTAGACCAATGAGGGCATCCCATTTGAATTATGCGGTCTCACAGCTAGGCCTCAGCAAAAAAAGTTTTTATTTGAAAAGAAAATAAATTCTATATAGTTACTGTCCCATCTGACCTTGTGTCCCAATCACCCTTCATTCACCCTACATTTGATGTGGTTTCTACCTCCGTAATATTTCAGTCCTGAATTGGCACATGACAGCGTAGAGTTAAACTGTTAATAACTTAAATATTGTTTGAGAAAGACAGGAGACAACTGAATTGCAATTAAATTGAGTGTTTTTGTGAAATGAAAATTAATAATAGGCCTATACATATTTGGATCAGATGGACAATGTAATGTTTCCTACTGAGAGCCCGAAAAACAAAAGGTTGTTTGAATTTAGTATTTTTCATGTCATGACATGTTCAGAGCGTGATAAACAAATGGGGACATATGTTATGCTACAGTATGTCCTCTGTAGTGGACACCAGAACTCGGTTGTTTAAAAAAATAAAAAGACATGAAATGACATGTATAGGCAAAAACAATATACATGCCATTTACAAATCAATTTTTAGGGTTCAGGATTTTTTTTTTTTTAACCAAACTTTTATAAAGTTGATTGTTACGTCCAAGGACGTATGTTTTTGTTTTGTTTTGTGTTTTTTTTCCCTTTCTCCCTGTTTTCCCTCTCTCTCTACTTCCATAAGCAGGAAGTAACGGCTGCCACCTGACTCCAGTGACTGGTGATCTGATGTGATTGGAGGAGGAGAGGAAGCTGTGGGGATTTAAGCAGCACCATTGCACAAAGAGAGCAGTGTGTGTGTGTGTTTGTGTGTGGAGGCTGCATTGTGAGGCTTCTTTTCCCAACCCAGAAAGCCTTATTAGTTGTTTTTGACTTATACCTTGTTGATTTTTTTTTTTTTCTTTAGTGTCATTGTGTTGACACTTTTTGTTGTACCCTTATGTTTTGTAAGTTATCTCCTTTTGTATATACTTTTGTTATTGTTTTTCTTTACCTAAGTTTATTTTGTTAATCATTTGGGGAAGGGTTAGTAGAGAGGTGGGTGCCATTTTCTTTATATCTTGTTTTCTCTTGTTTAAGTTAGGGAATTAGTGTATTATTAGGGCCCGAGCACCGATGGTGTGAGGACCCTATTGGAATTGCTCAGCCAATTATTCTTCTTCTCCAAAATGAATCACATTTTTGAGGGCCTAAACGTTCTCAAAAACTCATGAAACTTTGCACACGCGTCAGAAGTGGTGAAAATTTACATCTGATATGGGTTTCAGAATTAGGTGTGGCAAAATGGCTCAATAGCGCCACCTACAAAATTTCAATTAAGCGCCCTTCGTGCTACGTTTCACGTACAGTTATGAAATTCGGTAGGCAGATGTAACAGCCCAATACCTACAAAAAAGCCCCGGTGCAAAGTTTGTAAACCCAACAGGAAGTGAGATATTTTGAATTTTCTCTAGAAAATTTTGGCAGTTTTTGCCATTTCCACATGTTGTACTTTAATGAACTCCTCCTAGAGCTTTAATCAGATCAACATCATATTTGGTCAGTCTAATCTAAAGGCCTTTGAGACGTTAAATTGCGAAGATCTAGAGTTTTCGCTGAAAGGCATGTCCGTGGCGGCCTGGCAAAGTTCGATGTTTCGCCATGAAACAGGAAGTTGTTGTAACTCGGGCATACGATGTTGGATCTGTCCCAAACTTCACATGTTTTATTAGAGTCCTGACCTGAAGACATCTACATGACAATATTCAGTAACAGTCATAGCGCCACCTGGGGGCAACAGGAAATGACATGTTTTACACTGTGATTAACTCCTCATAGAGATTAAACCAGATCAACATCATATATGGCCAGTCTAATCTTAAGGCCTTTGAGATGTTAAATTGCAAAGATCTTGAGTTTTCGTTGAAGGTCGTGTCCGTGGTGGACTGACAAATTCTGATGTTTCGCCATGAAAGATGAAGCTGTTGTAACTCAAGCATACAATGTCCGATCTGCTCCAAACTTCACATGTGTGATAAGAGTCCTAGCCTAAAGACATCTATATGACAATATTCAGTTAGCCATAGCGCCACCTGCTGGCAACAGGAAATGGCATGCTTTACACTGTAATTCACTACCAGATTCATGTTTCATTATGCCACGAAGTACCAAACATGCTAGAAACATGTTAAATTATGCAACACTTTGCTGAGTGCTAATGTATGCAAATAACGCAACGAAAGAAACAGGAAGTTGTTGTAACTCAGGCATACAATGTCCGATCTGTTTCAAACTTCACATGTTCGATGATAGTCCTTGCCTGAAGACATCAACATGGCAATATTCAGTGACGGTCAAAGTGCCACCTGTTGGCCACAGGAAGTGTGGCATTTCGAAATGACTTTGGCATAATTCTCCTGTATTCACTCGCTTACATGCATGTCGCCCACTGTTCACTGTTTTCCTAAGGCCAACGGGTGGCGGTGAGCCCGGGTGCGAGGGCCCTTTCATCGCTGCTTGCAGCTTTAATTTAATCTGTAATTTTACTTGTACTTAAAGGTGCTCTAAGCCAGTGTTTACCAACCCTGTTCCTGGAGGCACACCAACACTGCACATTTTGCATGTCTCCTTTGTCTGACACATCCATTTCAGGTCTTGGAGTCTCTACTAATGAGCTGATGATTTGAATCAGGTGTGTTTGATTAGAGAGACATGCAAAATGTGCAGTTTTGGTGTGCCTCCAGGAACAGGGTTGGGAAACACTGCTCTAAGTGATGTCACGTGTTTTTAGGCCAAAACATTTTTTGTCACATACAGCAAACATCTCCTCACTATCCGCTAGCTGCCTGTCCCCTGAACACACTGTAAAAAAACCTGTCTCTGTAGTCGCCACAAGCTCCAAAAACAGCAACAAAAACTACCTGGTGCAGCCTGGACCACGAAACATAATAAACATGCTCCAGCCAATAACCAACAAGAATGATTTTAAGTGCACATTCATGACTGTTTCAGGAAGCACGGAGGGGAGGGGAGGAGGAGGAGGAGGAGGAGGAGGAGGAGGAGGAGGAGGAGGAGGGAGGGTCTAGCTAGCCTCTAGCTGCGTTCCATTCGACAGGGTCCCTACGCAGTGTTCACTGCTCCCTACTCCCTGAGCACAGTATATCAGTTGAAGTGGACTTCGCTGACAATAATCGCTCATTTGGAACGCCCTGCAAACGTCATCAAAGAAAGTCAACGACAGTGTTGTGCAGATTGATAACATAAATAAATAAATAGATATTTTAATTTACTTTTGAATTTAAAATGGACTCTTAAGAGATTTGAAGCTGTAACTGTCATGCCATATGAAAATAAATTCTCATTTGGTTAACTGTATGAATGTATTCTTAATCCATGGTCTTGTGCACTTTCTTTTCCACGCGCAGCCACATAAACACTCCTGAGGTAACATTAAATAAAATAAAATGAAATAAATGATAGAGCCTTAGCTGCTTTTCAACACTTTTACTTTGTCATGCCTATTCATACAATAAAATATACAAATGTAACACTCATCGCCATAACCATTCATACTTTCGTTCGTATAAAAAGTATTAATACTCAAAACCAGAGAGCCGTTAAACTCTTTTAACGGCTCTGCTTCATCGTAGTTCTGACTGGTGACGTGGTGCGCAATGATAATTTTACCTCTCTACTTCCTGTGAAGTGATGTATCGATGTTCCCTTATTCCCTATGCCATTCGCAGTGCCCTTCGAATAGAACATGTTTGCTCCCTTCGGAATGGAATCTCACTTAAGATGGCGAAATACCCTGTGAAGTCCACTTCGCAGTCCACTTACGGTCGAATGGAACGCACCTTCTGTTTTGTTTGACAACACTTCGAACGTCAACAGGAAGTTACTCCGCCCAGGATCGCTTAGAGCACCTTTAAGTAGGCCTACAAATTAAAGGGATACTCCAATGTTTTTTCATATTAAACTATGTTATTCCCTTAACTAAGACGAGTTGATACATACCTCTCTCGTCTCAGTGCGTGCACTAAATCGCTCTGTCTTGCGGCGAAACTTTGTTAGCACTTAGCTTAGCCCAGTTCATTCAACACGTTTTCCCTATTTAAATACAGTTACTCGAGTAGTGTAACTCGACTTAGGACGGTGACACAAAACAAAACGTTGCGCTTTTCTAAGCGTGTAAAATGGATAACTATATTGTATGACGGAATACCATAGCAATTGCTCGGGAGCACTTTGACTTGGCGCAGTAAAAATTAAACTTTGTCAAAAGTTATCAATCAATCAATCAGGGGTGCGTTTCCCAAAGCGAACTATGGTCGCAAGTTCCGTCATTACCAATAGAGTTCAATGGGACTTATGACCATAGTTGGCTAACGATGCTTTCGGGAAACTCACCCCAGAATAGACTTCCATGTCTGTCCGATGAAAATGCAACAGGAAATCTAATTGGCTATAAGTGAAATGCACCAGAAAGTCTCAACAAACAAAGATGAATCTTTAATTTCTTTACAATGTAGATGTATGTTTCAGAATGGGGCATTTGTATGATTTTTACATATAAATAACCTAGTCTGAGTACTTTTTTGACACCAGTACTCTTACTTGTAATTGAGTATTATTTCAGCAATGTAACAGTACTTGTACAAATACAAGTACAAGTACTGGCAAATACAATTACATGAAACAAAAGTTGTGATCTTCTTTTCTTCTCTATTGTGACATTTATGTGAAACAGCTGCTTGAATGAGATAAAAGGTAGGACAGGTAAGAATTGATTGCATCACTGAATCATTGGAGGGAAAGGATTATTGTCCTGCCCTCACACTAGTGAAGACGTCATCAGAGAAGAGACTTGCAAGAGGGAGGGGAAATTTATTCTAGGAAAATTTATTAAATTTATTTAGGAAAGATTATTAGGGCACATCTAAAAAAAATAATGATGTGCATTGATAAATCAGTTATAATAAACATTGCTATACAAAAATATCAACTTTCATGGTAACTTTAACCCAGGGTTTAGCTACAAATGTAAATAGGTTTGAAATGCTTTTTAGAGTTTGTTTAAAACAAGAAGAAATAAGCTTAACTTATGTATCTGGTGTTAAGATTGTCAAATCACCCCTGTTCCCCATATTTGGTCCTGCCCATTCTTAAATGTATGCTTATGGCCTTGGTCTAAAGAGCACTGCTCATATACAAATGCCTGCGGTGAGTATGCCAAGAATTTCATGCTTGTGACCTGCCATTCTCATATCTCAATCTAATCAATAATAATGATATTTTACTGGAAACACATGTAACATTTAACTAAACACACATACAATCAAACAAATTTTCACAGAGCTGTTTGAGGACAATAGGGAATATTTAGCGCACCTGTGAAAACAGTATCAAAATATTGGTAGAGAGATCTGTTGTTTAAATATGAAAAAAGAGAGATTATAATGTTAAGTATTTCCTGAATATAACTTGATGCATGACAATGTGAATATCATTCATTCATTAATAAAGATATCTATTACACAGCTGTTTCTCTTGGAATTTTCCCTCTTTTTGCCTTTTTAACTAAAAGAATTAATCAAAAGCTTCACAAGACTTTTTTTTCCCAGATGTGTTCAGATGTTCAGTTCAGATGTAATTACAAGAAATCAGCTATGTGGTTTTGATAACTAATTCATAAACAGAAAGAGGCAAAAACCTTGCTTTTGACCTTAGAGAGAAATTTCAAAAATGAATCAAGAATTTCTAGATCCTATTGTAAACGTAATGTTTATCTAAGACAAGCTTTGAACGTGAAGGCCAAAACAATAACATTGATTATATTGCAAAAAATGTGATCATGGAAGGCTTTTCATATTTAATTTGAGGGTGAGTTTATTGATTTCAGGATATAAGTGTTAAATTAACACTGCTCAGTGTTCATGTGGGAACAACCGACAGGATGTTAAAAGTTAATTAGATACTTAAGTGATTAATTGAGTAATGATTGTTCGATTATTGAAGACACCTGATGATAACAAGCAGAATCACTGAAGTAAGGAGAAACACAAGATCTACAACTTCCAGCCACAGCCTAAGACAAAATCAACTGAAAAGATATTAAATCTCTCGTATTACAAACTAGACTGACTTTCTTCCTGTCATTCATCTACAGTTCTTTTTGAGAATTAACTGAGATTTAAATGTTGTTTTTTATTGAAAATGATTGGTCACCATTACGACAATCAGTGCTTCATTTAGTTGGACAAGATTCTCAACAATGGTGACATTCTTCATGCATGATGGGAACCACTTATACTGTGGTGGCTATCAGCATAAGACATGTCACCATTGTTGAGCTTCATATGCTGATTTTTGTTGTCTGTCTGAATGACGCATCAAAAAAACATCAAGAATCAGCATATGAATCTCAAAAACAGTGACATGCCTCATACTGCAACACATGTTTGGAGCAACATTAGTATAAAGCTCATAACTCCCAGCTTGCATTATGGCATGAAGTGTCACCATTGTTGAAATTCATATGCTGATTCTTGAAGTTTGTGTGCTTGAGGTTTTTTTTTCTACAACGTGTCTAAAAAGCAGAATCCTGAATGCTTGATCTGTGTCAAGAAAGTGTTGTGAAAATCTGTTAATGTTTTTCTTTTTTCATCATTGACCCCTTTATTCAATGATGCGATTAGTTAATCATTTATTTTATGATAAAGAAAACTATATCGCCTGGTAGCCTTTATGTATAGCTTCTTTTAATTGTGTGTTTATGTTAACTCTGTTACAAAAACAACACACTGAAATAATAAAGCAAAGTATCAAACTGACCAACTAATGGAAACACTAATCACCATAATGGTGACACCTAAATCTCTGTTAATTCTCAAAAAGAACTGTAGACAAATGACAGATATAAAGGCAGTCTGGTCTGCAATAAGAGTGATTTAATGTCTTTTCAGTTGATTTAGGCCCCGTTTACACATACATGGTTATTTTGAAAAATGGAGACATTTCCCTTCGTTTGCGCCCTTCGTTTACATGCAAATGGAGAATTCGCCTCTGAAAATGAGTCTTTCTAAAAACTCCGGCCAGAGTGGAGATTTTGAAAATCTTCGTTTGCACGTTTGTATGTAAACTGAGACAAACGGTTGTTTAGGCAGCCAAAGTCACAGTATGCGCCAGAGCTCTCATCTACGTCAAAAGTGCGACCTATGTTTACATGTGATCATGGAAGCGTTCAGAGTAGCAGTCGCGTTTATGTTGGTGCAAACTCTTCTTGTGTGTTTGCATTTGCAAATACAGCTGCTCCATTATGTCGAGGAGCAGAGACAAATGAGTGCTCGGAGGTCAGCAATTTTGCAACAACTTCTCCCTCCAACACGAAGAACCAGTCCGCGTGATTCGTTGCTATTTTCGGGATTCTGATTGGCTTACGTGGGCTTGAGCATCTCGTTACACCGCCACCTAAAGGTTTGGCATGCTCTTGACGGCATATATACACGGGTACGTGCAAATGAACACTTTTCTGAAAACTGACATGTGTGCACAATGTTATTTTTGAAACCGGAGAGGTTGAAATGTCCATTTATGAAAATAGCCGCCCACGTGTAAACGTAGCCAAAATCTAAGGCAGTGGCTGGAAGTCAGTTGTAGTTCTTGTGTTTCCCTTTTCTTCAGTGATTGTACTCATTATCATCAGGTGTCTTCAATAATTAATTAACTCTAACACTGCTTTAGTGTTACTTTAACGTCCTGCTTGTGGTTCCCATATGAACACCGAGCGGTGTTATTATAACACCAGGGAATTTATTGTGTGTGAATGTAATGATAGACAGAAGAAGGAAGTGAATAAAAATACAGAAAAACAGATATATATTATTCAATTGAAATGTATGACATTGCCTCAACAGTAAAAGGATGTTAAAACAACTAATTAGTGATTAATGAACACAATAGTTGCAATACAATCCCAGTGGTGAAAAATCACAATAGCTGGAGTTTCAGTCCAAAGATGGTTTGACAACCTTAATTCCATTGTGCATTATGTATGTAAAAAAACAAAGTTAATCATGACTGGAAACGAGGAAATATATAGCTTCAACCAACTTACCATTGTTAAGAGATTTATGCCTCAAACATGTTTGTGCTACTACTGTTAGTATCATAGTTATGTTCTGTTTAGTTTCATTTTCATGGACTTTTAGTTTGTTTCTCTTCAGTTACCTGTTTCCTTTGTTCAAATTTTCCCACAACTAGTTAGTCTCCTTGGTTACACATTAATTAGATCCCTCCTGTGTGTATTTAGTTTGTTATCCTCTGTATATATGCTCTCTGTTTCAGTTCCTCCTTTATCTGGTGTTGAATGTGTTTGAGTGCACACTGTTTTGTTTATACACTTTTATGGATTACCTGATTGACTTTTATTAGTCTGTAACTTTTTTTGGTTAAAAATTATCCAAATCAATTATTGAGCAAGTACATAACCAGTCAGTGTTCAAAACTATCTCCTTACCTTAGCCCAATTCACAAAGGTACACTTGTAATAATGTTGTTTTTTTTTTTTATTTGAGAGGTACTGGTTGGTTTCCACTCCTGTGTGCCAGATCTGAGCCACAAGCAGGCCATAGCAATGCCACATGTCAGCCAAAAGCAAAGAAATGGGGAGGTTCCAAGATCGCACGTGTTTTAATGAGCTCTGCATTCCCCAAAATTTAAATTGACCCAAATCTTTGTTGCAAAGAAGACTTTGAAAGATAGCTTACTCTAACATTATAGTGAGTTATCTGAGACCACGATGGGTGGGTCTGAAAAAAGGAAAAGTGCTGGAAAGAAGGCTGGAAAGTCTGATCAGAGCAGAAATGCTAACACTGCTAACAAAGCTAGCTGCAGTAAGCAGGTGACTGAAACTTTGATGAAAGTCCCTCCCAGTGATGTGATTACAGAAAATTTACATCACTATCTTATACAAGATGCTGATCCGGATGAATTTATGCTGGCGGAGGAAGAATTTCCATGTCTCCCTGAAATCCCATGCAAGTCTCCAGCGCCCAAGCAACGCAGAATTGTAGACCGAGACACAATGGTCATTCTCTCACAGATATCTGAACTTTTTTGACTTGTACAGAATAGATCAGATGTGTTCGAAAAGTTGGTGGAGAAAAAACTTGCGCGTAATTACCGAAATTAAAGAGGAAGACGGTGCAAACACGAAAGAAATTACCGGGCTAAAGGAAACAATTGAGTTTATTTGCACAGACATCAACGCCTTGAAAGAGAAGGTTATGGAAGCTAAAACTAAACTGATACAAGCTGACAAGTGTGTTAAGGAGCAAGAGAGATGTCTGACCCTGCTGGAAGGCTATTCGCGCAGGTGGAATCTGAGAATTCATGGGCTTCAAGAGAAAGGAGGAGAAGATGTTATGAGGTTATCAAGATATGCCAGTGCCTTTTACCGCAGTACAAAGACAAACTACCTGATGTTGTGGATGTGGCGCATCGACTAAGTCGTAATAACTCGGGAAACAACACACCTAGAGGAATAATCTTCCAGTTCACTTCAGGGATGATTCTTCAGGGATGCTGTCTGACGCTCCGACAAAAGATGCAGACTTTCTGAAGAACAACCACCTGAGGATCACTGAGGATTTGTCTCCCGCCGACAGAGAGAGAAGGTTAAAGTTGTGGCCCGCCATCGAAAAGGCACGCAAAGAAAATAAGAGAGCTTTTTTTGTTGGTGGACGTGCTTTTGTAGATGGTGTTGAGATCCACATAAAATGAGAGAATGTTACTTCGCTTTATGCAAGTGGGTCTAGTGACAATTTAGGTATTTGTTTCTTTGATTTAAGGACCTATACAATTATTATAAGAGAAGCTCAAATGTTTTTTTTTTTTTCTTGAAAGACACAACACTAAAATATTTTTCTTTGCTCTAAAAAGGGATTGCTGTTCTCGTCTTTAGTGAGGAAAATTGTTGCAATCGTTAAAGATCTGCTATAACTTTCTATCGAAATCTTCTGGTTCAGTTTGTTTGTGTTCTTTATGGTCTTTCCCAGACAGCAACAAAACGTGGCCCAGATCCGGCCCACATCTGGTTCATTTGGATTACACATGGACCAGATGTGTGCCGGATCTGGGCCGACACTATGTTGCTGTCAGTGTTATGTCTTTATCTATTGTTTCTTTTAATTGTAGAGGGTTACTCAATATTGTTAAATGAAAAGCTATCTTTTTGTATCTTAAGCACTTTAATACAGATTTCTGTTTTCTACAAGAATGCCATTCCAATATTCAAGATGCTAATTTTTGGAGGTTGCAGTGGGGATTAGATTTATGGATCTCTCATGGAACTACTCACTCTGCTGGGGTTTGTATTTTGAAAAATCGCTTTTTTTTTAAGCTCTGATTGCGATGCGTCTGGACACTACATTTTACTTACTACTGAAATTTCTAATGTAATGTGTATTACTATAAATGTTTACGGCTTTAACTTACAGAAAGACAATAAGGCCTTTTTTGACAGATTGGATGAGCGGGTGACTCGTATGTTGGCCATGTATCCAAACTCCTCTCTGATCTTTGGAGGTGACTTTAATGTTGTCCTAGACAATACATTAGATAGCCTTCAAAGCCTAGCAGTAAAGTTCCTAATTATGTAGTTAGATTCAAGGAGAATTTTTCCTTAATTGATGCATGGAGGAAATCGCACCCATCACAAGTATCTTTAATAATAATTCATTGTCGAGTCAATCTAGGATTGACTATTGGCTCACCTCTAAAGAATTAGAAAATACTGTCACTGATATAATACCATCTCCATTCTCAGACCACAAGGCAATTTCTATTAGTATTCCCTTTAAATCTCTAGAAAATTTAAATAGAAATTCTGCATATTGGAAACTGAATAATTCAATACTTCATCATAATGAAGTAGTCACAGGTGTAGAGAAACTATTCTTGTCTTATTGGGATAAAGCAAAAAGTGATAAAAATTACTGTAGTAATTGGGAGCGTCTTAAATTTGAAATTGGAAAGTTTTTTAGGAAATATTGTAGTGATTTGGCAAAGAAAATGAAGATTGATGAGGATAAAATTTTAGTCAACATTTCCATCTTATTATCTAAAAAAGTAGAAGAAATGTTTGACATTGATAAAGCAGAACTTACTGAGCAAAAACTTAAATTAGAGGAAATTTACAATAGAAAGGCTGAAAGAGCCTTTATAAGGTCTCGAAGGAAATGGCTTGAGGAAGGCGAAAAGAATTCTGCCTACTTCTTTAGACTTGAGAGACAACAAGCCAAAAATAATTGTATTGAACAATTGAATATTAATGGTGATATTGTTAAAGACCCCAAAATCATTGCCAATTTTTGTTCTGATTTTTATAGTAATCTATATACTTCTAATTTTTGTCAACAATCTGCCTCCAAATATTTTGAATCCCTGCCCAACATAAAGCAGCTTAATGTTGAGGATTCTATTGTATGCAATGCCCCTCTTAGATTACAAGAAATTATTGATGCCATAAATGATTTAAAGAATAATAGATCTCCAGGAACAGATGGTCTAACAGCCGAGTTCTATAAAGCATTTAGTAAGACCTCCTTTCTTGTTTGAAGTTTTTGTTGAGAGTCTTGATAGAGCTTTGCTTCCTCCAACCTTGTGTCAAGAACTTATTACCCTAATGTCAAACCGAATAAAGACCCTCTTTTAATTGATAGCTGGCGGCCAATTATGTTGCTAAATAATGATTATAAGATAATAGCTTTGATTATGTCAAAAAGACTGAAATGTGTTTTAAATAATCTGATTGATGAATGCCAGTCTGGCTTTTTACAAAAAAGGCATATCTTTAATACTGTATGTCTGGTCTTAGATATATTAGATTAATCTGAACTTATTTCTAATGATTCTTTTATCCTTTTCTTGGACTTTTACAAAACTTTTGACTTCTTAGAACATGAGTTTTTATTTCAAACCCTTCGCAAGATGGGATTTGGTGAATTTTTTTGCAGATCTGTCAAAATGCTTTATACTAATGGCAATAGCTCTATAAGACTCAGCAGTGGCGCCTCTCCTAGATTTTCTCTGAATCGCGGGGTCAGACAGGGTGCCCAATTCGTATTTTTTTCTGATAGCTACACAGCTTCTAAATTTACATATTAGAAAAAGCCCTTTAAAAGGAATCACCATTGCTGATACCGAAGTGATAATAAGTCAGTTAGCTGATGATACTGCCTTGTTTCTGAATGATGTCTCTCAAGTAGCTATAGCATTAGAAACTCTCAAGCCCTTTTCCAAAGCCTCAGGCCTTCAGATCAATATCAATAAATGTGAGTTGCTTCCAGTGGGTAAATGCTTGGTGTCCTCAATCTGCAACATTCCTATAAGAGAAAGTGTCACCTATTTAGGGATTAAAATTATTAAAGATAATAAGACTAGGTGCCACTCCAATTTTACTCCAATTATTGATAAGACACGTAAGGTATTGGATAATTTGTTGCAGAGAGATCTATTGCTCAAAAGTTTTCTGCTCACTAAAGCAGAAGGCATTTCTCGTTTATCATATACTGCCCAGTCATTATATTATGTCGACAAACACACATGTAAATTAATTGACAGTATATTGACTAAATTTTTATGGAAAAACAAAGTTCATTACATTAAGAAATCAGTCATATTAAATTCATGTGATAAAGGTGGCCTAAATTTTATTGACTGTGGCTCTCTAAATAGCACCTTTAAAATAAACTGGCTCAGACAATATTTCCAAAACCCATCATCTGTCTGGAATGTAATACCCCAATATATTTTCTCTCACTTGGGTGGCATTGAATTCCTTTTAATGTGTAACTATAAAATTGAAAAACTTCCAATTAAGCTCTCTAAATTTTATCAACAAGCACTTGCTGCTTGGAGTCGTATCTACAAACACAACTTCTCCCAAATGTTTTTTATCTAAAAATAATGGAAATATCTTGTATAGGAATAAATCTTTATTTTTTCACAATTGGTTTAGGAGCAGGCTGATATTAGTTAGCCAATTATTCAATAATAATGGAACTTTATTTGAGTTTGCAAACTTTATCTCAAAATACAAAAATACCTATTACACTAAAAGAATTCAATGTGGTTACCAAGGCTATACCTGCTGGAGTAGGAATGCTTTTAAAAAATAATACCTTTATATCTGCACTATGTATGCCCTCCAAGACCTGAAAATACTCCAGTTGGCATGATTTGCTTTTCTGTGTTAAAGTCCAACAATTATAAAATTAGATCTTTATTTTTAAAAGAGAATATTTCTACTCCTCCTGTTACTTTTTATTGGAACAATCTCTTTCATAATGTAAATTGGACTCAAGTTTGGTCACTGCCCCAGAAGTTGCTCCTTACAAAGAA